>NW_008824187.1:647909-654231 GCF_000699105.1 Pygoscelis adeliae | reverse complement strand
GTACAATGTTGCTTATTCCAAGAAATGGGACTTCACTGCTCTTACCGACTTCTGTGAGAAGGTAAACCAAGTTGATTCAAAATAGGAAGAAAAGTAAAATATCAGCGACTACTTTGTCTGTATGTCTCAGTGCTTTTGGCTTTATTTCCCTTTGCAAGAGTAAAGGTCTTGCAATTATCATCTATGTGGACAGTTATTTGGCTGGTAACTTCAGTTGAAATGATAATTATACTTATAAACTGGATTCATTTTAAATCTTAAGCAGGTAATTTGGGTGCCTCGGTAACAACTAAGGTTACTGAAGGTAAGGTGAGAAATGCCTTTTCTCTGTTTTATGATAACCAGATTTATTAATAAATTCTATTAATATTTCCAGTGTAATGGTTTCTTGTTTTAAAAAGTTGCTTTTTTTTTTCCTCCTTTAAACAACTTTAATGTTATATTACAGTGGTGTTTGTATAGACCATGCTTTGCTGGTCTAGCAATAAAATTTTGCTATATGCTGAGGTGATGAATTTAAACTGTAGAGCCTTTGAAAGATTGGGTGGTTTTTATGACTTCATGTTACCTTCCTGGAAGAGGATGGAAAAGAAAACTGAATAGTAATAATAGTCCAACTTGCATTTGCCACTTAATGTACATCCTGACTAACGTTCAGAAACTATGCTAATTAAAGCAGTATGGGAGATTAAATGAGATGCAATAGAAATTGTTGTGTTTTTCTTCCACCAACTCAGAAGTGCTTTTAAAATACGTGTGCTTGTTTTCTTGGGAGGGGCTTGCTAAGCTGTGTTAAGGTTCAGTGGAAACTAAACTTGATTTGAAGTTAATTTTGTTAGTTATGTATGTTTAAAATAGATGTCTGCTTAATTCATGTGATTAGAGGCCCTGTTCTTTCTATTGTCTATTTCCATTGCTTATAGGAACTACTGTTTTACAGAATGAGTTTTGTTTTGCATGCAACATGGTATTGTTATTACTGACAGAAGATACCTATACAAATACCAGTGGTACCGTATTTGCTAGCCATGAGAGCTACTGTGTTCGCCCGTCTTGCCAATTTAGTGCTTCCTCCTCTCCTCTGTGGGGTCTCTCTGTTTTTCAGGGTGTCATGGCTGGATGGTAGAAGCTGTGGACATTTGGCTTCTTTGCTCCTGTTGACTCTTGTACTAATTGAAATCAACTTGGCCTGTTCAACTGTTCAGTCTTGTGTTATTGAAGAATACGTATTTAAATTATTAGAATGTTTTAAAGTACAAGCAAACTGTTTATTTAAAAATCTGACTCAGGAATGTACCAGATTCTCATCGTAGTGCTACAAATGCAACTGAGCTTGTCCTGATGTGTTCATATCGTGCATCTGGGAGTTTGGAAACTATGGATGATTAGATTCAGAGATCATCAGCCAGGGAGAGTAAGTAATATCAGCTGTCTCCAGAGAAGAGAGGAACAATAGGGAAATAAACTATGTATCAGGCATCAATCTTTCACTGAGGGTGAAAAGGCAATTTCTGTCACCTGGGAATGATGATTTATTTGTGAGGTTCCCAGATGAGGGGAGGAGAGCTGTTTCAAAACATGGATTTTTAGACCAAGGTGAAGAGTGTACAGCAGTATATTAAATAAGGAACAGTGAAGCACTGTAAGACAGTGGCTTCTTGTAGACCACAAGAGCAAAATCTTACCCTGGCTTTGTTTATGGAATATATTGAATTTAGTGAGCAGAACATGTGGAGGGGATACATCTTGTAGAGAGCTGTTTAAATCTTTTCTATTACTAAGGGACGTGTGAACTCTTCAAGTTCTGTAAATTAACAAGGCATCTTCTTTCAAAGACTGTTTGCGGTCTGCTTAAGTGAGCAGCTGTTGAGTGAAAAGTTGAGATCCTCTGTGGAAATGACCTCAATGTACTAGCTGTAGTGAAGTGTAACTTTGGGAGTTAATGATTAAGGGCTTACCGTTGGCTTGTGTATTTTCTTGTTTATCTTATGGTTTTGAAGGAACAAGGGAACTGTTTCGGGCGACGTCTGCTCAGCAGAAGTTGAGAGGGTTGGTTGAAAGGAAAGCTGGCTTGAGTAATCAGCCCAAAGGGAGGGGCAGCAGCTCAACAGAGGGAGAAATAGTCACAAATATATATTAAAAGAAAAAGAGTAAAACAGAGTCCAAGATCCTCAAATATCTATTTATATTCTTGGGCACTGTTGACTTCCAATACATTCTTAACCAAGAATTCTGTGGTCTGATTTAGAAGGGAGCTAGGTCCGCAAATCTCATGGTGTCTATTTCAGTGATTCATTTAAGGCCACTGTATTCAGATATTACTTCAATATGTCTGTGCTTGGTAAATTATAAAGCACCATTTGGTATTTTATCTTCTGATTCTGGACACAGCTCACCTTATCTATTAGTCTGTTAAATGCTTTCATACCAGTCTTACATTGCGTTTCCTATTTTAGGTAGTTTCCTTCCAAGTTACACAGTCAAAATATGCATTATTTTTAAATCCTGCTTGTAAGATTGAAATCAATTTCCTTGTAAGAACAATAATTACCAGTTTCTTGGGCTTAAGTTTATTTTCCTTTAAGATTAAAACACTTTCAGCTTTCTTAACTAATGGTAAATAAATATCACGTATGTGAGCCAGGTTTTTTTCCCAAAACAACATATCCTGACATGTACAGGCTGACCAGTTTTAAGGTTTGTCCAAAGTATTGTCAGAAGAGGGAGCCCTCACACAGTTGTTGATGCCAGTTAATGTGTGGAAGTAACGTTGCTATTTGTACAGTGAAGTAAATTTGGGAGCTTTTTTTGTTTCTTTTAAAAAGTTCATAGCACCCATCAGTAATGTACGTAAAGCTCTCGGAAGCTTACTTGCTTCAGACATCTGGCAGTTTTGTTGTCCTCTATGGAATTTCCACACTGTTGTATTGATTTGTTTTGCCATCTGTTTGTTAATATTGGCAAACAGGCTTAGGATTTATTCAAGTTATTACTTAGTGTATGAAAATTATTAGTGCCAGCATTTTTCTTCTTACTTGCAAAATTCTTGTCACTTGAAAGTCATCCTTGCATCTGTTTCCCCAGAACTTACCTAGAAGCCAGACAGGAAAGAGTAAACAACAAGCAGAAAAGGAAACGTGAGGAAACCGCTGTGGATGGAGCTGTCTCGGGACCCACAATGTGTTGTAGATGAGCTTTATTTACGTGAATGATGATAGGTTGGGAATTTATTACATGCTTTTGATCAACAGTGCTACGTACTGTAGTAGTTCTTATTTTTCATTCTTGTAGATTTGCCCTTCCACTTCCAGGCAAGACCAAATTCTGTTGCTTTTCCCCAAGTGCACGAAATAAAAAGTCTAGTGAGGTCATTCAAGGCTTATGTCTTGGACTAATCTCCAACAACAGCAACTTTAAATAAAGGGGAAAAGTAGTAGGGCTTTATCATTTACGACAGTCACACGGACTGCTGCTTTAGATTGGGCCTGCTTGTTCTGGACATGCTTTGTTTTTATTGTATTGCTTTAAAGTCTCAGAGCTGAAGCATAATTCTTGCTAATGTTGTTTCATGAACTCTTCCTCTTATTGCTTGCATCTGTCCTGCTCTTTCAGGAACAGAGGAGTGTTTAAATCTGAAAATGACACGACATTGTATAAACAGTGCATAACTTTCTTTAAAGGTGATCCTTCTTTTAAATTCAGTTTTAGTTGTGTAGTATACAAGAACTTGTCAGCAGGATTTACGTTGCAAAGCTTCAGGAACCTTCATGATATAGAACCTCTGCCGTCATTAAAATCTGAGCTCTTTTGAGGTGAACCAGTCAGTGAGCAGCCTCACAACTTGTTTTTGTCCTTTACAGTAGAGCTGTATCAAACTGAGTTATTTGGTCCCGTCTAAAACTTGTGAGATTTAGCAGCAATACTGAAGAACAAATCTACTGAAAAAATGAGACATACACTGACAGTGACAAAAAAGAACTCTGCAGGCAATGAAACAACAATGGGCTCTTTTATTGCTCACGTGGTTTAATTTCAGTCTTCTAAACTCCTTTGAAACCTGGAGAACTATAGCATTTACGTCATTTTAGTGTCAGAAAACAAAGGAATAATGCTCATATACTTTTCAGTTCTTACCTGCAAGTTATCTAAGTTACAGGCTTTCCTGATACGCTTCAGTAAAAGGAAGGAATCGGATCTAGTCATCTGATTTTTAGCTACCCTTGCTGCTTTTTGGTATGTGCAAAGCAGAAAGAGAGGGACTCATATGCAGGACTGTCAGCATTTAGGATTCCCCAAATATTTGTGTTTAAAAAGTTACTTTGTGAAATAATGTCTGTATGCTATTCAGTGCTGAAAAGGATTAAATCCCGTACTTAGGCATGTCATTAAAAGACAAACTGTAATCCTTGATTACTCATGTATTGGAAATTGCAAATAGTTTAGATGTAAGTTTGACTGATCTCTTAAGAAGCATAGACTGGAGTTTAGGTAAATTTGTGTGGCATAGGCAGTGATTGCCTCTGTTCTTCTGTGAGTCATGTGAAAAATGCATCACAATACATCTTGCAGATGTTCACATTGTATCCATAACTATTTTTATGTTTGTCTGGACTCTTTGAGCTTGGTCATCTTGGTGGAAAGTTTGTGTCTGTGAAATGGAGAAGGTACAATGAGTGGAGTCAGGAATGGTGTAAAGGTATGTAATAGTTTCCATATGAGGAATATCTAAATAAGCTAGGACTGTTTCATCTTTTCATCTTAGTTAAGAGAGAAGTGAGGAATGGGTGTAACAGTGGTGTCCAAAATGAACGTAAGAGAGGGAGAAGAGGAAGTGACTGTTCATTCTTCTAGTACAGCAGTTAAGGGATACCAGATGAGCATTCCTAGCAGGCAAGGGTTTCAAAACCAGACAAAAGTAATTACTTACTTAGATACTGAATAAAAGGCTGTGGAACTCCTTGTCAGGGGTTGTAGAGGATGATATGGCTTTACATCAGGTTTTGAAGGGATTTGGAGAAATTGCTGGTAGGAAGATCCCATTGACACGTACACAGATACTGTGATGGACTCTGGAAATTTCTGAAACTGATTAAGGCAAGTAAAGAGTGTTGTGAGGAAGTGCTGCTGATTACTTGCTTTTCTTGCTGCTAGACTTTTCTAGGCATCTTTTGTTGGTGGGCTTTCATGAACTTTTGTCCGTCTTTACATTCTTATGACTTTGCTGGGTTGAAGTTGAGAGGCAGAAGTGGCCTTGTCACGCAGGCCCCATTGTGGCGTAGTACCAACATGAGATGTTGGTGACAGAAAGGTATGGGGACCTATACGCTAGCCTCTCTTAGGAGGACAAAATAATAAAGGTAACTGACATTTTAAATGAACCTCACTTGAAGGCACTTATGCCTTTTAAAATCTGTTTTTTCAGGCTTTCTGCAGAACTTCAAACCCTTGGTGCCTACTTGATGCAAGCAGGAAGACTTAAAGGGGACATGCTATCAGTATCTTTACAAAGACACTCTCATTCTCCACTGTATAATACTCAGTTCCCAACTGTTTGATTTGGCTTTTAGTGTAGGAAAAAGTGTGTGTGTGTCTGCAGTGCCCGTTTATGGATGTCCTATGCTCTTTTTGTCTTTTGGGAAAGCTGTTTGAAGCCAGTCAGTCTATTTAATGACCAGGATCTGCATATTTGCTGTTGATTCCCATATAAACTCAGCATTCAGGAAATCTTTTCTATTATGAAAGAAGCTGTATAACTTTCACATTTGGAATTTTCTGTGAGGTTGAAAGAAACATGCTAATGCTCTTTAAAAAGACCAGTCTCTTCCCCCGTCTATACTTAATTGCAGAGAAGAACCTTCAGCAGAAGGAGAAGGAAGAATGTATCAGACCACTTTATCTGTGCTCCTTTTTCTCCTTTTCCAGTCAAGCATGAGTTCACTGGTTTTAGCCTCAAAACTGGCTAAAATACAGGTTTTTTTATGGCACAAATCTCAGCTTATCCTAAAACCTGATAAAAAGCTATGTAGCAAGAAAACAAGGTCAGTTGGCAAGCTGAAGGAATATATTGCTATTTTTCTGCACCCTTTAGTTATGCTTTTACATGATATAGAATACGTGCTATTAAAAATGTTTGTGTCACAATTACAGCTGTAATTAGTTTTGAAACAGGATTAGAAAAGGAGTCCCATTTCTCCCTGCTTCTTTCCATTAAAACTTTGTTGTGGTTTAACTGGGCAGGCAGCTAAACACCACACAGCCCTTCGCTCACTCCCCCCTGCCCCCGTAGGATGGGGGAGAGAATCGGGGGGGGGAAAAAAAGTAA
>NW_008824187.1:630790-647634 GCF_000699105.1 Pygoscelis adeliae | reverse complement strand
AAGCCCTTGCCTAGTGTAAGCACTGCTCAGCAACAACTGAAACATCGGTGTGTTATCAACATTGTTCTCTCCCTAAATCCAAAACACAGCCCTGTGCCAGCTGCTAGGAAGGAAATTAACTCTATCCCAGCCGGAACCAGGACAAACTTGCATATGATGATCGTACTTCTGGATTCTAGATCCTTTTAGAAGTCCAGAACAGTCAGGATGTGAGGCTTTTTTGCTGTCTGCTTTTACATGCAAGTGTCTACCTGTAAATTTCTAGACCCTTACTTAATACCTGTTTCAAATTTTCTGTAAATGTAATTTACAAATACATAAATTTATTAATATATAATAGGCAAGATAAATATGTAAATAAATTCATTTATAAATACAACTTTTTCTATTTTCCAGAAATATCACACGTCCATATTACAGATATTTTGCTCTTCCAAAAGTCTGGTTTCCTTTTCTTGAAAAATCGAAGTTAATTATTGTACTAGAAGTTATTTTTCATTTGCACAAATCCTTGCTATTTAATTTTTGGCCTAGCAATATTCATATGGATATGTGCACGCACCTTCTAAGTTATCACTTTTTTTCTACTGCAGGTGTTCTGCGCAGATTCCAGAATATAGGAGAATATTCTTAAAGAGAGAAGTGGTGTAGCATATTACAATGAGTCCATGCTTTGCACTTAGAAATAATTAAAATAAATAGAAGAAAACTCTTATATTTCACTGAAAAACCTAACAAATGTGTGTTATTGAATTGCTGAATTGTGGTGTAAACGTAGTAAAACCTGGGATAATATCTGCAGAATGTGCTTAGTGCATTTTTTTGCCAAACTGTAGTTTCTCATTTGAATGTATGTTGCTACATAGTATACTACCACATTTGGCCTGAACTCGGTGCTTTCAGAAAATGTGTCAGATGCAAGTAATTGAGTCAAGATGGAGCATCTTAAATGTTTGAGAAGTGAGCAGAAAAATCAGATGGACAAATATTGGCAGTATGTCTGCTTCCTCTCTAAGAAGAATTGGTTGCGTTTTGAGATCACTGAGCTGATTTAAATGAAATTAAGAACTGTCTTGTCAATGAAATACTCCACTTCGTCTGCAAAATTTCAAACAGCCACAGAACCACACAGCCTTTAAGTGTGTGTGGTCTTAACCTTAATAATCTTAATTTAATAACCTTAAACTTAATAACCTTAAGAAATTTTGGAAATTACCTGGACAATTTTGGAAATTATACTTCCATTTTTTTACCATTATTTCCATTTTTCATCTAAAAAAAGACTATAAATGCAACATCTGAAGATGATGTGACTGTAGTATAGTCTAGTTGGGTTATGGTTGAGCTCTGGATTTTCACTTATTTGAAGAAGACCAAACTGTTTAAGAACACCCGCTACTGTTAAGTATGTGCATATCTTGGGAGAGATTTATGTCCTCATAAGGCTTTACCCCACTCTTGTCTCCTAGCAGGTCTTATGAACCATGTAAGTTTTGTTGTTTGAATGACCTGCTTGAAAAAATGATTGCTGTAATCAGTGATACTGGAATAGAAGGAATCTTGAAGTACCAAATTGTTCTGGTGACTGGGTTTTTGATAAATCATTTTTATAATTGTCTGGACAGTATAGCAGAAGTGAGCATTGTACAGAGATGTCAGCACTACAAAGGTAGGCTTTTAAGCAAGAAACAAAATGTCCCAAGGCTGAAAATAGCCTATCCATTGCTCCTTGCTGGATTTCATTTCAGTCCAGATGTTTTCAAACAATTTTCATTACATCGGATTACTTTTTTAAAATCTAAACTGAAAAGGTCTTTCGAGTGTGCCATGAAGGGTTTTCTTTTCACAATAGCAGAAAGGAATTTGTCCCCATATTGAACAAAATGTGAGCTTTTCTGTGGCGTGGGGAATATGCATCTTGTACACATTCAAGACGCTAGAAGCTAAGCATTGTAGAGGAGAAATCACATTGAGTACTGAATCACAGGCTTATTTGTAGTTTTCTGTACTTTCTCAGCAAAACAGTTGAGTATCTTTTAAGTGGTGTTTTGTAAGCACCATCTCAATGACTATTGCATCAAACTATTGACTCAAAATTACCAGGGAAGGGATATCTACACATACCAGGTGTAGAGTTTTAATTATATTGTGTCTTAAGTGTTTGTGGATACTTAATGCTTTGAGACAATGTAAAGATACATCCTGAGGATCTCTTGCATAGTTTTTCACTGTATTGAGAACATTCCTGTTTAGAAAAGAAAAGAAAAAAATCTAGTGAATATAAATGTTCTGGTTTTAAAAACTTATCTTCTGATAGTTGCTTTTTTTGTTTCGTTTTGGGAGCAGGGGGCTGATGAACAGATTTCCATTGGATTATGTGTAAATCATCATTTATCTGTGCTCACCTATCTATCCCAAATGACTAAGAGAAGCTCCTTTCGGTTGTGGTGGCTTTCCTTAGCTGCTTTGTGCCTTTAGATTTTTTTTTTTAATGTCTGGAGCAGTTAGAATGAAAAAAAAAAAAAACTGATGATGGTCAAAGCTTTCAAGAGAAACAGTCTCTGAAAAAGTGTACATGGAAGCAGGGGAAGTAGGCATTGCCATCATTAGGATGACTATGAAGGTATAAATGAAGTGTATTGTAACTGTATTCCCAATTCTTCTCATGCTTTTTCATCTGAAAAACTGAATTTGTTTATATTGCTTCCTTACAGAGTTTGTTGTTAGTTGCCATGCATTCTTTAAAGAGCAGGTTTGCAAAGGTGGCAGAGTGTGTACCCTGGAGATGGTCTGAGGGTCTTATTTGGCCAATATAATCTTAATTACTGGATATTTTTCTTAAGATATTGGTTATTTTGAGTCTATAATTCTGACAACCAAGCAAAAAATGATCTATAGATTTGTTGAAAACTACAATGCTATTTTGTTACCTTTAGTTGATCTTTCTTTTTTCCCCTTCTGTCTGCTTGACTTTTTTTTGGTAATGTTAAAGAAAATACAGCTTTCATAAGGGCAATAGCTAAGTTGTCTCACGAAGCTTTTAGTGCCAAGGTTATCGGTTTCAAAAGTGGTTGAAAAAAGTTGTAGTTAAATATCTGACAGCTTTTGAATGCTTCCACTCTATGGTTCTTAGCAGAAGTTTTTAAAATAATAGCAGTATTCAACTACTCCACCGAACCTGGAAACAGATTTTTTTCACCCTTAGCTTGTGTCAGTCAGATGAAAGATACTTCCCCCCCCGCCATGTTACAGCCCTGCTGTAGAAACAAGGTCATTGTCCTTTTCACTACTCTGTACTTCCCAAGAGTAACTCAGAAGTATTTAGAAAGCTGTATTTGACTCTTCTTCCCAGGACTGCCACTGCTTTGGAAATGTTTGTGATGCTTCTACTCCTGATAGAATTGCTCTGCAGGAACATGCAGGTAGAGTCTGTTGGTGGCCTATAGAGCATCAGGACTGAGGTTTCACTCATTGGTAATGAAAATGATTGGGTTAGATTTCCTGTGCCTTAGAAGTATAAACAGGGCTTCTAAAACCATTAAGAGGAGAGGGAAATACAGCCATTTTCCCCTCAGATTTTATTTAGAATGTTGAAGAGCTTTGGGAACAAAGCTGTCATTGTTAGGGATGATACACCTGAGAGATCATTCCAGGGTTGGATTGGCAGCGGGTGTGAATAAGCCTTCACGTGGGGAAAAAATTAAACAAAAATGAATTAACCTCTGCCTTGTAAGCTGTCTTCCTTTTTCTTTTTGAAGTGTCAGTTTGTGGTTTTGATAAATGTCAGAAGCATTCTTCTCAAATAAGATTCTTCTCCGCATAATCCAGTGTTATGTTTTTTTCCCTCTTCCCTCCAAAGATTACTTTGTCCTTCGTCTGGTTTCTAATCAGACAAGTGCTCAAGAAATGGGATGGATTTGACAGCTAAGTGTGCTTCCTTCTGAATTAGTTTTGTAAGGGAACTAAAGGAGGCAGATGAGTGTTTATTCTCTCCTGCAGTTTTGGAAGTTCATTAACTTAATAAAATGGGAACTAAAATCCCCACCCCCTGACCCGCGCTTTGCTTCTAGGTTTCAATCTTGTTTATAGGTATAATATTTTACATTATGACAGTCTGTTTTACATAGGCGTACAAGTTAGCGGGCTGCAGCCTAGTGTCTCTGTCTAGGTATCAGATACGCTGATAGTTGTGGCACAATGTGTTTAAGTAGAATTCATCTACTCCCTGTCCGGAAGAAAAGGCTTTGTAGAGAGTATGACGTAGTGAACCTTGTTTTGGTTTTTTGGGGGTTTATTAAGTTACTATATTAGTTTTCAAAGTCACCTGATAAGAACTTGGACAGGCTTGTTTGTTTGTTTGTTTGTTTGTTTTCCCCAGCTGTTCCCACAGACTGAGAGAGTCTGCTTTTAGGATTCTATAATGTTTAAAAGCACTTATGACAAGAATTAGGGGAAGAAAGGGAGTACAGGTTAGCAGTCTGAGGTTGGTTTGCTTTCAGGTAAAAGACTTAAATGTCACATACAGTGGCTTGGTTGTTCTGTTGGCACCGAGGAGTTCTAGTCATGGATCTAGACTCTACCATGTTTAAGTGTTACACAAACAGCATACAAAAAGCATGTGACTCCTGTATGAGACAGGAGAACAAGTAAGTAAGTACAGGCTGCTGTGGAAGGAAGAGAAAATGAAGACAACGTTGCTTAGTGCAATAAAGGAGCAGCCACATGGTGTGGTTGCTTAAGTACGCTCAAGTTTTTGTTTAAGTGTCATCTCAAAGGAAAGTCTTAGCTGGAGGGGAATAGTGAGGGAGATGCTTCAGGATGCTTGGGAGGTTCTTCTGTGGAATACACTCTAAAAAAAAAAAAAAAAAGTGGGAGATCGAAATGGTTAATGTTATCCAAAAGTGCACAAGAACCAGTACCTTCTAGAATAGTGCAGGAGCACAGTTGAACTCTTGCATCTCATTTGACAGTGAAACGGGAGCCTTTGGAAGGGAGGTACAGTCTATGCATTGAATGGAAAAAAGCAGCATTTTAAATGCTTATGGGTAGAACAAGACTGTTAACAGTCTTAAAAAGAAATTAAGCCTTCAAACAAAAGTTCCTTGTTCCCCAAATATATATTTTACTTTTTTCAGGTTTTTTTGCCTTCCCTTGTTATCCTCACCAAAATTACAAAAGTTGATCAAATTTTTTTCAGGAGACCATTCTGAGTTGCCTTAGACTTTGTGGCATGTTCCACCTGCATATTCCTTGCATGCGGCACTGAGCAAATCTTTCTCTTTGTGAGAATGTGAATAGTATTGCTTTGTTCACATAACTTACTTTGTTGTTTTCTTTGAACTGCAGACTTGAAGGAGGTTTAATAATGATATGTCTAGGTAGGCTATATATGCCCTTATTTACTACACCTCTATTTGCAACCAAGTTTTTCAGCTTGAAAGTATTCATCATGTGGATCTTAATGCCCTGTAAAAATATACAGATTTTTTTTTTTGAGACAAATTGAAGATAGCGAAGAAAGAAAAAAATTATTCCTGAAATTAGGAGAATGAACTTACTGTGAATGGAGTACATAGAAGTTACGCAGTTTGTCTAATTAGTTAGGAGGCTATTACCACCTCTAACCATATGATATCTTGCATTAAAATAATTAGGAAAGCTGTTACTGGGAAGACAGTTCAGTATAGTAACCCATGGTACAGAGCACTAACAAACACAAACCGGATCAAAGTAATTCTAAGAAAGTGCATGAGGCATTATGGCAGGGGGGAAGGAAAAGGTCAGACGGTCAAAATCCATTAGAGTTAGGAAATAAAAGAGACAAAGTCTGAAGGAAGCACTCTGGTTTTCCCCTTCATCCTTAAGACCGTGGTTCAGTTGGTCCTTGTCCTGCCACAAAAGTTAATAGGGGGAAATAAACCGAAACAAATTGAAAGCATTAAGCCATTGCTGTCTTAGCATGCTGTTTGCCTGTTGGTGTGATGACTCTACCTTCCCATGTGATAGATAGAGCTGTCCAAATCTGTGTTCTGTATGTGCAGTTTGGTTTGATGAGCTGTCAGATTTAGATTTAAACTCTCTACCATCACTATCACCCCATGCTACCTCCGTTCCTTCTTATTAGGACTGTCAGGCATACTCGTTCATTACCTTTTGGAGGACTGGTTTATAGTGACAAGAGACCATTACTTATGGTGGCATTTAGTCAGGCCTCTCTGCTGTAGTATAAATGTTCATTTTGCAAAATTGCAGTGCAAGTTTGGCCAAGAGCTCTTACCTCTGCTACGGCTCGCTGAACTATTTGCATCTTATGAATTGGAGCCCTAAGTCATGTTCATTTAATCAGTCACTCCAGTGCTAATACTGATGAAATCGCCAAGTGATTTCTTCGGCAAAAGGCAAGTCATGCTTTGCAACTCTGATTCCATATACTTTTCCCCTGGGGTATAACCCCTGCTTTTATTTCATTCCTAAATAAATTTTTGCATGTTTGGAGGACTGTGAATAAAGTCAACAATATATTTTTTGTTTTTATTTCAAATCCTGAAGGAAGCTGCAAAGGACATGTATGCATAATAAGGAGAGAAACTGATCAGTTGTTTAAAAACAAAATTGCTGTGATACCTAATGTATTTTCCTTTATCAAAAATTGTTGACAACCACTTTAGATTCCTTAAGTTAGAAAACAAATTTTTTTTAACAATGGAAATCCAATCCTTTCTCTTAATCTTTGCATAGTTGTAGCCTTGAAAAAGATTGTACACAGTTAAAAATACACTACTGAGTCAATACAGATGTTCCTGTACTAGGAGATTTACTTCAAAGTGAGGTGCTTGTTGTACAGCTTCATACTAACTAAAATATTACTGCTTTTTCAGCGAGAAGAGTTGCAAGTGGTATCTGCCTTTGTAGCACATTGACAAGGGATGTGACTGGTTCTGTTTCACCTACCACCCACCCTGCACAACATCTAATAATGCATGATGTTTTGGTAGCCTGGTTCAACTCATTGATGCAGAGGAAGACTACCCACCCCCCACACACCCCCAGGTTATTTTCCTGTAGCGTTAGCAAGCTGAAGGATCTCAGGAAATTCAGATGAACATGGGAACTGGTGAAATGTGTGTGTGTTTGGGGAGATAGAATGACACGTCCCTCTTTCAGCAGCAACAAATAAGTAGAATATGTAATGTGACTCTAAATATGCTGGATTTTACATCAGTACAAGTCACTGTTTCCTGAAGAGAGTTTCCTTCTAAATAAATCTTCATTCAATTCTGTGGCCAGGTATTCTTTGTGCTGTTGCTAGGTTCTCCCAGGTTGGCATTTGCATCGTGGGATGTCTGTCAGATGTAGCTGTGGTGTCAGCACTCCACGTCCTGGAATCCTTTTACTTTCTATGATTGAGTGTTCTTTTTTTGCCGCTTTCAAAGTCTGAAAAGACTGTCACAGATAAAACCAGGCTCTGTGTTGCACTGAGCGTAGCTGAGAATATGCAGTGACAGTGGATGGTCTACAAAGCTGCAACTGTGGTGGCATACTGGTTTAGTGGTCAAAAGAGGGTGAAGGCCAAGCAGCCAGGGGTTTGCAGGTGTTCTTTTTCATGGAAACCTCATAGGAATGTTACCTGTACAGGAAGAGTCCATGGGCAGAAAGGGGTAGTTATGATTACATGGATGTGGCTATGACTCAAGTTACTTAGTTTTTGTAGAAACTTAAAGCAAGGAAGGATACATATTTCTGGCTTACTGTCACTCTTCAATAATGGGTTATAGCCTCAAGATATAAATGGGAAGCATAGGACTGAATAGTTCCCCAAGGACTTATTTATAGGAAGAAAGGGTTTCTTTGGTCGTTTGGTTTTAAAAAAAAAAAAACAAAAACCCTGCACCTGCAGTTGAACAACAGAGTTCTCAGATTACTCACCACAGCAGCTATTTTGTGAAGTTATAACATTTCTGGGAAGAAAGAAACTATGCTTGAGCTTGAAAACTATTGATGTGCTACCCTGCAATGTTTAGGAGACCTTTGCCTAAATAGGGAAATATTCAAAACAGGGATGCTTAGGCTGCTTGGTGGTTTGAGGAGAGAATGATGCAGTTAGGAGTTTATTGGCAAGATCTGTGAACTTAGCACTCACAATGATCGTCTTTTTAAAGTTGTGGGGTCCTTTAAGTGACTTATCTTGTGAAAATGTAGTAAGGTTTTCATGGCACCCAACGCTTTTCACAACCCCACCACCACCACCTTATTTGTCATTTACATGTAAGAGTAATCTGTCTGAAGTCCAGTGAGAACACTTCTGGCCATTAACAGCTCCAAATTTTGAGGTTTTCACTAGCGGAGGTCTAGTAAAAGTCATACATAGGAATAATGTAGAGAGGAGAGCATGTTCTGCTACAACATTAGGAAGGTAAGGAGAAGGAAAAGTAGAATTTCAGAGTTTAAGAAGTGGACTTTGTAGTTACACATTTTGTGTCGGAGCTGAGCTGTGCAATTGCTGGCCCTGCTTCTGTTTTGGGAAGAAATTGTCTCATACTATTATTATATTGTTTTCAAAGGAGCATAAAGAAAAGGTTGAAGTCTTGACAGCTATGACAAAGTCCAGTGCCATAACGTGTCACCAGATAAGTGATACTGTATAGTCTGTGGCAGTCAGCAAAGCATTGCAGCCACTATTTATATGTCAACTTTAAGGGAGAGGAAGTGTTACCCGAAGGGGAGAGAATATCAGAATTTGACAGCCTGGTAGACATCTGAGGTTAAATGTCATCTTTTGAATAGATTTAACTTACATATTCATTTTATGTATTGAGATCTGAAATTCCAGCCTTTAAATGCTCATTTTGTTACTTCATGGCACTTAAAAATGTAGTGCCTAAGCAGAGCAAAGTTTCCTGCTAGAGCAGATGATGTTAAAGGTTAGGTCATAATTTTCAATATCTGACTTATACTGTGTAAATATGTAGGTGCATATGCAGCCAACAACAGGAGAGAGAGATGCATCTTTTTCATTTCTTAACCTTAAAAAAAAAAGTTGACTTTCAGTAGTAATTTGTATATTACTTGGATTCCTCCTTTATTATATCAAATGATTTTTATGTTTCCTAGGCTTGCTGTTCTTTGTAAGTCCTTGTTTCAATTTAAAACTAAATTAAGACCTTGTTTGTATGTCTCCATGAGCAGCATACATAATGCACAGAAAGTAACCGTGCAGGTATTGGGATTGTTTTCTTGTTTCTCCTCCCCTACCATAATTTGTTTGTCCTTTGAGCATTTGTTTGTGGGTTTTTTTGGTTTTGTTTTTTGATTATTTTTTTTTTAACTTCCTGAGTACTCTTATCCCTTTATATCACTTGGAACAAGAGGGAATAGAGCAGAGATACTTCTAGATATTTTAATGATCTTGGAAGAACAGAAATAGTTAGCCTTCAAACAATATTTTCAGCTTGGCATTTATGGGGAATAGTATGCTTTGAATCAGAGGCACTGTATTTTCCTCTTCTAAAGAAAATTGCCAGTATCTTTTTTACATTCTGAACTCTGTGTGAAACTTTCCATTGAAGTGTGCATTACAAAGCTTTGATTGTATGGCTAAAAGATCACTTTCTGTGATTTCACAATTAGTCTTAAGTGTTGCAGAAACTAAAGTTGATAATACCTTGATGCTGTTTCATCTATTCTGTCTGCTATTGGTTTTGTGTGAAATTGGTAGTAAATCCAATTATTTTCTGTTTTACTTGAAAAATAATATTCTATAGTTTTTAAAGCCACAGTTTCAGAATTTTAATGATTTTAATCTGGAAGCTGGTAGAAGGTATTTGTTTCAATACAGATTCCCTGGATGTAGGGCAAAGAGGGAGGCAGAAGGCCGAACTGTGACTTTCATCTTCCATTCCCCAGCTGTAATGCAAGTTACGTGTTCTCTTCTCTCTGCTTTTTGCCTTAAACACAGCAGGCAAATCTAACAGCCAGTCACACCTGGTGCCTGGCTCCCTAGATCAAGGGAAAAACTGCACCACTGCACAGGAAGATGGAGAATGTGCTCTTCTGTCCTTGATCCTGCTTCTGCCCATTCATACAGCAGAATGTGAGACTTTTGAGGATATGGCATGCTTTTGTGCCGCTTTGCGGCAACTGTAACTGCACTGCTTTATGTTGCTTTGCTTTTCACACCCTCCCATTCATGTGCCTATCCTAGCTTTTTCTTAGAGGAGCATTGCCCACCGTAAAGAACATTTTGCACCTTTTGAAAAGAGGTGTAGGATACATGAATGGGGGTGTGGGGTGTGGATGGGTTCATCTAAACTCTGGGTACCTGATGCTGAGCTCAGAACTGGCAGTTGCAACTTAGAAGAGAGATCCTGGACTTGCTCTGAATGCATTGGCTTGATATGCTTTGGCAGCCAAACACATCAACAGTGGGCCAGACAGTGTCAGAAAGGGAATTAAGAATAGGACAAGAAGGGTTTGATGTGACATGGTCTTGAATATAAAAGCTTTGAGAAGCCCAGTGCAACGTTGGTGTGCCCATTTTTTTGAGCATTGTCTGGTCTCTCCTTCTCAGGAAGAATGTTAGAGCAGGTAGAGAGGGGCAGCTAAAATAGTCATAGGATCAGCTGTCTTACAGGAAGAGACTGAAACGATTGCAACTTCAGCACGTGGGACGAGGCAGGCTGCACCCTTTAACGTATGTAATCCAACAGCTATAGTTCTTGAGGGGACGTGGTGGGGATGGACAGCAGATGGACGTGCTCTTCTCACATAGCGTTTCCTCTTGCTGCTGCCGAGGACCACTGATCTGACCCAGCGGTGCCCTTCGCATGTCCTTAACAGGAGAACGTCACAGGTGCTTGTCTTGGACTATGACCTGAATATGAACGTTAAGTAAATCGTTCCAGTGCTTTTGTGGTTAGGTAGTGCTTTTTATCAGTTGAGAATTTGGTTCATTGCTTTGGAAAGAATCCAATGATAACTTATTGAAGGTTCCTTTAGAGGGCATTTGGCGACGTGTTTTCTCAACTGCAGCTTTTGAGAGTTGTTTCTGTATTTCAGCTAGTGGATTATTGCAAGGTAAAATGCAGTGAGGTACTACTGTGAAAAATACTACAGATTTGCATGAAGCTAACAGGACCTACTTTTTTCTCTCATTTCTTTTGGATGGGTCCTGTTTTCACAAAGTTTTCATACAATCATCATTTCTGAGGTAAAAAGCCTTTTTTTTTTTTTTTTTTGTCTGTCTTCTTTCTTTTTAACAGGTTCTTGAAGATGCAGAAGCTCAACATTTGTTCCAGTCCATTCTTCCTGATATGGTCAAGTTGGCGCTCTGTCTCCCTACTATCTGCACCCAGGTAAGCAAACACGGCTTGCTAAGTGCTCTGTGGCAGACCACTTTTCTGCAAACTGTACCTAATGACTAAGGTCAAAACATCAGGATCGTGTTATGTTCTTAGTAAAAGCTAAAGTTTTTGTGTGGAATGTAGCTGAGACCTAAGGAGCAGAACGGACAATGCACATCTGTAATGATATAGTAGAATGTTTAAAAAAAAAAAAAATCTGTCGTATTTTTAACCTGAACTTCAGTAACACTTTCTATATGCTAGAGTTGCTTCTTGCTTTTCTTAAATGAAATGACCATGAAACCTTTCAGGTTTGAAAATCGCACTTATAAACTGAAACACTTGAATAATCTTAAAACACCTCATTTTATATTTTAGAAATCTTTTTAATCCTAGAAGTAGTATTTTCATAAAGCCTTTGTTTACTTGGGAGCATGTTTTAGTCCAGTTAGAGCATCACAATACTTGCGCACATACAAACCTTAACTAATTCTTTATTATTGTTATGGGAATCAGTTCTGTAGGTAGTAAAGCTGATACAAGTGAATAGGACTGATGAAGTAAGGGAGGATGTATGATAGGTAACGCATTAGCAGGGTAATGACTCTGATTTGTTAAGCTCCTTTGTTACAATTTTCTGAATTGATTTTGATGGACAGGAGCAGGGAAAATCTCTCCCAACTTTGTTATGCCACAGGGGTCCTACAGTAGATATATTCGTACTGTTTGAAATTATATTTCTTAAATTTTTTGTACTAGTCACTTGATGGGTAAGTTTTTGAGAATACCATGAAGTTTCTGAACACAAAGTCAAGCACAAGACTTGCAAGTTCATGTAGTAATGCCTTTTGTAAAGATGAAGTACCGTAAGCCACTGTAAATTGTGAAGAACTTTGTCACTCTTTTTTTTTTGTTAGATATAAAGCTAAATTTGTTCCAGTATAACATACTGTCCAAAATATCCTATTTTTATAGGCTTGTACAACTTATTAGAGCGAGCTTTTCAGGCTTTTTTCCCCCTCCAGCTGTGTGACTTCAGACATCATAATATAGCTTGTTAATTAAATAGCCAGAAGACAGAATGAGATTCAGTGAATGTGAATGTACTAGTTAGAAGAATGAAGGAAAACTTGTTTGTTTTTTGGAGTAAACAGGGCTGTGTATTCAACGGTCTAAATTAGTAGCAATTTCTGTATTCACAACTAAAAGGATTAAAATGTAGTTGCTCAGCTTTCCTGGAGCTTGGCTAATGATGATGGCTGAGCATATTGGAAGAAGAGGTGAAAACTGTGTTCTCTTTCTCCTGTCAAGTGGGTTTATCGTAATTGCTACTGGACTCCTTAGCAGTCAGAATGATATTTTTTTCCCGCCCCCAGTATTATCACATAATTTTAGAAAAAATAAATAAAATGTCATGAATGTGGTGAGCGAAAATTCCAAATCAGGAGGCTAAAGCCTGATAAAATGGAAGATGTATAGCACTTCAGGGTTGGGATTTTTTTGGTTCCCCCCGCACCTTTGTTTCTTTTTATATTAAAGAAACCCTGACTAGAGTCAAGTAAAACTCCAAACTGAAGACCAAAGTGAAGCTGAATTTTTTGTTCATTCTGATTATAGAAGAATGGATAATCACGCATTTTCTGCAAATATTATCAGTGTTATTTCTTCAAGTAGGATGGAAAAAAAATCGAAGCAAGTCATAGAGTGATGATCTGTGGTGTGACTTCCATGTTTCTTTGTAAAGTATAAAGCATGGTTATTATAGCTGAAAGCATTCCTTAAGGGTTCTTAACTACAGCTATTGAAAGTGGGTTTTTACATCAGTTTTTAGGATTGCTCAGGATTTGCAACGTCCCATCTATTTTTTTCCCCCCTCTCCATGCCCCATGGTTTTGTTTGACAAGTTGTGTTTTCTTGGTCTTTCTCTTTATTATTGATTAGAAATCTGCAGTTTGTCAAGCAAGCTTTTTCTGAATTGTCTTAAATAAACAGTTTGTGACTTTAATGGTGCTGCTGATTAAAGGGTTCACCAATGGCCTAAATTACTCCCGCTCTAATTTAACAAATGTAATTTTGTGCTCCTGTTTTTTCTTTCAAAATGGGTAAGCTAATTATTTTTCTCTCTCCTTCTCTCCCTTCTCTCCTGCCCCTCCCTCCCCCTCACTCTTTTGTTGGTAGCCAATACCTCTACTGAAACAAAAGATGAATCACTCCATCACAATGTCACAGGAACAGATTGCTAGTTTTCTAGCCAATGCTTTCTTCTGTACTTTTCCACGTCGCAATGCGAAGATGAAGTCTGAGTATTCTAGCTATCCAGACATTAACTTCAACAGGTATGGCACTCTGGAGTAAATGAAGCTGATAACCCTTCAATGAAAATATCATTGTTGTCGTTTAGGGGAGAAACTCATTGTTTCTTTCACGTTTCCATCACTAATTTCGGTAGTTTGCTTTCTGTCTTTTCTGTTTACCTCTAAGGGACAAGAAAAATATGCAACTATGTAAGAAAGGATCTTGTGCACAGGAAGATATGCTTAATATTCCAAATTTTTCTTTTTTTCATGCACGCATATGCACAGGCACGCTCTTTCTCTGGCATAATTGGGCTGATAGAATTCCCTACCTCCTCATAAGCCATTCGTCTGTGAATGGTATATTTCAGTTGTGCTTCAGGTGTTCTATATGTGTTTAAATTAAAGGTCGGTGTTTCCCCAGCCATGTTTCTGTTGTCTCCTTTGTGTCAGCAGTAGTGATTGGTGCATTAAGTCAGATCAATAGGACTTGATTCTTCAGCATCCATACAATCCCTTATCATTTTAAGGCAGTTGTAGAGCTGCATGTTAAAATAAACCTGTCCTTTTTGCTACAAGCTACCCTAAAAAGGTTTCAGGACCACAATAAGAATTTAATTAAAGATACTTTGATTTCTAAATAAACACTTATTCTTTTTTACTTGACGCTAGCTTACAGACAGATTTGATTAGAAATTTTTCTTCATGTATTTTATTTTTTAAATGTGCTCATTTCAGTTTTAAATGGGGGAAGAGGATGGAGACATTTCCTGCTGCAGAATATTATGGTTCACATTGTAGATTAGAAATGAGAGTTTGTTGTCTTCTGGGCACTTCCATACAAGTCTGTGTAGCTCAACCTTAAGTTTATTAGGCTGGAGCTTGGATAAATTATTGATCTAGAGTTTTTCTTATTCCTCACAGTTAACATATGTAGTGTATATGCTCTGAAAACTGAGATGAAATAATAAAAACAGTTACCTGTGATCCAGCACACTTGGGTATGTGTGTCATAAGAGCTATGTTAGACTAGAACTTCCCAGGATAAATTGTCAGGCGTGCTGATGTACTAATAATGGGTTTGGTGCTTGCTGTTTTTAAGGGCTAGCACAGGTTTCTCTATACTTTGTATTTCAGAAGAGAGACCAGGGTCACTGTCTTGGTGTTTCTTCCAACAGTGCAGTGGGTTATGGAAGAGAAGTGTGGGTGGGCATTAATGTGCCATACAATTCAGCATATTTTTCCACCGTTAGTTCATAAGAACAAATAAATGAAAAGTACCACCCATACATTAAAAAAGGCTTATGTTCAGAGCATGAAAGAGGACAGTAAAGTTCTGGAAGGCGTTTTTGTTTGATTGCACCAGCTACACGCTTCTAGCTGAATTTTATGGCTTTTTTTAAAGGACTTTAAGGTACCGGTTTTTCTTGTAACTTAAGCATGTTATAAATCAAGCGGTTAAATTCTTACCAGCTACAGAATAAAACGCTGTTAAATCACTGGAGTAAATTCATATCGTCTTCTATGAACATTGCACAGCAATGTAAAGTCACAGTAGTACAGTGTAATACTAGTGGTTAACTTGGGGCATAATATTTTGACTACTTTTAAATAAAAAAGCCTTGGCAAATTATTAGGTAAATAGTTTCCTGCCATAGACTTAAAGAATGACGAGTATAAAGTATAGTCAGGATTTTCTGCCCTGTTCTAGTCAGTCCTCCTTTGTTTTCTGTCTTGGCTTCCTAGTGCCAACTCATAGTAAGTTCCAACAATGTTATTTAAAAGGGTTAATACAGCAGACAACCTTCAGGCCTTCCTCTTGCATTATGGATGAGGTAATACTCAGCTTTTAGTCATAGGGTAGAAAGCAATTTTTATTCGTGTAAGTGCAAGAATATTGTTGCCAAACTGGAGAGAAGAGGGAAGCTGATGTCCTCTGTTCTTGAAGATTAAAAGTGGCTCTTCCTCAGTGTTTGCCAATTTATGCGATTTTTATATAATTAGTTTCCTTTTTCAGTCCTTTTTTTAATTAACCATTTGTTGGACCAAAATTTTCCCCTCCTGTGTATTTTGCATTTGATAATGAGCAGATTAGTGAAGTAGAATACGAGGTGTGACAGGCAGTGGATAAAATGAGAGGGAATGTGTCAGTGAGAGGGGGACTGGCAGGATAAAAGCAAAAGGAGATTGAAGAGAGTGAGTGGTGGAGAGAGTACTACAAGGATTTACAGGTTTTCGATCGTCCTACTGTATATAACCTGACTTAGTTGAAATCTAAATGATCATCCTATTTTGTTTTCCTCCTGTCAATGCTGTATTTTCTCACCCTGAAAAGTTAGTTCTTTAGTAGCAAGGACAGAGAATAAAACGTCGTGTTTTCAGCTATTGTTTCAGACTTGTAATGATGACAAGGTTTGGTCCATTGCAGTGTGCATTTTCGGCTTTTCCAAAAAAGCCTTTCGTGAAGCTGGACGTACTCAAAAGGCAGTAGGCAATGACTGCAGTTAAAATGTTTGTGACTTTTTTTTCCTGTTTATAACAATGTTTTGATATGAGGGCTTTGGAGGCTGCTGCTCTGCTCTGTCTGCTTAGGGATGGGCATAACAGAGTGTTCCACACAGCAGCCCCTTTCTCCCCACAGTATTATGGTCTGCAGCTTTTTCCAGACTCAGTTCTGTCCTCAGCATGATTCATCTGCTACATGACTGTGAATGAATGACTTTGTTCTTTGGGTACGAAAAGATAATCTGCCATGGTTCTCTAACGAAGCAAAATTACTGAGCAGATGCTAGCATTTGAGGGATTTTTTCTTTAGCAAATGTGGCGTTCCTCGATTCCCCTATGCATGCCCTTTCTACGTTCATACAAAAGGCCTCCGCCCTTCCCCTCCACTCCTTGAGACTCAAAAAATAAAATTTGTGCCTTAAGTTAGAAACACAACTGTATAAGTTGTTTCTTTCTTGTGTTTTCAGTTTTACACAGCAGTCATTTATCAATTCACTTTATGCAGACTTAAACATTAGTACCTTTTTATACGCTATAAAATAGTTACGGTTTCTACATTTAAACGCTGTCACGTTCCCTCTTCCCTCCCAGTCTTCTTCCTGCTTTAGGTTTTTCTGTGGTATTAACTAGCATATTGTGACTTCCACCCCTACTCCCCCCAAGTTACAAATCTGTTTGACAACGCAACAGACAGTCAGTGCAAGAT
>NW_008824187.1:627421-630739 GCF_000699105.1 Pygoscelis adeliae | reverse complement strand
TTCTGGTGCACCAGTGCTTGGCACTGTCACTGCCGCGATGATGGCAAGTTGTCTGAATGCTGGTGCGTGTGCTAATAACTGCAACTGATTGGAAGGAAGGCCATTGTATGTCTTAGTATTAACATAAGTCATCTATGCTTTACCTCTCCTCTCCTGCCTGTTAGTCTTGCCAGATGAGAGGAGAAAAAAAGTGAGCATTCTTTTTTTAACACTGAAGCACTTAGTTTAATAGTATGTTGAGACACGGACTGTCTATTTTGATTGTTCATTATGCTACAGACTGAAAGTCACCTGTGTATAATGAAATACTCAGTAATTTAATTGAATTCTTCCCTTTCGTACTTGGCAAGCATGGGCCTGTTATGATTCTTAAGTCATTAATAACATAATTCATTTCAAATGTAGTTAATAAAATGGAATTCGTAGTTTAACTTTGAGGGCTTTAATATTTATGAAATGTAGTAGATAGAATGACATCCGTTCAGTGGCCAAACATTAGATCATACTAAATAGCATAGAATACTGCTTCCGTTCAAAATATCAAGCTAAATTTATAGTTCAATTTTTCTTTTTAAAAACACTTTTGTAATGTATAAGATGGAAATAGATTGGGCAGCTTTATGCAAAAAATATCCTGTCACAAAAGAAAAAAATAACTAAATTCGCCATTTTATTCCTTGTACTGATAAATTTTCCATGGAAGTTGCATGCTGGTTGAATGTAGAGCATGAATTGCATTGACTCATTTGAGATCATCTCTGCAATTACGACATTGGTTGCACAGTTTAAAGTAGTTTCTTATGGTGATGCTCATAGTTAATCTTTTTGTGACTAATTTGTGATTTAACGTAGCACTTTAATATATTTGAAGAGGAATATATTTTTTATGAAAGATAAGATTGAACTATATTTTCCTGCATTTATCTTTTATAAGATGCTGAAACGGATACTGTCCACTGTCACACAAGACTTGGCACTGTGGACGTTTTTCTTCCTCCCTGTTGACCAAGTTATCAGACCTGTGTCTTAACACTACAGAATTTGGTAATTTAGGAAACCACCTAGTTTGATTATATGTAAAAGCAAAGTATAAGGAAACAAACTTCTGCAATCTTGAGTCAGTGTTCTGGATGACTGAAAAGGAGGCAGGTTTGTCGAGGACCCACTTTGCTTTTGCTGTGTCTTTGACCTGCTACAGATCCGTTCTTAGCTGTTCTGTCAAGTTACAATAACTCCTCTGTCTTCCTTTTTAAAAAACCTACTGTAGTTAAACTGGAGATACTATGCATTGGTAATAGCTCCCATCAAAGCAGTTGGGGTTGAATTCAGAATTGAAGGTAGCATGTCTAATGACATAAGCCTGGTGGATCTCTTGGCACATAGATTAGTGGATGCTCTGGTCTGAAACCGCCAGTATTCCACTAGGACTGAATTTCTTCATCTTTATCAAACAAACCTTTAAAGTAATTTCAAGTGACTGGAAATGAGGGGAAAAAAC
Source organism: Pygoscelis adeliae (assembly GCF_000699105.1). NCBI lineage: Eukaryota > Metazoa > Chordata > Aves > Sphenisciformes > Spheniscidae > Pygoscelis > Pygoscelis adeliae. The sequence goes on along the minus strand of NW_008824187.1, from coordinate 629,241 downwards.
CCCACTAGTTAAGATATATATGTCTTTTATGGAATGTATAATATATGAAAGGAAATGGGCAAACTGTATAGTACGTTTATGCAGAATTGAAATCTAATTTACCAGTAATGCGATTGTCTCTTCATAAACAACATTCATTTCGCAACACTAATGAGTATTCTCTGGGGAATAAATTATCTAGCAACATTGAGAGAACTTGGTTTGGACTGAGAGATGCATTGCTCCTCTGAAAAGTGGTTGTAGGTTTTCTGAGTTTACAGACACTGATCCTACAAAACTGATTCTGTTATGCCTGCCTTAGGTGTATGTTCTAATTAGCCTTGGATGGAATACTTTAAGTAGAGTATAATTTTCTGAAAAATTTAAAATCAACATTTGTGTGGTAAATGATGAAATACTCTTTAAATAGACAACTTTAAAAGGATGCTATTCTTCAGTCTGGTGTAATTACTTTGCTGTAGTGATTAAAACAGTACTCAATCTGAATATTTTTTTTGTTAGCTTAGTAAATACAGTAATTTAGTCCGGAACTTAGTTGTACCATGCTGTAGGATGTCTTTTGTTTTAGATCCTCAGGGTAAAACATTTTACCCCGCTGTTCCTTGGTGTTGAGTACTTGGAGTTAGCATCTTATTTCATCAAAGTCACGTATCAATCTGATATATTTTAAGACTCCTAAATCACCAAAACTACTTCTTAAAACAGGTTTATAATGCTCCTAGTTACTTGCCACAACAAACAAAAGTACAAAATGAAAAGGACAGAGGATAGAGAAGTGGGTATATGTGAGTGTCTGAGACGGAAAGATAGTTTTTTGCATCTAGATTACCAACAAAATCACTGCTCAATTTTTTTTAATGCAAATCTTAAAAGTCACTATTTAATCTAAAGATTAAAGTCCTAATTAAACATGAGGGTGTTGAATAGTATGATGTTCTTAAATAACTTTGAGATGACGACAGCTTGTACCTATGACACATCACAGTAAATAAGAAATTGCCTATGAGGTTGAATTATTGACAGTGTTGTTTTTCTCCTTCTTGATGCCAAGGGAATTCAAAAAGTAAATTACTTCCTGTATAAACAGAGAAAGGGAAGGCAGTTTTAATACAGAAAGATGGAATTCATGTTATTAAGTGGAAGAGACATATAGGCACCGGAAAAGCAGAACCGAGGTTGCTGTACCTGACGTGTGTAAGGTTGTGCTACATTTTCCTATCGGGCAGTGCAGGATCTGGACAGTGGCGTTTCCTTTTGTGCTATCAGAGAGCTGGTTTATTTGTCTGCCTTTCCTCCCTCTGGGAGGAATTTCTCATCTGGATTCTTCTGATTTTGATTTATATAAAGTCCAAATTTCATGAATTGAAGTTTTGATATTCTGAATAGCTTTACTTTTAGTTCTCACGTAAAAAATTTTCCATGGCTGCAGGACTTTCTAGTAAGGGTTTATGTTTTATATTGGATATAGGACTTCCCATTTTAAACTTGCTAAGGTTTCCTCACCTGACATGATGTAATTAATGTTTAAGTATTTAAAGCTGTCTAGGGCAGTGGTCTCCAAACTTTTTTGATTGCACATACCTATCAGTAAAAAAAAAAAAAGCATATTTATTTAGTTATAAATTGCATACATGTGCTACTGTACTAATATATTTCGAAAACTTGCACAAAAAAGAAATTAAAAAAGAATAAGGTAAAGATGAAATAGACACTACTTTAAAATATTTTTTTATTTTATGAACAGTACAAAAATATTTTCTTCCTGCATCCTAGTGGATTGCCCTGTGCACCCCTGGGGTGCTTTGGAGACCAGAGTGGGT
>NW_008824187.1:591843-627354 GCF_000699105.1 Pygoscelis adeliae | reverse complement strand
TTCTCTTGATAAGGGGGGTGTAAATGGTAGCAACAAAATGCTTGTTGCAGGTGCATTCTTCGTGAGAAGTCCTTGACCAGAAACTGACTGGAACTATCTTCCATCTTTTTCATTGAAGTGAAGCTTTAGGTTTTCTAGTTAGTTTAGCTTTTTAGCTTCTGGTTTAAAAGGCAGATAAATATTTCGGGGGGTGGGGGGGGAACCCTATCCAATACAAAAGCAGTTGAAATGGCTTCCTCGGAAAATACTTCAGGCGAAGGATATGGGTAATTAATGTAATTCCAGTTATTCCTCTATGGTAGGCTGAATTGCTTTCATATATTTACAGATTGAAAGAGATTGTTCCTATCCTGTGCAATCATGTGACAAGCACACATAATTATATACACATTCCAACTCTTACATGATGGGGGTTCTTTCTCTCTGCGTACATTAATGCATACGGGTTTCCTAGACATTAGATACACTAATATCTATAGGTAGTTCTTAATATGCCTGTGTCTAAGGTTACCTTGAGCACAATTGAATAAAAACGTCGAATAATACTGTGACAGAACCCTTACTGAAACAAAGTGTTTTGATCGACTGTGCTTAGCATTGCAAATCAAAGCTTAAAAAAAATACTTCATTACAAACATGATACTGTTTTGGAAAAAAGGCAGAGTTTTATTTTTCTCTTCTGTTTGTAGAACTCCACTTTTTTTTCTGGAGGGGGGGGAGGAGGGAATTGCAGGAGAAAGATGGAAGAGGTGTTTCTTGTGTGCTCCCCAGTGCAACCGTTGTAATCCTAAATGATGGGTTTATTGTGCCATTCAACACTATATTAGTTTTTCCTTTAGGGTTCCGTGTTACCAGTATGACATTTTAGTAGTTCCCATTGAGATTGCTAGCAATTGGGAGTGCTCAGCCTCTCAATGAAAATCACCCTCAATCATATGGAGAGTAATACAAGTTCGACAGTAACATACGTAAGCATCGTGTTTCCATCCCTACATGTATACATCAGATAAGCTTAGGCTTGACATGCAGCAAGGTATAAACCAAGCATCTTGCTTTTTGTTCTTTTTTTCCAAGTGTTTTGTCATCCTATACATGAGACTAAAGCTCTGCTTAGTGATTAGCTCTGTTCTTGAGGTTGAAGGTGTCGTCTATTCAGTATTTTCGTTTCTGCTTTAACTTTCCGTCCTTCCCCCTGCTCAGTCCCTTTACTGGGTGAAATTCATCTATCCATACTACTTCCTTGTAAATCCTTCTTCCGCTTTTATTTGTAGGAGAAAAATGAGGTTTTAGTAAAATGTCTTGCACTTGCTTAGACGCTATGTTACCTTCAGTGAGATCACACTGAAATACAAGAAGCGATACAAGTGTGTCTTCAACTATAGTAATAAAGAAAAAGGCACTTTTTAGTGCCTGTGGTAGTTCAGAAAAAGCACGCGTAGCTAATTGTGGGGACCATAAGTATAAAATTGTGTATCCACACTTTTGCAAACAGCACACACGAAATGCCGTGGATTTATGAATGGGAAGTATTCTTTGAAGTATGATCCCTACTGCAAATGTTTGCATGTTGTTACAGCGCGGACAGCTTTCCGAGTCTTATGATAGGTTCCGATTTCAATGTAAAGACATGATTATACTCTTCGAAAAGAAACGTTCAAAGGAAGCCCGGCCTGGGGATGGGAAGATACAGGCTGGGGATGGAAATACCGATATGAAAATTATTTAACTGGGAGGTTAAACCACATGATTGTAATGGTTCCTTCTGCTTGTGAAAATTACTGAGCCAGGTCTTCGAGTAACATTAAGGGATCAATTTAGCTGCTTGGAAATTAGATTTTACAAGTAAACTACTGTATTTTAATTATACCTTAATCAGAAACAATGTATTTCGGAACTGTTTACTTAAGCTGGTTCGACTTTTCCCCAGTAAACTATATGCATGCAAAGGTTACTTTTGTGTAGCTCTTAATGTTTTTAAATTGTGTTGATGTTGCGTTGTTGGAAATGCACCCTTTGAAGAAGTAGCTTGCAGATTTGCTGCTTGCCTCAGCACTCAAAGGACTTGGGAGCAGGTTCTTTAGGGCTTTTGGCTCCAGCTTTCCAAGGTGGAAATGTTGGTTGAAAATAAGACAATTTTGAGTTTGCAGTCAACGAGACTGCAAAAACCAGAATATCGATTACACTTTTAAAATGCTTTTTTCCACCCTAAAATTTTAGGAAAATGCAAATCCAAAACAAATGCACACAGTTTTGTAATAATTATTGAAATAGTATAAACTAATGCCTTGTAACTTTACTGTATGTTTACTGACAGTTGTTGAGAAATTTTTAAAATTATTTTTACATTTTCCCAATATCAGTCCTTATTATTTTTAATATTTTATTTCTCATATATAGGATTTCTCTTCAGAACAATTGAATTAAGTGTCTAAATATTTGCTAGGAAAGAGTTTTCATTTAGCCACAACGACTTTAACAATCTACTTTGTGTTTATGACACTGTTCACACATCTACTTTCTTATGTTTTTAAATCTCTGACCTTGATTCCTCGAATACTTAAGCGTATCTCTGCAGAGGTCTTTTATTTGATTAACATTGCCGCTACCCTGGCTTGGAAGCTGGAGAGCCAGAGATAAATTTGCAGCTGTGTTTTGGTGATCAGCCCTGCAAGCTTTCTTTGCTCCTGTATCTGCTAAATTGAAGTTAGCTGCATGGCTGTGGGAACATCTTGTACAAACCAAAACAGCTTACGTATGCAGTTGCCAGTAATATTTCAATTACTTCGACTGAAAGCGGGCTTGCAGTGCTTTGCATTTGATTTACAGTGCACTTCATTTGGATGGGTTCTTTAATTGGAATTAATGGGCTTTGGCCTTGGGTTCTTCTGTCAGGAAATTGATTATGTGGTTTCCACTCACATTTGTGGGGTTTTTTTTTTTTTAGAAGGATCTGTGTCTCAGAGCTTGAAGAAGAATTTTATTTAATATCTTATTGATGCCCTCATCTAGCTTTGTTCTTCAAAATAGAGATATTTGCTTTAGAAATAAAACTTCTCATAATGTTGCCTAATTGATCATTTCAGAAGTAAGATTTAAGGTTAAAACGCTCATAGCTTTGCCATGTTATACCCTCACTTAAATAAATGGGCAGGACTGGGCCATTTTTGATTGTTGTAAATATCACTTGCTTTTACTGTTGCGTTCACAGAGATGACTGGGTACTTTGTGCTGCGCTTGAGAAAGCTTGGCTGCCTGTGTGTGTTGGGGGGAGGGTTTGGGTTTTCTCTTGTGCTTTTCTTTCTCCTTCTGACTTTAGTATAGCTTGCTGGAAGTCTGCTGAATCATTGATGTCATTGTGATACGATTTCTGTGGAAATTTAAAAGAACACACGAAGCAGTCAAAATCAACTGAATAAATATCAGTAACTTTAAATAATTAGATACTATGAGGGTTTAAGGCTAATTTGTAGCCCATTAAAATCTGTGGGGATTTTTCCACTGGTCTGACTGGCCTTTGAAACAAATTCCTAATGTTGTAAAGCACTTTTACTTGAAAGAGCTGAAGGCAAGAGTTCCTTGGTCTGGTTATATGAAAATATGCAAGTAACATACTAGTGTTCTGTATTTTGCAAACATACATATAATAAAAAGCATGTTTGCAGATAGCTATCTTCAGTTTGCCACTAGCTCACTAATAAAGGTAAATTCTAGACACGGAAAGTTTGAAGTAAATCCAAGCATATTAATCTAAGACATGGTGTCTTCAACCTGCCATAAACGGCTATCCTTTTATGAGTGCGTTCTGTTTTGGACAAACATCATTTGTGGTGGATTCAGTCCTAAAACACGTGTGCAGTGCTTTTGGTTTTAATAAATAATTTTTTAAAAATATTATTTTTCTGTATTTAACAGTGGATTTTCAAGAGAAAGTACAATTTATATCATGTCATAGTGAAGAAAAGCAAATACCGTGAGGAGAAGGGTGATGAGAGCTCTTGGGCTAGCTGCTATAAAAGGTCTGATGCATGTAGTTACTGGATGCATATAGCTACTGGGTCAGAATACAGATAGTTTTGAACGCCACGGAATTCTTCTATCCCCACTATATGGAGTATCCTTCTACAGCAAGGGATGTCTGTGCCAGAACCCAGAGCTTTTCAAATTCTTTTGTGCTGCCCTGTGGTTTTTACCCAGCCATATAGGGCTAGAACAGAAATACAGATATCTCTTCTCATCGTTGTAGTTATAGACGGTGTTTTGGGAATATTTATCTGCTGTAAATGAGATTTTTTCAGAAGCAAATCAGCATTACTCTAGCTTTGACACCGGAGGAGGAAGAAGAGAGGTAGTTATCACAGCTTTTAACAAGAGAAAAGACAGGCCAATGCTGAACACTTCAGATTTAAAAACATACTTGGTTGAAATTCCCTACTTGACAGAGTGACTGCATTTTGGTGAGTAATTGTAACGGATGAAATCAAGTTCATCTGCCTTACCATTGCCTTTTAGCTTGATCTGACTTATTTCAGGCATAGTTTTTCCAGTTCTGGACTTTGCTGCCCAGCCTGCTAGTTATGCTGAATCATGTATCACCTTTGTGACACGAAGAACTCTCTCCTGAGCATTTGCAACATAAGCAAGATTTCAATTTGATGTAAAGAGGCAAAAAACTAGTAAAGGCATGATTGGGCTAATAGATAAATTAACCAGTTGAAAGGATTCATACCAGATGAGACTTCCAGATAAAAGGTCAGGGATAATTTATGCATTTAGGCAAAACCTACACACACACACCCCCCAACTCTTTCTTTTATGAACCCCTTATTAGTTGTGCAAGCACAACCCCTTGATAGAACTTGCATATTGGCCCATTTTAAAATAGACTGTATAAGTCTGGAGTTTGCCTTCTTAAAGTCCTGATTGATTCTTCAAAATAAAAAAGTTTTCATAAAACCTTTTTAACCTTTTTAAAATTAGCTTCTGTGACTTAATATAGATTTTGGATGAAATTGATCTCTTCAGCATGTATACTTCATAAGAATTTTTAAATACTAAAAATTCTAGTTCGCTTCACTACTAAAAGCTAAATTAACCTGACAGCATTCTGGTTTTAAAGGCAGGTTGTCATTCCAGTACATGGAAACAAATGAATAATGTTGTGTCATTCCTTTACTTAGACTGTTTATTGGGGGAGAATCTTACATCCTCAGGGCTTTCACTGTATCAGACATCTTTTAGTGAACTTCCTACTCAAAGGACATTATTTCTGAAGTTGCCGCTATTCTTCCTTCCAGATATATTCCATTATGTGTTGCCAATAACAATGCCTCGTCACTTTGTTGGAAGTGAAATTAAGTAATGCGTGTTCAAGTTGCTGGAAGATAGATGATGCAGTAGAAGTATTTCAGCTAACCTTAAAAGAATACATTCACTTAACGGCTAAAAATAGGATGCTTCTTTTTAATGCTTAGGTTTTTACAAATGAATGTTAGAATGCCAGTAGTAGCCCAGTGGATGAAGCCGTTTCTGTTGGGGGTAGGTTCTTTTCTTTAGAAACGCTGCTGGTGCAGTGCAGCTCTTCAAAGCAATGTGGTTGCATTAATTCTTCTCTGCAACTCACCGAGCTGAAAGTAGGGTAAGACACTTGGATCTTGGAGTACTCAACATACATGTTTTCACCCCTCAGTCACTTATTTTAATCCAAGCCAGTCTGTTGCAAATAAAACTAGTAGCTTTCCTGGATGTTCCTATTGAAATTATATTTTTTGATATTACAAAATCAGTATGAGCGAGATAGGTATTCACTTAGCATCTTCATCAGAAACTCAGCAAGTGAACGAACTTGTTACTCCTAAAGACCCGTGTCACAGAGGGGCTGTCTAGAGAATTCTTTCTACAGTAGAGTATTTAAATGCAAGGCTAATCAAAACGTGTACAATAGTTTAAAAAAATAAAATCACAGTTAGTAAATAGCCTAATTACTATGCACTATATCCCTAAAATCTAATTAGTTGCTTTTAATTCTTGTTTTTCAGATTGTTTGAAGGACGGTCACCAAGGAAGCCTGAGAAACTTAAGACCCTTTTCTGCTATTTTAGGAGAGTCACAGAAAAAAGTATATCCTTTATTCTTTTTTTGAGCTACAAAGCAGATACATGAAAAATTTAATCCCATTAAATTTAGAAATGGCTATGCAGCATTATGCTGGAAGTGTGTAACAAAAGCCAGCTTGCTAAGTACACTGATATTCATATTCATGTCACTTCTCATACAGATGATGCATGCCATTAAATTTTTTGCACGGAGCTTATTCTGTTTTCTTTTTTCGGAGATATATATATGGGGGGATGTGTAAAATATGGAGAGATATATTTTCACCTCCCTTTTTATATATATATATATATAAAGTGTGTGTATATATAAATGTGTCTATATAAATATACATATGTATAATGTTTGTAATATATGCAACTGTTTGCTGCACTGCATCAGGGTGAGACTGTAGAGGGAACTTAGCATCATATGTAGTCATTAAAATCACAGGCTTAAAGATTCTGAGTCAAGCTTCAGATTTCCTGCAGTATGCACATTCCGTCCTTTGACTATAACGTGTTTAGCTCTGAGGGATTTTCCCCTGCTTGTGTTGATATTTCAGGTTTTTCCCTTCTGTTCTCCCACAGCAGAGCTGTTGTGAAGTTTGCCCAGTTCAAATAAAACAAGTGATAGCAAGACATGAGATATCCCCAACTCTTTTAGAAGATAGTGCGATATTTTCCTTAGCGTGCATAGTTGGATATTCTGTTGTTACCATGAATTTGAACATCTGCATAAGCTTTCAAAAATAGATTGATTTTTGTGAGAACTGTATCAGAGCTTATATATTGTATTTTGGGGGAGAAAGAGATTTTACTGCAGTAGCATACATCACATCTGCAGCAATATCCTTATTATAGGATTTTTTTAAGAACTTTTTCTTTACATGTCAGTATTTCACTATTAGCTTCATATTCTCTCAGAAGGGTTTGTTTTAAAAGAAAGACAGCTTTAAGCTATTAAATATAAAAATTTCTTTACTTGGTTCAGTCCATCTTCAGTTCATCGTTTTAATTTACCACAAATTAAATGCAGCCACACGCTGTTTCAGCTATCAAACTTTCAGCAATGTCAATAGAACTAAATCTCTGAGGTAGAAAGTAAATTGTGATCTAGGTGTGGGACTGAGAAGAGATATAGCATACTAGCTTTTTTTTATACTCGAGGAATAATGTTTTCATGCAAACCAAATCCTAAACTTATGCAGCTGTCCCTGATCCCCTGTGCGTATGAAATCTGTTGGGAACATTCTTTATGAAACTACTGTATTAGATTTCGTAACATTATAACTTTAAATAAGATTTAATGAGATTCTCGAGTGTTCCTTTCTTGAATTAAAAATTCCTATCGTACCTTTAAAGGACCCCATTTCTTGTTCTTTTTTGTCCAAGGAATTAGTAAGACTGAAGTAACTTAGCTCTATGAATTACTGTAATAATTTTGCAACTCTTTTTATTGTAAATGGTAATTGAATTCCTTGTAAAAGAACACAGTGGAGACTATATCAGCTGAAGACTTTGTGCTCAAAAGGTGAATGCTTAATTTTTTAAGAGCAAGCAACCCTTTTTTTCCCTAAACCCCTATAATTTTGAAGAAAAGCATAAGATTATTTAAGGCTTTTGGAAGGATATGTTTGTGCTTTACATAGTTTTGAATGTTTTTCACAAGCCAGCGCAGTAGACTTACTGGAGCAAAGAAATGACTCTCAAATGAAGTTTTTATTAGGATGACATCACCCAATAAAAGGTTGATATTTTCTTGCTGTTGCAAAACTGAACTTTTTTGAGTAAAAGATGGAGAGAAGATGATAATGCACCCTTCCTGCAATGAGCAATGGCTCCTCTTTTTCTCTTGAGGGCAGGAGTCTCTTCTCATTTGAAATACAGTGAATTTCACAGGCATCCTGGCAGGGCTGAAAACACCTTGCTCTGGAATCCACTAACACTGCATCTTTATTGACATAGTAGGACTTCCTTGAAAATAGGAGCTGCTGCTTCATCTATCCATAGGTTGTGCGTTGCCTGTTGACACTGAACAGTAGTCGCCTCTCAAGGTTCACAATTTCTTATTTTCTAAGTGGCAGCACATTTTACTTTAACTTCAAGTATCGAGTCTTTCTAGTAGTGTTTACTTTCACTTTAAGTGAAAATCACTTAAGAAATAGTTTTTCCTTGATCTGGAAAAAGAAAAATACTCAAACTCCAAGGGGAGAAGAGAAGTGAATATTTTGGTCCTCATGTTACTTATTTTCAATTTGAGCATGGGCTGTCAGGGGAAGATTCAAAGCTGCTCTTGAGGAAAGTTGAGCTCTTGTATTTCTGCCGAGAATGATGTTTGTTGTAATTTTAAAAGCTTACCACTTAAAATAATCTAAGGACTAAAGCTCCAGCAGTTAATACATTTTCCTCTGGGGTTGGTTTGCCTGTAGAACCTACGGGATTGGTGACGTTTACAAGGCAGTGTCTCCAGGAGTTTCCAGACTGGGAAAGGTAAGTCAAACATCCCGTTAACGTAAGAAATTTCTTAAATCAATGATAACTGAATCCCATTCATATGGAATTGGTTCAGGCCTGGAAGTACGACAGAAAACAATGTTTGGTATGGATTGTTATGGAGAAACGTACAGAGGGAAGTGGGTGAACTGCCACAAGTAGTTTGAGTGCCCTGAGTTTTCCAGTATGTATGTTTGCCTGTGAAGCCAACAAGTCTTAAGTGAATTTTTAAAACAGTAGCACATCTTTGGTGCTGTTGTTTGAGTGGGGAAAAAAGAGAGGGATTACTTGATTTCAGAAATGACAGGAAATAGAATGAAGTATGGGTGATAACCAGCATGAAAACACAAGTGTTGCAGCTTTCTTGCTGGTTAGCAAGTTAACGTGGGACAAACCTGTGTGAAAAGTGTAGGACTTCAATTTCAAATTTGGGGTTTTATGGTGAAAGAGGCGGAGAAACTGAACAATTGACTATGTTAAACGTTTACAAATTGTTTCTAAAAGGCAAATGCATTTTCTGTAATCCATCAGGGCTTTTTTAAAACCACCTTATGTTAAGGTGTGCAAGAAGTTTGGGTTTGGATGGGTTTTCTTTTAAAATGGATGTCTTTGTGTGGAGATGCTGTAATCATCCTTTCTGTACAATATTTTTCCTCAATGATAGATCTCAGAAAAAACTGTCTAGATTGCATGTCACCTATGAAGGCACCATCGAAAGCAATGGACAAGGTATGCTACAGGTAAGCGCATATAACAGTAAATGTGGCTTTATGTCATGTTTTTGTCGTACTTTTTACGGTCTGCCAGCTTAACGAAGTTATTTGTTTATCCTCAACTGACTTAAATGACAAGATGTTACGCAGTGTAAAAGAAACATCAAAAATTATTTCCATGGGCAGTCTTAGTACTGTCAATATTCCCCAACTCATCTAAGTTTGCACGTTTGCACACCTGCTCCAGAAAGAGCTGACAGAAAATCGCAAGCCGTGGACAGCTTCAGGTCTTGGTTCAAACCAGGATCAAAGATTGACAAGATGAAAGTTTCAGGCTGTGATCTTGATGAGTTGTCAAGGGTTTCAGTTTATTTCTAAAAAATTATTCTTGTGCCCCAGACAGTGACCAGGTCAGTGGTTCAGGAGACTTTCTTGCTGCTGCCAGCACCGCTGTTACAGTCTGGGAGCCAGTCAGCAAGAGAAATTCATAAGGAGGATGTCCTGTCCATATCTACAGGAAGGAACACATTTGAGTTCTCAAATTAGTTGTTTGGTTTTTGTCTTTCTTTAAAAGAAAAAAAAAAAGTCTGCTTTCTAGAGTTTGTTTACAAAAAAAAAAAAATTACAACTTCTTTAGCCAGGAACAAGTGCTGCAAAGGAAGAGGAGGAGGGAGAATAGGAGGACTTTTTCCTGCGATGCTTTTTGCTCAAACTTTAAAATGTCTCATGGCTTTATGAAACTTGAGCACTCAAATGTGTATTTAAATCATTAAGAACTCAGCAACTGCAAAATAATAACCATTTTTCTGCTGTCTCTATTCAACTATACTATAACCTATATATTATATAACTATAACTATACTATATATTATATATAATAAAGGTGGGAGAAGGTTGAATTATGCCTTTCCAGGTACTGTTTCTGTTGCGCTCTGTAAAAGTGAGTATTGCCTAGGATGTGATATTCTTCCTCCTGGCTATTTCAAGTCTTACCAAACAACATAACTCTGCCCAGATGAAGAGCGCTCGCTCCAGGAGGGAGCGGGATGACCAAGGCAAGACAATGCAGGAGTCCATAGTGACCCCAGCCTCAGCGGGCAGGGTCGCTGGCTGGGACAAGTGGAGCAGGGATGGTGACAATAACAGTTTCTGCTGACAGGCTGGCGGTCATCAGACAAAGGCAAGGTGATGAGTCAGGTCACCAAGGTCAATCCTAGATGTCCGGTCAGCAAGTGGGCATCAGCAGAGGACAGGGCTGGGCGTGGGCCCATACACGATGTGTCTCCGGCGAGGCCCAGGACAAGGGTGTGTGTTTGGATGGGGGCCACGTGCCAGGGGTGAGGATGGGGGCCCAAGGTGAGGCTACTCAGCACAGTTAAACTGCATTTGGGGCCCTGGCACACTGAACACTTGGGTAGTTTTCGTGTTACTTTTGCTGAACTTGATTATGATACAAAAATCTTAAACAACGGAAGCGTGTTGGTGTTTCCAGGACAGACTTCAGGAATGCTTGCTGTTGTAGTGGCTGGCTCTGCGTGCTTTAGACTTGACTCTGACTCCTTGAATCAGTTTGTAATCTACACAGATGTTCATGTCGCTCTGGCAACTTTTGTTCCCCTCCTGTAAATGTGCGCTCATCAGCTATCCAAATAAAAATGAGTAAGAAGCTAATAGCATTTGAAAGATGAAGTGACTTTTAAAAATTATAAATTTATATGGGCAGTTAATTTGCATAAATTGAATAAACCAAATCCTTTTAACTGTTGTCTATATAAAAATGTAATTTGCAAAATATGTATTATTGCAGGAAAAAATAGAGTCCAGAGCTGCTCTGTTTCAAGCAGAAACCTTAATGATCAAAATGACTTGCCTTGTTCAAGTGCATTTCAAGGAGAATTCATAAGAGATTCTTTTAGGTACAGAACAACTGGTACAGGGGCAATGCTAATCTAAAAATGCTTCAGTGTGGACAGCTGGGGCAGAACGCTTATTAAAGGACAACTTAATAATTCTTCAATGTCCATGAAATGCAAAAAGAATACTGTAATTTGCCATTTTCATCTTTCACGTTTACTGAAACGTGTTTTATTCTTAAATATGTGCTCTTAAAAGAAAACCCACAAAACTTGGATTCAGAGCATTTGAGATGCAGAACTTATTTTGCTGTGTAATATCTCACTTGTCTTGTTCTAAGTTTTCTGAAAAGTAGAAAGGAAAAAAAAGAGAAAGGCATGCTGTTAGTCATGCTCCGTGCCACTGCTTGTATTAAGTAGTAGCAGCAGATTTCAACAGAACTATTGAAATCTGTACAGGACTCTCTTTACCTTGGTAAATGAAAGGATTTTATGCTGTTTGCTTATCTCATAATCCTCCTGAATATATTTTTGTTAGGTTGATTTTGCAAACCGCTTTGTTGGAGGTGGTGTGACTGGGGCAGGACTAGTACAAGAAGAAATTCGGTTTTTAATCAACCCAGAACTGATTGTATCGAGGCTCATCACTGAAGTCTTGGATCACAATGAATGTCTCATCATCACAGGTTAGTCTTTCCAGAAAATGTTTCACATCTTGTTCTGGTTTTATATACAGAAAATAGATTTCAAGTTGAAGTTTAGTATGTTTAAACGCTCTAGGGATAAAAAAAATAAGTCAATACTCATTTGACAAAGAGCTTCCTTCTTCAACCTACCTCTTAAGACCATAGCTGTTCCAATAGATGTTTTGTGAAGGAAACAAAACCAAACCAGAACAAAAAGTGACAGCAAGCAGACAGAACTTTTTTGATCCTATATAAATGTATTTGAGGACTCAGTGTCTTTAGGCCTAGCTAAAGAATACTATTGGGCAATACAGGGAAAAGCCACAATTACCAGCTATTAGCTGCTCCCAGCTACTAGCAGGTAATGCTTCTGTTATGTTAAAGCAGGGTTTTCTTGTTCCTGTCTGGAATTTGTAACATTTGATGTGATCAGTGGGATCGAAAACTCTGAGAAGAGGAACTGCCTCCTGGTTACCAAAAAGGGGAGGAAGTGGAAGAGGAGAAAATCAGCATCCATTGAAAAGGGTAGAAAGTCAGGAAAGTCTCTTAAGGATTTTGATCTTGTAAGTTACGAACATGCATGTTTGTTACTTGTAAGTTAGTCATGGGTTCGTAATCGCAACATCAAAACCTAAATGCTTCTCCAGTATGTTGTCGAGGGGCTGTGTATGGAGATGCACTGTCTGTCTAGTGCTTTGCTAAAAGTGTTTTTCCTTTTGTTTCCACCTCTGTCATAGAACTTGGAATGTTTTATTATCCATTGCATCAAAACAGTTAGCATCAAAACACCAAATGTCACTATTAAGAACTGGAGAGGCCCAGGTCATGCTGTGTTTGTCTCAGTTCTCTACACGGGAACACAGTGAGCATTTTTCATGACTGAAAAATAAAATGATGCTATAATACTTTTTTTTTTAATCTACTCTAAAGAATAGCTATAAAGAAAAAATATCGGATCAGAGAGATCCTCTGGGCAAATACCGTAATAGGTTATGTATATTTTATATTTTTCAGTCTGCTATAGTAAAAATGTTGGTTTCAGTTACCTGAGCTGCCTCAACAGTCAGAAATTTGTACAGGTATTAGAACACATTTCTTGGAAGAGTCCTTCCAAAGCACTTCTTTCTCTCACGTGCATGGACAGCAGAAATTTGAGCTTAGATCTTGCAAGTCTTACCCTGTTGTGAGCTATTGATTGTACTGGGCAGAGCATCTTTTGTTTTCAGTCTTACACTTAGTAATCTTTTAAGACAGTGTTTTATTTTGTTTTTCCACCCTGCCAGAATTAATGCCTTTTCTGTGAAAACCTTTTGATAAATTGGCTTTTGTGATTACCTTTTAAAAAAATGAGTCAGAAAATTTTTGGCCATCACTGATTTCTGTTGTGTATTTTGGATATGATACTATAACAAGATTAACATACTGAAGTACCATCCTCTGGGTGAGGCTCTTCTGGGGAGAGTAAAAACAGAGCGCGGCTATCAGTCTGTGTAATAACTGATTGGGGGACAAAGCTAAATGAATGTTTTGAAAGACCTTCTGCCATTCCCCTGCAAAAAATAGTGACTTGGCATGAACAAATAAAAGGTGAGGATGTTTTATCACTGCGGTAATATTATTTTAGCTTTCTTGAGTACTTTATAGTGTTTTGCAATTAGTATTTGTGATACGGTGTTCTTCTCTAATGGAAATGGCCATTCCATCATTTTCATTTCATCCCTGGAGCTCTTCCACCTCGGTTCTTAGCCAAGTCTCCACTGCGTGTCACAGTCCTCTTGATAAATTACGTTCTTTGTGATGCATCTTGACTCAGCGGCCTAATGGGTATAACTGCATAGCTTAAATTTGCAGAAGAGTCTGAGAAATTGGAGAGAAATTAGATTTGTTGTGATTGCACAGTATCTGGTTAAGATCACTCCTGTAATGGATATGGAACTGGTCATGCAAACAGTCAAGTTCTTCAACACAGACATCTACCTACAGAAATGTCAGCAGCAATGCCAAAGATTCCCACAGCTGCATTTCTGGTAGAGCTGTGAGTAAGTGTCAGTGTTCTTCATTCAGGTTTTTTGGTTTGGTTCCCCCCGCCCTCTTTGAGTTCGTGTATACTCGGGCAGCATTAAGAGCAGATGAAGCTGTGTTCTGTGTTTGCTTTAAATCTACAGATTGAACAACGGCCAGTCCTGACCGCATCTTAGCGATGCATTTTCAGAGATTTCTAAGCACACTACCCGTGCAGTAAATGAGATCAGATAATTGGTTCAGCTGAAAATTTACTCAGAGGGGAAAAATTGTTTTTCAGCTGGATTTAGCAGGCTGATCGCGCCACTGTCTGGAGAGCCAGAAGACTAATGGTGGCGCAAGATAAGGATCAGAAGAACTGATTGAAAGGGAGAGAAGGACCTTCCCCTCACTTTTGGCAGTAAATGTGCGTTTATATTGATGACTACAAAACTATACTCTTGCGCTTTTCAGATGTACTCCTTTTTATTCAGCGCTAGTGGTGCCGCTTCTTCAGAGGTAGAATTTCTAGCTCATAAGAAATACTAGAGGGACAGTATGGTGGGGTTTTTCCCAATCCCTGGGAACTTTATAATGCCATGCGGATCATATGCAAATGAAAAGCTAGACTATGGAGCCTGAGAAAGGTACATTTATTTTTAGTAATAATTGCAACTCTTTCTAGATGGATGAGGTCCCGTAAGCACTAACACTTGGCAATTTCACTGTTTGTCTGATGCTGTAACTATTATGAGTTTCACAAAGAATGTATTTTTGAATTATACTCGTATATACTTTCTTTTGACTTTAGGTAGGCTTTTTTAGTTTTTGTAGCTTGTTTTTAAAGTTCTGATGGAACTGTGCTATTATGTTGTATTTGTGGCTTGGCTTTTTTACCCCTTTAATTTTTTTATGGGAAGAAAAAAAGATCCACCAGGAACATTAGCATATCCAATTTATCCCGTACTGCTTCTGTTCTCCCAGAAGCAGCAGTTTGTATCCCAGCAGTTCACAGGCAAAAGTGCTGCCAGTTGAATCACCTTTTTTTGTCTGACAAATTTCCAGAGCTTCACTTATGAAAACCCATTGATTTTCATTAACTTTGGGTTTCTGGGACATGAGTTTAGAGTTCATGTGATTTCTTTGAGTTACTCTGTTATTGATTATTTTTTTTTAATATATATGTGTGTGTGTTTGCTTGTTTGTTTGTTTCCTGGTGCTTTTGTCATCAGACACTGCACTTCCATAAAAATTAATGAAAACAATGAACCTTGAAAAAGTCAGTTTAATACTTTGACTGTCATTTAATCTATCCTGTTACAATATCTTGATAACCTAGTCTTTTCTTTCCACGTGCTAGACACCAAAGAAAATGCTTCCTTTTCAAAGTTGGAAGTTTTGCTAGGTTGTCCCCTAAAGAGAGCTCTCAGAAAAGTCGCATACTTCCCTTGTCTGTCTCTTCTTACTATTTGCTCAGACAGTTTTTCCAGATTATCAGTAAAACTGAATTTTACCGATGTCAGGAAAAGTCTTCCTGAAGGTTGATAGCCTACAATTCGATTAGAAGGCTGATTCTGAATATTTAAGCTGCTCACAGTTGTCTTTGTAGGAGGGCATGGATGTGCGTGAATATATAGGCGTATTCTGCTATCACAATTTTTGGGACTTTGATTTTGTAACAGAAAGTGAATTCTTGGTGAGGAATCTTTTATTATCGCACTCATTTTTGCATAGCAACTTTGCAAAATAGCCTTGAGTGGAATTTGTGTGCCCTCAGTATGGTTAACCATGTAGACAAATCTAAATAAATGAGTGGATAATAGGGCAGAGGAGTTAAAGGAAGTGCTGATAAGTCTTTTCAGTTAAAATGAATTTGGGTAAATGGGGAAAATGTCTTGAAGTATATGCATCATTTTAAACAGTTTTTAACAGCTTGTGTTTCCTGTGCTTGAGACTACGGAAAGCAAGCATTCAAATTCCCTTGTCAGATGAGGTTAAAAGTGAATAGTTTTATGTTTCTGATTGTTCAGCTTTTATTCTATTTTTATGTAGAGTTTGAAAAGCTTTGAGATTAAATTTAAACATTTGTATTCTCAGAGTATCACTGATCTGTGCAATAGTTAGGCATTACTCTTGTCTTAGAATCAGATGTTTTGTGCTGTCGGCTTACACGTCTTTCTAAAACCTATTTTTCTGTTACATTTATAGGCATAGCTGGTGTCATGGCTTGTAATTAAGGGGTTGCTTAACAGTTGTCTTCTTACTCTTACTGTTTATAACTTGTGCCAGACTGTACCTGTATGAGCTGAAATTTTCCAAACAAGGTATTCTTTTCAGTCCCCTACTTTTGAAATTCAGCTGTTGCGAGCTCAAAACAGGCGGAAAAGTTGTGATTTTGCTGTGGCCTTACTTAGGAGTATTTCTTTGAAGCATTTGTGCATCCCCAGGTTTTGAAGCAAGGTCCTGAAGTTCGGTAAAACGAGGTGAAAGGCAGCCTTTTAGAAAGGTTATGATCCTTATTCTCCGTTAAAATGCTCTCCTCCTTGGTCTTGGGATAAACCTTTGAAAAGAAGTTGGCGTAGCAGAGCATAATAGCTAAAATTACTGGAGGTCTTAATGAGCTACTATCTTACCGCCCTTAATGCTTGCCAAGATACCCTGCTGGACTTCTTCACAGAGCAGCCAAGTATGTTCCAGACCATGGTTTTGTGGGTCCTCGAGCTTTTACAGAAGTAGCTTCTTGGTACTGACTGCCACGGCTGAGAGCAGTGGCCTTTTGGACCGTTCAGTGCCGTTAATTGCTGGGATATCTGAGAATTTGTGTCAGGAACCATGGTGCAGAAATCATGCTGAACAAATGTAAAACAAAACAATAACAAGTTTTTAGAGATGTATTGGCCAATGAGACTGGGAAGCTTAACAGTCCTACCTATCCTCATGTAAGGTTGCCCTCAAGAGACTGTAGGGCAACAAACTGGGTAACACTGTCACGTTGGAACTCTGCTTGGTTTCTGACCATCAGGGTTTTCTTTGGCTTTATGGATTTTAATATTGTTAGAGAAACAAAACTTCTTAGGGAAATAAAATGTATAAACATATAGCTCGCCACATACACTCTTGAATCTCCTTATATTTTTCTTCTCATGTTTCCTGAACTGTCAGCCCAGATGTTTGCTAAATTGTGATGAAGTAGGGTTGCCATGTTTTCAATAGTGGAGTGACTGTTTTATCATCATGTTTACAGGTAGTAGCCTCAAAAAAGAAAAAAGAAAAGCAAAATGCTGGTGGCACGAAGGCTCACGGTCTTTGTTAACCAGATATTAGCCAGTAAAATTTTAAAGATGACCGGGAGTTCATTGAGAAGCTATTGAACTTGAGAGTGGCAAAGTTGAAAACTATCTTCTTGTTATATACTGGACAGCATACATAGATCTGCACTTGTAAAGTTCTGTGGTGGATGCTACACATCATCTGTGGAAAAGAAGCTCCTAGTGGTTACAAGATCTTGTATTCTTGGTGCAGATATGAATCTCTATTTTGCATTGCTTCTGAGAGCTGCGTGTTCATTCGGAGAACCAGTGATTCCTGTGAAAGATCTGCCAAGTGAAAAAATACGTACATATTTTGTATGTAATATGGAAAATCATTTGTTTCAGGTACTGAGCAGTACAGTGAGTATACAGGCTATGCAGAAACTTACCGGTGGGCAAGAAGCCACGAAGATAAGACCCCAAGGTAAAGTTCCACGTAAATATTTCAAGTGAAGGAATAAATAAATGTTATAAATTTGAAAACATCATGCTTTAAGTATTTCCTAGCATTTGCCTTAATAGAGTTTGACTGTTTGATCCTGCTCTCTTCAGTAGAGCCAAAGAGCTAAGACAGTTATCTCATATTAATAATGAGATATTAATGCTAATAAATGGTATCTGCCAATATGTCAGTTCTTAAATCAACGTCTTTTACAGTTATATGTATTTAATCCAAATTTTTGTTAAGATACTGACTGAACTGTGGACTGTAATGTCACAAGAAGTTTGACAATGATACCTCAGGTGCCACAGTGCAGCTGATGTGGGCAAAATAAGATTTAATATCACGAATCCGAACAGAAAGCTCTGAGCTCTTGAATTTATTTCTCCAACAACGTTATCATAGTGTATGTGCAGAATTATTCATTTGGTATAGAAACATACACAATGTATTCTCATTTAAATGTTGGAGGAAGACAGAGAGCCAACGTGCTTTTCTTTGACCTTGCGGTGTTCTTACGTACTTAATAAATAGTGCTGTGTAATTAGATTAGTTTCACATTTATGCCCAAAGTCTAGCCAGAGTATTTCTAAATTTTATAGGGAGACCTGTCTCATTTCTGATGCTGCTTTCATTCCCGGCCCACAAAGGAGAAAAAGCGCTCTATTGTCTGTTATGAGCTCACCTTTCTAGCTGCTTCTAACACAGAAACTCTGCAGGGAATTGCTCATTTTGGATCATGATTATATGGCCTATATTAAACAACTAATGTCATCTACTTCTCTCCTCCCTCCAATTTTAGGGATGAATGGCAGCGACGCTACACTGAAATTGTTGCTATAGATGCATTTCACTTCAGACGTTTCCTTGATCAGTTTGGTCCGGAGAAAATTAGGAGAGAGCTCAACAAGGCCAGTAACTTCTTACAACGGCCTGCAGTCTAATGTTTATAGTAGTTTTTCAAATGTTTTTGTATTATTATCTTCAACTAAGGAACTTCCTGCTTAGTTGTGTCTCTCATAAAAGGTGTACTTTAGGGTTTTACTGTCCAATGTTAAAGCAGAAGCTTGTCAAATAGAATGACTCTTATCCTTTGATACGCTATTCAAAGGTGTATTTTATTTAACTTTCAAAAATACAAATTAAATTTGGATATACATTTTGTTAACTCTTCCCTGTCCTGCTTCTAAATTATGATTTTAAGTTCTCCTCCCATGATTGGCTCTGCTGAATCCTACTTAGCCCTGCAGTCAAGGTGGAGAAAGGGGGTGCCTCATGTTTTAACATGGTGACAGTTCATAAATACGGTGCCACTTGCTTTTCTTCCGCCTTTCTTGTTTGCTGTTGGGGTATTGCCATGTTACCTGGGAGTTTATCTTTTCAAATATCGATGTCTTCTTGAGATCAGATCCAGCTGTTCATAAATCTCCTATTTTTATTTGCACAATAGCTGTAAGGGCTGTTGCAACTGAATATGTGTATATACATGCCAGGTAGAGCTTACAGTGATGGGGGTGTTCAGAAGACTGATAAATCAGGCCAGTTTTAATCCTTTAAACAACACTTTTAGACTGACATTCAGAAACAGCACGCTTCCCAGTAATGATTCTTACACATTATTAATCATTATCACTAAGTATTCAAAGCAGTCAGTCCTTGACCTTACCCTGCCTTAGCTGTGTGTATACAAAACTGCCCTGCTCCAGTGGCTGTGGTCCTTGGCAGTCGTAGTCATCAGAGTTGCCAGGCTGAAGAGCTCTTCGACAAGGGAAGCTGGAACTGCGGTGGGCATCTCTTTTCTCTCCCCTGCCCTCCCTAATTTGGGATCTTGTTCTTAAAGAAGATACTGAGTTTCTAGATGGTTCCCAGCCCTTGGTCTCTGCCCTGGATTATGTGCTGCATACCGTTTGGCAACATGGGGTTATTTTCCCAAGCCATGGCAGGTGCTTTATCATGTTGCATGGCTGAGATTTTCATGTTATTTGGTTTTCTTCTTGCTTTGCTGCTGCTTCTTTTCTTGAAGCTAACACAGCCTTTTCCCAGCTCTTGAGGTTGTACTTTTTTAATGACTAGTAATTGCCGTCAGTGAGCTGTTTATAGCTCTGAGGCCTTAGCTTTCAACCTGTGCCAACGTTTTCAAGGCCTTTGCTGTTATCCCACGCATAAATTTTATCCCCTAACAAGAGATGCCTGGTATCAATCTCCAGTTCACATAGCAAATTCTCCTAAGTTAATGAGAAGGCTAATGGGCCAGAATGAGGGCTTTGCATGGCTAGAATAAGGCATAGGCAGTGAGAAGTCTGTGGCCTGTTGTAGCAATGGCAATGCTATTTTTACTGGACAGTTGAGTACAAGAATGCTTATGCAGTTATACTGTATTAGTGTGCTTGTATTTGGGTTCAAAACATCCTAAGGATTAAGTCTGCTTAGTGTGCTTCTATGTTTATAGATGCAGCGGGCCTCTGCTTTAGCTAGGGTGTTAACTATAAGGGCACAATACTACCGTTGTTAAAGTCTCCTGCTTTCTGTAGTATAGGAGGGTATAGAATATTATAGGATGCATTTTAAATAAATTCAAACATAGGGCAGCGTGTTCCTAATTCCTAGCTGGAAAGGGACTATACCTGAAAGCTCATCTTTTTTTTTTTTTCTTTTTTTTTTCTTTTCCTCTCCTCCCTGAAATCATGTACAGTGCTGAAGGGCTAATTTAATTTAGTCATAAAACCTTAGCATCTTGACTGAAGTAACATTCATCAGCTTGTTTCTTCACGGTTGGTAATGAAATTAGCCCTGAAAAAGACAGTAAATGAATTTTGTAAACTTCAGTGATATCTTAGTACAAAATTCAAATTACCTACTCTAGTGAATTTATGATCTGCCTACAATTTTCAATATTACTGATTGGGTTTGGATTTTTAAAATAAATTATGGTAGATCCATGCAACTTTTACACAGTGTGTCAGTTTGGCTGATGTTGTTTGATGAGGACTGATCAGTATTTAAAGAAAATTTTAAGCCTGAGTTAATTCTGTTTACTATAGTAAAAATTTCATTAAGTTTATTGGAGGTTCTATAATATTTTAACAAATCAAATATTTTTGAATGTACTGTGGTGGATTTTTTCAGTTTGATTTAAAATTAACATTAGCCTTAAGATTTTTCTGGGGGTGAAAACAAGTTGATGGAATAAGCTCCAACTCTATTTCTATTATGATTTAATAAACCAGGACTCAGTAAGCACAGTATATGCACACAGGCTTTGAAATACGAGTCTATTATGTATTAGTAGACACAGCTCAGCGTCCAGAGGTTCTTTTGTTCGTCTGTTATTTTGTTAGACGTTAGGAAATGATTGAAACAACTTGAAGTGATTCTTCTTACAACTTGTATTTTCTTATAAGCCTATACGATTTCTCCTTATAAGATATATTTGTGAACCAGATGTTTGCTCTCGGTTAGCTTTCTCAAAAGGTAGCTGTCTGAGGCTGACACTTGCTTCTGGTTTAACCCATACTCAGAAAACAAGATTAATATTGTCTAAAGTCAGCCGTTCAGAAAAAGAAGAAAAAAATCATTGTATCTGATTTCAGCATTAAGATTTGCTAAGGAACAACTGACTTATAATTGGGCTTGCAATCCCACTCATAAATGTCATTAAGCCTATTTTGATAGTCACCAATTAAAAAAAAAAAAGCTACAGCTTCATATTTGGCAAGAAATGCTTCCCTAAGAATTACGGTGCGCAGAACAGTTACGTTTCAAACCGTGTTAACTGTGAGAACTACATATAACAGTTTTATATGAAAACAAACCAATTGTAAACATCACACAACTCCTAAATAATATGAGATACCATATATTTCAAGTTGTGTACAACTTAAAAACAGATTTGTTTATGTAGTTCAAAAGGAACAGCTTTTCTGCTTCCCACGTGGAAGCAACTGCTTTAAAACTACACAGAAAGCTTTCATATTTCTGTATTCCTAGGTGAAATCTATTTAAAATATTGGTACATTGTCTCTTTTTTAAAAAAGTGATTAGTTTTATCGTTATCCTTTATTTGCTATGAAAAATCATAGGGGAGCACTTACTTAGATATTTTTCTTCATTGCTGCTGAAGTCCTTCCAAGTAGTTGCTGACTTTCTTATTGTGTCTGACGAGACAGGTTTTCTTCTCCATGTCCTGGCGAGTTGAGAAATACGTGCCCGTTAAGTAAAAGCTGGAAAGAAAATGGCATCCTGTTGCAACACCAATCCATTTTCCTCACTGGGAGGATGGATTTTGAAGAATGATTGTCCACACAGCCATAGTAGTAGCTTGCTTGCCCCCCTAGTTTCGTACAAACGTGCTTTGGACATCAAGCACACTAACGGGTAGCTCTGACTTGAAAGAGCTCAAGAAGCTGCACGCACCTGATGATGTGGAAGTGCTCCTTATGCAAACTCTGAATCGTGGTACCCTGCTAAATTATAACTAACAGAGGTCTGAATTTGCAGCTTAGATCAGATTGGAGTGAAACTGTGAGTACTTCAATCTGTACCAGACAGTTGTACCAATTCAGTAAAGTTTTGTACCATTGAAAAACTCCCCGAAGAGATTTATCCTTCTGTCTGTACATGGAAGCACCTGCCTTTACTCAGGATTTCTTAGTGAATATCACACTTTTTCCTCCTACTCTCATTTATTGCGTTAGACCTGTATTCTAAGATGCCACTTTGTATTTTATTTTCAGTTTTGAGGAATTTCAGTGATACTGGACACAGCAGTTCAGCTGTCACGTATGCTAAATGGGCCGAAAAGCAATGAACGTGATACAATCCACTGTTGAAGTTATTCTCTGCTCTGGCTATCCTGAAAAGTTTCCTATAGCTGTGATGAAATCCCTAGGAGTCAGCACCTGTATCTGATTTTTAACTTGGATCCAAATAAGGCAAAATTCTTCTTGCCTTAAATCCTTTAGTGATTGACCTTAAATTTAAAGGAAGACTAATGGTGTATTGAAGTAGTTTGAATTTGGTACCGCTAGCAGACAATGCTCATTATTGTTATCATCTTATTGTTTGGAACTATCGCACCAGATTGCCTGTCGACTTCATCTTCTGACTCTTGTCTGCCTGCAGGCCTACTGTGGCTTCTCTCGACCCAACGTTCCACCTCAACATCTCTCTGCAATAGCCACAGGAAACTGGGGATGTGGTGCCTTTGGAGGGGACGCCCGATTAAAAGGTGAATTGTAGCAATTCATTAATGTCCAAATGAATCAAATAATTTTGATTCTTGGCCTTTTTTTTTTTTTTGTTCAAGTACATTTTTTGGTTTTGTTGGAATTAATACATTTTAGCCAAGAATTGGAATAATAGTTAAACTGCCCATAGAACTGGTTCATTAGCTTTGATCTTTAGGCCGTGAGTAATGTGGCCTTAAACAATAAAAATGCACACTGCTTTTATATGCTATTTTCAGTTTAAAGTTTGAGGTAAGTTCACGACGGCAAAATGCCGGGTTTACAAGGACCTGTAGCACTGAAACCTTCAAAAGCAGAGACACGCAATACTAGTTCACAAAAGAACACGTTCGTTGCCGTTCTCAGTTGTATAAATCAGCCGATCTTTCTGGAGCAGTCTTTTTAGATTGTGCCTAAAATTCGTATCTCTGCAAAGCTGTTTAAAGTGCCTGGTAATTTGCAAGGCTTCACAAACTTGCTGGCAATGCTTAATGTTTAGTTTTGCTCCTTGATGTACTGCTGTATGCCAGGGAGGTTTCCAGTCACTCAGACATGCTGCTTTCTTTCCTGACTTGCCTGCTATATTACTCACTTTCTCATGTTCTTTTATTTTTAATTAGAGTATTTATAATGCAGCAGATATCACATGCCTACATTCATTTAAGACTTTCCCCATCAAGTCAAGAACTGATGGATCCTGACATTTAAATTGATACCCTGATTCGTATAATTCTAAGTAGAAATTTACATTTTTGTTGTTTTCAAACATTTGGAGAGTATTTAAAATTTGCTTTTCTGAACAGCTTTGGGTAGTTACATTGAGACAAACAATCATCAGGCTACCAGCTTCGTTAGTTTTCTTTCTTAATGTGTTTTATTCATTGAGCATCTATTTTTTTCTCAATGCTCATTGATTTCCTGACAGTTGTGTTTTGACTTCCATTAGATAAAATGGGCTGCCAAGTGCAGATCATCAATATCAGAAGTAATATTTACTGCAGGATCTGATCATACTTGATTATGATTGTTAGGAAGGTTTAATAAATGCTTTGATTTGTATACGGCCTCCTCTTGGATCTGAACTGTAATATCCAACTACGGTTGGACTCGATGATCTTGGAGGTCTCTTCCAACCTTAATGATTCTATGATTCTATCCCACGTATATTTTTTTTAACGTATGGGTTTCTGATAAAAATATGGCTCATCTGATCTAAGCCATTATTGGTTCAACACTGGATGTGACCCTTAGAATAGGGATTGCTCGCTGCAGCGCTTTACTTCCTCTCCCCGCCGGTCAGAGCTCAGAACTGAAGCATACTGACAAAGGCCGCCAGAGCTGAGTCCATTTGGTGACATGGCCCGTGAGAAAAGTCTTTGATGTAGCCAAAGAAATGAGCCGTGAGATGTGGTGCTTCGTAACTTGGATATGAACTCCAGGCAGAACAAGAGCATGTAAAGACTTGAACATTCTCTCATTTTTATTTTAACTTAACATTTTAGTTTGAGCTTTCATTTATGTAACTTTTCCTCTGGTTTTGGATCAACCTTATTTATTTTTTTCCCAAGTCTGTGAGAATTAACACTTAACGGCAAGTTACAGCACTGCTGCTGTTACGAAAAATTCATCTAAACCTATGTGTGTACTCTCAAGTCTTCTCCTGTTCTTTTGGCAGACCTTACAAAGACAGACATCGGTTTAACTTGCACTTAAGTTACTCTTTTTGTAAACTCAGCTTAATTTCTTACTTGACTCTGCAAAATCAATACTTAATAAAGAGAATTAAATGGCAGTGATGTGCTATGGGGTATGGAGCTAGTCGTTTAGTATGCAACCTTTTTCTCTGAGCTGATGCTGACTAGAAACAAGATGGCTTCATTCTTTTTTTTGTAAACTGTGAGCTACGAAAAGAGTACGGTAGTTTGTCACGTCTGTTTTTGTCAGAATAGAGTTGCATTTGATGTGTGATAACCAAATGAAGCCTTTTCATTATCACAGATACTCCCCGCACAGTCACAAGTGCTAAAGTGTTTCTCCCTTTTGTTCTAAAATGCCGTATAGGGTTATTCTGAACTGCAGGTTCTCTCAATGGTTTCACTTCATTATACGCACATTTCTTAGACTGGAGAATAATCCTTTACACTTCATAGGGAGTCATAAATTCTTCATTTCAGAATATGTTTTAGAAAACTCTGAGATTATCAGTATCGCAGTTTCACTGAACCCAAATAAATAGCTTTTGTTGACTACGCAGGCTTGGCAGTGTATTGCAATGACAAAATAGCTTCCATAGTTTAAAATCTTGCTTTTTCATTTAACATTCTCAAATATACACCCTTGTCCTTTCATAAGTAGTATCTGGATCTGTAACAGAGACTTCAGAACACCAAAGTATTTGATGTAATTGGATATAACTGGATAAGCGCCATAATGCGTTACGATATTTTATCTTAAGTCGTGAATTAAAGGAACATGACTGTGTATAAAATAGGTTTCACTCAAGGTCACAGGTGATAGGAAAACGAAAGTCATCTTAAGGGAGGAAACAAATAATCTGGCTTTATTAAATTAAAGACCTGGTACGTAAACAAGACAGATTCCAGCTAAGTTAGGGATAGTTCCACAAAATTTTCGTATAAACTTAAGACTTTCAATACTGAAAAAAGTATGTTTATATAATTGGGAGAAGTTGGAAGATCTTGTCTTGCTTTTCAAACTGGAGGATAACTTAACAATTACTAGCTGCAGGGGCTCTGTGCAACTGTCTAAAGATTGGAAAAGTGTTGTTTTATTGAAAATGCAAAGGAGACGATCTGATGAGGCATCTCATAAATACATAAATTTAACTTCTAACAATTGTGAGAAAGTACTCTTTAGCCAAATTGGTGTTCTTATTTATCTGAGAAAATAAAGTTCAATAGGAAGACTGCCATCAGCTTTAAAAAGACCCTTGTAGGATTAGTGGCAGGAGAGAAAAGCACGCATCTTGCCTCATGTTAAATGCGTGCGATATTGAGGTGCTGCCGTGATAGTGCTGCATTCTGAACTGACACAGGAGGCAACGGCACGAGGAGTTTTGGGTGTTGACCCCAGCACAGCATTGCTGCGCCTGCAGCAGTGGCACTCCGCTCTGCTTGCCCCAGCCGTGTCTCCGGTGCCACTTTCCTCGCACCCGTCTCCGGACTTTGGCTGCGCCGCCGCAACGGTACGGCAGTAGGGGAGTCCCTGGTGATAACATCCTTTCCTCCGGATAAAAGGGGCTGTGAGGATAGTTGGGTGCTCAGAGGGATTTGTATTATGCTTCTGCCACCTCGCTGGGTGGTAGAAGAAGGTATCTCAGCACAGCCATTCCTTCAGGTGCGAGTCCAGAAGAGTTAAATGGGATCACGTCAGCTGGGCGCAAGGGGCAAGAGAGCCCGAGTCCCTCCAGCCCCCTGTACCACAGGCTCTATTGCTCTTCCTGTGATGCTCCTTTCTGTATCAGTAGTGTGGAAATTTCACATGGAATTGTATGTCATTAACGTCCAGAAGATTGTGAAGCCTGATTCTTGACAGAAATTTTGACCCTCGTTTCATAAGCAATTCAAAATGAACAGTAGGATATTTTTAATATCTTCTGTAAAGTGAAACTGCGTTGTTTGTTTGGAACGAATAATAAGATTCATTAGGTTCTGTTCCCCTATGCAAGCTAGTTAATTAGACCCTTTAAAAGCCGAACTGCTGAAGCTTTACCAAATCCACAGCTGGTTCAGTAGTTTAATTAATCTCAATCTGGGAATGATATTTTAATTTCACATGTGATTCATGTAATTTATAATTTTAGCTATGGGTTTACAGGAGGTTTTTTTTGATTAAAGAGTGCAGTATTTTATTAGGTCTCTGTTTAAAAATGTGAAAGATTCTTGAGCTGAGCTATGAACAGCTTTCTGTTTAGTTTCCACTAGCAGGTGGTAATGCGGTACGCACACTATTTTATTTAAGATTAATCTTTACAAAGGCAATATTAATCACATTTTAATTAACTCTACTTACTGGGTAGAAAAGGAAAGAATTAATATCAGAACTGCAGCCACAGGCTGTGAAATCAGACAAGCCACAATAGATGAAATAGGTGCTGGAGTCCGTTATTTGGACTGTTGTAACACGACCTGAAACAAACGTGTGATTGATTGCATGCATCTGACACGCCAGCCTCGCAGCGCTGGGTGGTGAAAAAGCTGCCCTCCTGTAATAGTTTGGTGCTACCTAGAAAGGTCCTGGTTCTTCTTCTCCCCTTCCCTTGGCTGTATGGTCTGGTGCCCTCCCTTGGCGTCAGCTCTGGCTCTTGGCAAACCCTTCACTCAGCCAATTCAACTGCTCATCTAGCAGAAAACAATTAGCTTTTATTCTTTTGTCGTATAACTTTTCTGCCAGGTTGGTGAATGGAATTGGCTCGGTGAGACGTCTGATGAGCACCTGAGAGCTGCAGAAAAGTCAGGAGGTGGGTGAGGAGGGAGAAAATGTAGCTGGGCCAGAGCCACTTTCTCCAATTGCAGTGGGTCGTTAGCTTGGCTCAGCTGGACCAGTGATCAATACCCCAGATGATTTCTCAAGACGAATCTTCAAAAATTTGTTTCCAAGATAGGAAGCGTTCTTCTTTCTTTTCCATATAGAAGAGCAAAGTCTGTCTATTTTGTAATGTTAGCCATTGACAGAACGCGGGATGCAGCTTGGTCCAGCAAGTTTGACACAAAGCTGGAAGTTAAATAACCTGAATTGCATTCCTGGCATCGCCACTCCCTTTTCATAGGTCAGAACGAGCCATCATATTCTGTGCTGCATACTTCCATTATAGGTAAGATAATGGACGCCTTAAATTGCGCAGTAAGAGGCTGCAGAACCATAGATCTCCTCTTGGGAGCTGAAAGTTGGGTCAGGTCCTGCTTTGTGTAGCTTACCTAGTGAAAGGCTTGGCTCCGTTCCTCCTGAAGGGCGGCAGAGAATGGAAACTGTCATGTGCTAATGGACGCTTTTTACCCCGCTCTTTGTGACTCGATGCAAGCAGCGTAAAGCAGGGTGGTGCTCTGTCGTCTTACGCTGTCGCGCACGTTTATTGGATAATTAACGGCTGCATGCTGCTCGGGGGTGGACAGGGACCAAAAAAAAACCCTTTGATTTTTTTAACCACATTGTTTATCTGGAAAGTAAGGGTTGTTGTCGCTAGTGACTCCAGCAGAATACTTCAACGCTCTGAGCTGCAGTGCTCAGTATTCTTTACCTCCACTTTTAAAAGAAAGTAAGACTTATCTACCCATTGTTCAAATTGCTTTGCAGCGTTTGCCTGGAGAAGGGTGGTATGATTATTTACTGTGGTTTTTCCCTTCAGCAAACTGCTTTATCCTGAATGCTCGTGTGTAATCTTTTTTTGTTGTTCAGCCTTAATACAGATATTGGCAGCTGCTGAGGCCGGACGTGATGTTGTTTATTTTACCTTTGGAGATGTGGAGCTGATGCGGGATATTTACAGCATGCACACTTTTCTCTGTGAGAAGGGCCAAACTATTGGTGAGCATAAAGAAATCCTTTCATGCAGCAAAGAGACTTAACCATCTCCGTAAGTGGAAATTGTCCAGTAAGAATTATTGTCATCAAGACCCGAACACAAGCAAATGGGTCTCGGTTTACTTGTACCTGTTTCCAGAGTGGGGAACTCTCCTGATTCAGGGTCCACTGCGCAGTGTTAATCTGTTAGAAGACTTCTAGAATCCTTTTCTAATTCACTTGGGAGTTACGCTCCAGAATCTGGGAAATGCAGGTACATGTGGTAGACAGAAGGTTTGCAAAAGTTTTTAATATAACTCAAAATGCTTTCAAAAGGGAACCTCTGCTTACGCATTCTTGATATAGATTTGTCTTACAGTGGTTCTGGCTTGATCCTGCAAGATGTGGTCAGACGTGCTACTGTGATCCAGTAGCAACCCAAGCCAAGCGGCGTATCCATTGCCCCGCTGTAATTGTTACATGTCTTTAATTTCTGGGACAGAAGCATAAAGCTAGGTAATTGGCGGTACATCTGTAAGTAACACGCATGGAAGCCTAGCGTCTGGACAGCTCGTGCAGAAGCTCAGCAGAAAGTCGAGGGAGCCCACCCTATGTTCTGATCAAACTTGGAAGCAGTCACGTTCCCCTTACGCAGTTGTCTACCTCCTCTTTCGCTGCTCGTTTAAAGAGATGTCCCTAGCCGCTGTCTCGGTGTGAGCGTGCGTTTCTGGTCCTCGTTTGCAATCAAACATTCTTCATACGGCCTGACCTTACATGGTTTTTTAATTATTTCTTTCTATTTTTAAGGGGACATTTATAGGCTGTTACTGAGATACTACAATGAAGAATGCAGAAGCTGTTCCACTTCAGGACCAGATGTCAAGCTGTACTCTTTCATATACAACACCATTGAGTCCTATGCAGATTCTACTGATGACGATGATGAAGAAGAAAAAGGGTTGTGCTTTGAGGATTAAAATAAATGTACTTGATCAGAATACTGTTCATCTCCTCCCGCTGGTATATTGTGTGAGTTGCTGGGTATAATGTATGAATTGGCTTAACTTAATATACACAGACTGCATTGGTAGTTATGTATAACACCCAAACAAAAAAACCCCACCTTTGAGAGACGAGATTTTTTTGCTTGATGGCTTCGTACATGAAAACCTTGTTCATGTGTGTACAGAAAAGATTTCTTTGGTAAGTCTGGTTTGCGTTATACCTTGTTAAGCAGGATATTTTGGCACACATTCGTATTTCAGCCAAGAGATTGCTGAAAGACTTCAGAAGATTTCTCTGCACTCCTTTGCCTTTATTTTTCAGAGATGTTGTCTAGATTTCTCATGTAAGCTTAGTGCTGGAGTACAGGCAGCCGTGTAACTCCTGGGATGATATTAGAGAGAAGCGTTGTAACGATCGTTCTTACTGAAAATTGTCATAATTTGATTACCTCCTTCAGACTGCCACGGTACCTTCAGTGTTCTTATCAACTCCGGCATTCATTTAACTTCATGTCCCGGGTCTAATCTATTTTTTTAATAAATGGTTAAAAATGGAAAGATTCTGGAGGAGCTATAAGGCATTTCACAACTGCGTTGTCTTTATCGAATCAGACATGAAAGCACGAAGAAGCAGAGAAAAAACAAAGTATGGGAGGGTGGGAAAACGAGAAACGTGACCGAAGTTAGACGCAGAGGGAAACATTTTCACGTGAAACTCTCCAATGCCGTTTTGTTGGTGCTGTCCGTTACAACACTGAACAGGGTCTCAGACGCGTTAGTATGTTTGAAGTTTCTCGAGGTTCACCGTTGTTGGCGATACCATTTGAATTGAGGTCTGCGAGTCGTGTTTCTCTTGTCACACCCCTTCTCCTTTATCGCAGTATGCATCTACGTGAGTGTAAGATCCCCGCGGGACAGGGTGAGTGAGGGAATGGAAGTCACTTACACATCAGTGGGAGGAAAGTCTGCGGGCTGCAGAGAAGAACACGAGCTCTTGGTAGGAGTTTGCGCCTGTGTCTTTTCAGGCATGGGAACGATAACAATGAAGGGAGGGCAAAAGATGTGTAAAAACCGTGCTATTACTATCCCTGTGAATACCAAATTAGTGTTGGTGTAGTACGTTAATAGTTTACACAAAACTGCAGGTACGTCTGTGATAAAACTTTTCCGGGTCTATGTACGGGGCCAATCCAATGAAACGTTTGCCTGTTAGTAGTTTGAACCCAGTTTAACAAGTTTAAGCCCAAATTGCGAAGTTTAGCCTCTTCTGTGTTAGATTTTTCTGGTCTGTCGTGGTCGCTATTGCCAGTTTAGCAATACCAGTAAAAACCGCAGCGGGAAACGCAGTGAGCTAAGGCTCTAGTGTCAACAAATCCGTTCGGCTGATGTCAGACGAAACCTCTCCAAGCCTGAAACACAGCACGGTAACTAAATGCGGGAAGCTGTCGGCAGCCTGGCCTGCAGTAAAGCGCGCGCTGCTTGAGCCGCTCGGGCGGAAGCACCGGCAAAGAGCTCGGGTCGTCTGCGAACACCTTGGGAGCGCTGCGCCTTTGCGTTGACGCTGAGCGGGCAGCTCGGGAGCGCGTGGCTCGGAAGGTGGCGGACGCAGCAGTTTAAGGGCTTCTCCCTATTCCTCCCGCCAGCTGCAGATTTCTCCACCCCCATCCGTTATAAGGAAAAGATTTGGGCTAGAACTTCGGGCCTTTTTTTCCGTGCTTGCAGCTTGTCTCCTCGGAGTTAGCGGAAATCTTTTCTCCTGCTGCTGGCGTTTCAGCGTTGGCTGAGATGCTGGCAATAGGAATAAGTGTTTTATAATAAACCCTTATTTGGGCATTTAGGTTCAACTATGATAGCGCTTCTAGGTGCACTGCCAATGATAAATGTACCCTGTGAATTAAGACAAGTGATGGAAAATCGGTGCTATCTGCCAAACCTTCTTCACCTTACTGCTCAGGATTTCCTATAAAAAAAGGTGAACGACATTTGTTCCTGAACAACTGGAAGAAAATGCAGCAAAAAGCTTTAGGTGGCTAGGTGTGACCTCCCCTTTGTTGTCAATAAATACGTCTGTATTGGTGCAATATTCGTCTTCATGGTGAGGGGAAGCGATTTGTCAGGTATGAAAACTGTACCAAAAATAAGACGGCATAGAATTCCACTTCAACTCTGGAAACAGAAAAATATATTTAACTTTGGAAAGATTCTCTGAAGATCCTGTCACGGGGTGTCCAGTTAAGAGGGTTTTTGCAGTGCCGCGTGTTTCCAGGGCAATCCTGGTCACTTTATGGAGTCCGTATTTTCACCGGTGTCTGAGAATTTTCTAATACGGGGAGGAATGCTGTTTATTTGAGATCATTCTTTAGGATATGTTTACCGTACGTTCCCCTCCCCCATGAAATACAGTTGTATGGACAGGCGAAAAGGAAAATAACAACTCATTTTCTGTTTAATGTGTCATCTGAGTAAGGGCGATACATCCTGCGCTCTGCGGTGTGTCCCTGATCTCGTAAAGGGCAGTGTTGTAAGAACACTTGGAATACGACTTTGATCGCAGACAGGCTGGAGATTGTTCTTCTTGGTTGTTTTGGGGGTTTGTTTTAAGCAAAATAGCCCAGAGTTAACAAATTAACAGCGGTGTTACGTTCCCGTGACTTTCTAATTCAATGAAGAGCTAAACTGCCCGGAACGCTGCATGCGGAAGCAGGAATTTTGCATCAGCCCAGGACGCGCTCCCCATCTTTCTTTCTTTTTCCCCCCCACCCACCGCTCTCCGTTTATAAACCACCAGGAACGTTCCCCTTCGCTGGAGGCGCCTTGTGGGGCTCTGTTTGAAGCAGCGTGGAATGGAGATGCCGATGAGCTTTGTGCAGCCTAGTAAGCTTCGGTTTCACTCTTCTAGAAACCTCTTTACGGAGCGTTCCGGGTTTGGGGGGGGTTTTATTACTTTAGGGATGTTTGCTATATGATTTAAAATAAAAATAAACTTCCTACCAAAACTTTTGTTTTAATACTTTTTAGCAGCTAAATGGAATGCTTAATACGAAACGACAACAGGCAGTCGTGGAGATTGCGGTGTCGCCTCACAGTCAAGTTCGGTGTGGGAGCACTTCGGTTGTTTTACAGCTCTTGCACCTAAATTCCTCAGTTTTGAGGTGTTCTTCTCTAATGATGAGTACCCATTACTGTATATATTAATTTATAAACTGTTGAAGTGTTCCTGACATTCTTCTAAACTTACAGTTTATGCACCATTATATTATATTGATTTTTCTGGATCTGTATGCTAATGTTTACATGATTTTGTAGGAATACGATTAAAAAAATTCGACTGAAGCAATACTGAGTGCTTTGTCTGGTAATACGCTTCCCAGGACAGAGACGTTCCCGCACGCTTGAACGTGCGCGGCACGGTACTACAGATGGCTCTAGCAGTGAAGTTAATAACTCGGGTATTCTGACACACAGAACACAGCTGAGTGATTTATTCTCACTGTACAATGTTGTAGCGGTTGCTCCCGTCTGCGGGAAGTAACTACTGTGAGTCGGAAGGGTGTTAGCAGGAGTGTGAGATTGCATGGCCGGATGCAGACATTTCGATGGCAACTCCCGATCTGCTTTTGGTGTGAGCAAATGAGTGTGTGATGATTCCTTGAACTTCATGAAGGAAATATAACTAAATAAAGGCAAATAAACCCCTAAAAAGACAGAAGTAATGAACACGTTGCACAAACGTTTGCATGGTTTGTAAAAGTGGGACTGACGTCCTCCTAAATGAAAAGATTTAGAACTGTTTTTCAAAACCCTTGATTTAAGCCAGTAAGGAACTCTTTGGTTTTTTAGCATTACAGAAAATCAGGATGAAATACAATTTCTGATTGCTCCTAAGGTTTTAGATGTAGCCGAGCTTATTAAAGTTTGCAGTGTCAGTACCGAAGGCGTTAGTCTGCCGTACGGCAGCGACAGTAACAAGGCGTTGACCAGCAGGCACGTCCGCAGAAGCAGGAACGAGCAGCTTGGTGGTGGCTGAGCGGGGCTGCCCTGTGCAACGCTCTCCCTGGCTGCCGCACGCTGGCTCTCGGTTCATCCTCGAGCGCGGCTCGTCGCTCCCGGTTTTAGATTTAATTCTCCTCCTGTAAATGGCGGAAACGATGCCGTTCTCTGTAAGAGGCCTCTGGCTGAGCGTTGGGTAACCTGGAGACGACGGACTTCTGGTAGCCTGATGACTGGGTAGAGGAGGGTTGATGCCCTTCGCGTCGTACCTTGCAAGTGCCAGGCGATGGGGAAGCAGAAGGCGCTCGCGCGCTGCGGCGGGGGGGGGGGGGGGGGGGCCCCCTGCCAGTCTCTCCTGCCCCAAGCTGTCACTGCAATCGGCAGACGCCCTCAGGAAAACGCTTTATGAATTCCTAAAAGCAACTGGAGCCCGTGGAGATAACTCCTTAGGGCTAACGCACGACCGCAAGGGTGGCTTCCCTGGGGACTCCTCCCTCTTTCTCCATTGCAAACCACTGGCCTCCCACCGGTGTCAGCACTTGGGTAGGGGAGTCCCAGGCGACTGGATTTCACCTTTCGACGTTTACGTTCCGAAGAGTCTGCATCCTCTCGGCCTAAGCGGCTTTCTGTGGCAGAAGGACAGACAGGTGGATGTCAGACCTTGGGATACCAAAAGCTGTTACAAGCTCCGTAAGGTCCACCGATGTATTAGTGTATTAGCCAGTGTAGGGTGATGCAGTGTTTGCTCTCGATGGATGACTGGGTTGGTTTTTTTTTTTTCCACTTTTTTTTTTAAATCTGCAAAAAGTCTCCTTTCGCTGTTTTGTGGTACATTTTTGACAAGAGCGAGGACATCCATAAAATCACGTAAACCACAAGATGTTCCAGCTGTCTGAAAGTTGTTGGGCTCTTTTAACTAAGAATTGAGTATTTATGATCTTGTTTTGTGCTAACAGTGTTTCATGCTCGTTTATCATTGCTTAAGTGAGTGTGACCTGGAAGCTGCGTAGGAGGTATCAGTCACTGATAACTCCATTACAGCAATACCATCAATTTCCACGTAACTGAGCTGTCAGCCGGGGCTGCGTTGCACGGTTCTGGTAAGCGGCGCTTGGTACGCGGCTAAAGGCAGCGCTGGTAGGTTCCAAGTCCCCTTGGCAACACTGCGGCACGCCGTTAGGACGTTTGCGGGCGCGCGGCACGCTGGCCGCTTGACGCGTCTGTTGCAGAAGCTTAAAGCAGCCGTCCCAAACCACGGGGAGGGGGGGTCATTAATAACGTGGCTGATCGGCCGTCAGCCTACCAAGCAGAGGACAGCGGAACCCGCGCACAGTAGAGAGGGAGATTGCGCTGCCTTCACGGTCTGGCTGTCCGGTGCCCCCAGTTCACCCACCTCAGCCTTTACAGTCAGCTCCTCTCCAGACCGAATGGGAAGTGGATTGCTCTGAAAAGCCTTCTGATAGCTTATCTGCCGAACAACAAGACAGGTTTGGTTTGGTTTTTTTAAGGGTAAATTGAACAGGTGATATTAAAAATGGGAGATTTGTTGCCCATTTTTTCTCCTTTTTGAGTATCTAAGAGGACCGCTTCGGCGTTCAAGTTTTCAGAGCGATGGAATACCGCGAGGGGGCTTCTTCATTGGGTGTCAAATGGTAAAAGCCTGCCTGATGAGGTAAAGATTACTGAAAAGCCCCAACTCCTCTTTCTGCCCGAGTGGTAAACGCTGGTTTGTGTAAATCTCCTCTTGGAGACTTCACGTAACAGGCAGGTAACCACCCTCCTGCCCTGTACGGAACTTCCCACAGACGCTTTGCCTACCCTGTTCCCAGTTACATTCCCTGGGAAGGCCCAGTTCAGTGACGGCTTTTTTTGTTGTTGTTCTTAGAGATGCCTTCTGCAACTGCTCGGAATTCCTGTACCGACTCTAGCTGCTTCCTTTTGCAACTGTCCTGGTTTCAGCAGGGATAGGGTTAATTTCATTCCTAGCAGCTGGTACAGGGCTGTGTTTTGGATTTAGGATGGGAACAAAATTGATGAGGCACCGATGTTTTAGTTGTTGCTGAGCAGTGCTTACACTGGCCAAGGACTTTCTAGTTTCCCATGCTCTACTGACTGAGCAGGCTGGAGGTGCACAAGAAGCTGGGAGGGGGCACAGCCAGGACAGCTGACCCCAACTGGCCA
>NW_008824187.1:578530-591647 GCF_000699105.1 Pygoscelis adeliae | reverse complement strand
CTTGGCTGGGCATCCTTCAGTGGGTGGTGAGCCATTGTACTGTGCATCACTTGCTTTGTGTATTATTATTATTATTATATTATTATTATTATCATTTGATTTCAATTATTAAACTGTTTTTATCTCAACCCACAAGTTTTTCTCACTTGGGCTCTTCCAGTTCTCTCCCCCATCCCATCGGGGCAGGGGGGGAGTGAGCGAGCGGCTGCGTGGGGCTCAGTTGCCAACCAAGGTTAAACCACGACAGCAACTAATATTATCAAAGTGGGATTCTGCACAGATAAAAACTGCATTTGCTGTAACAAGAAGGGAGCAAAAAAACCGGTGGAGCAGGTTTGGTTTTAAAGTTACCAAGAAATAGAACGTGGTGCCACGCAAGACGCTACCAGTTTGGATGGAGGACGGACGGACGGACGGACGTGCATTAGCATTTAATCACAGCCCCTGCACAAATGCTGAACTTCGGTTCCGACGGCCATTCTTGTAGGAAGGCAGTTACCACAAATTACAAAACTGTGTGTTTTAATTGGAGGTCTCTTCCAGCCTTAATGATTCTATGATTCTATGATTCTAAATGCTGAACTTCGGTTCCGACGGCCATTCTTGTAGGAAGGCAGTCACCACAAATTACAAAACTGTGTGTTTTCATATATCTTTTTGTGGCCACTTTTTTAACACGTCTGCCCTTAGCCAAGGGTTAGAGGCGGTAGGGGTACTTCTGCCTGGAAGCACCGCGTTTGCTGGCTTTTGTGTGAGCTGCAATTTACGTTAGGAACAACGTCTGGAGCGCGTGAGAAATTAAACCTCTGCAAACCCTGGCTGGCCGCGCTCCGTGACGGCTACTGAGCGTCTGGCATCTCCTCTTCAGGGTGGAGGAGCGTGTTAAGAGGCAAAAGGGGAAAGCTGCGGTGGCCTTGCTCAAAGGCAGTGTTTTTGCCTTTCTTCGACACTTGCTTTGTGGAAATAGAAAATTGTTTTGATTGTTGGGGAGCTGTTACGTTTATTCTCAGAAATTGCTAATGGTACCCACTAAAAAC
Organism: Pygoscelis adeliae; assembly: GCF_000699105.1. Classification (NCBI taxonomy): domain Eukaryota; kingdom Metazoa; phylum Chordata; class Aves; order Sphenisciformes; family Spheniscidae; genus Pygoscelis; species Pygoscelis adeliae. The sequence goes on along the minus strand of NW_008824187.1, from coordinate 590,610 downwards.
AAAACAAACCAGGAAAACAAAGGCAGAATCGGGGTAAACTTCAACATTTTCAGATTACAGGAATCTGCTATAGTCATGCTCTCCAAACACCACGCTTAGATTCTCTCAGTGATCATTATCGAGACCAGTTATAGGGGAGGGTTTTTTTTTTCCCCCGATTAGCCTTTACTTTCCAAGTTTGCAGGTCTTTGCAAAGAGGGCAGAAAACACCTCAGGGAGGCAACTGAGTTTTGTTTCTGCGTTCCCATTTGCCGGGTTGCCATCTCCCACATCTTGGTGTCCAAGAAGAAACACCTGTCTGGGTTTCCTTCGGTGCCTGTTTCACTAATGTTTTTCGTTTGTGAAAGGCTGTCCTGGCTGGACGCTGAGAGCAGTTTGCTTTGCTTTTGGGGGGGGTGGAGGGGGGGAATAAAAGGTGATGTTTTTCTCAAAGCAGCAATATGAGCTCTGACCGTGGCCAGGTAAGTCGCGTTCATTTGGGAGCTTGGTGGGGAAATGAGAAGCGTAGGCACCTTACACGGCCAGAATGTTGCAGCTTCAGAATCGGGAATAAGAAATTCATGGAAAATGTTCTCCGGGCTGCCTCATTAGGTCAAGTTGTTTTGCTTCGTGTAGCTGGAACACCAGGAAGTAGGTTTTCAGTGAAGTATTTCCATGGGCTTGTGCATCTTCATCAGCAACGCTGTTCCCATATGTTGTGGTTTAACTGGGCAGGCAGCTGAACACCACACAGCCCTTCGCTCACTCCCCCCTGCCCCTGTAGGATGGGGGAGAGAATCGGGGGGAAAAAAAAGGTAAAATTCATGGGTTGAGATAAAGGCAGTTGAATAGGACAGAAAAGGAAGGGAAAATAATAATGATGATAAAAGAATATACAAAATAATTGATGCACAGTACAATTGCTCACCACCCACTGACGGATGACCAGCCAGTCCCGGAGCAGCGGCCCCCCCGGCCAGCTTCCCCCAGTTTATGTACTGAGTGTGACGTCCCATGGTATGGAATGTCCCTCTGGCCAGTTTGGCTGTGCCCCCTCCCAGCTTCTTGTGCACCCCCAGCCTGCTCAGTCGGTAGAGCACGGGAAGCTGAAAAGTCCTTGCCTAGTGTAAGCACTGCTCAGCAACAACTAAAACATCGGTGTGTTATCAACATTGTTCTCATCCTAAATCCAAACCACAGCCCTGGGCCAGCTGCTAGGAAGGAAATTAACTCTGTCCCAGCCGGAACCAGGTCACCATGTTAATGGTCCTGAGCAGCTGCTGTCCCCTTCAGAAATCTCCAATAACTGGGCAAGTGAGAAACTGTATCCATGCGTAGAGGAGGCAGGGTGTCCCCTCCGGCGCGTATCGGCTTTGCGGGACCGACATTGTGGGAGTTCGACCTGCTCCACTCGTAAAGGAGATTAATTTGTTGAATTAATCTGTTGTGCGATTTCCACATCAGGTGTTACTGACAAAGGGACACGGGAAAGTTCATGGTCTTGAACCGTGACGTCCGCGTGGGTTATCACTAAGCGGAAAGAAGCTTTGTTTCCTTCCATTTGAAAGCGGAGGAAGCTAAATCGAATCAATTAATTTTGAAGAGTGTCCACTTAAGATTTAGATGTAGCTTACGTCATCTGCTTTAGAGATGCTTCAGAAGAACCTTCCTCCGTGGCCTTGCATCGGCGAGGACATCACTCCTCTGCACGCGTACGCTGGGCTTTCGGCTGGAAGCTGAAGGGAAGCGCTGAATTTGCTAATTTCTTTCATTCGTCAAAGCATCTTGGCACAGCAGCTGCAATAAAGAGATTGTATAGATCAAGGTGTTTCACCACGGCACAAAGTTAATTTTGCTGAGATTTGAAGACTCACTTTTTCAGAATTAAAGGTTAAGAAAATTGCTTTGAATAGCTAAATCCCGTTATTGAATAATGACAAGGTTTTCCTTAATGTCGTAGGAATTGATTGGATCTAAACCAAAATGTCATGGAAATAAATTAACGTAATTGTAAGTGTTTCGCACCCTTTATATAAAGGATAAGGTCCTAAAAAAATTGTATTTTCAAATCCAGAGCTAACTCTATCTTCAAAATGCCTGCATTGTAAGGTAATTATCTTGTTGCAGTTTTAGGTCATTATTTCGCCTGTTGCCTGAGGAATTTTACAGCAGAGCGGTATTAATGAGATGCCAGGAGTACAAATTTCATAACTTAATCTCTGTCATAAACAGAACTCCTCTAAACAAAGTGGCATTTTCATTCATAATTACCTGACCTGCGGCAAATGTGGGTCAGGAATGAAGGGATGTTTGATTTGACATTCTGTGGAAAATCAAAACTTCTGCGTTTCGAAGAGAAAGGTAAAAAACCAATAAAAATCAGCATCTGCTGGGCAAGGATTGAACATACGTAACTTTGAGAAAAGGAGGCTTCTAATGCTTCCACGTCGTAAATCTCAGCTAAGTGGCATTTTGAATTTACTGTTGGTGATGACAATTCCCTGAGCCTTCATGATGGAAAAAAAAAAAGACCTGCTGATTGACTGAGCCCACCCCTCCCTCATCCCGCCAACTCCATGTACACAAAAACCACCAGCCAAACCCAGCGGGTTAAATTTAAAATGCAACAGATCTGGAGCTTTTTTCCCCCCCTGTCTGAAACTTGACCGTTTGATTGCAGGCAATCATGGGGACTAGATGTTTTTAATGAGAACGAAGTACCTCCTAAAGTCATCCGACTTCAGCATCTGGGGCTCTAAATCTTTTGACTGACTGGTTTGTTTGTTTGCTTTTTAAAGTTTTTGAAGTCTTAAAATTGTTTGTCTGTCATTGGCATGAGAGCTGGAAACACTCAGATGAACCTGCACCTTCTGCATGTCAGTTTTGGAAGGGTTTTGTTACCCTGACTGACAGCAGGAACCTCCTTTGCCTGCTAGGAAAGCTTTTGGCCCCAGTAGTTTGAGGGCTTTCAAGGCTAATCAAATTTCTGTTTGCTTTAAACAAGCATCCCCCTCTTTTTGCCTCAAATCTTGATTACATGTGACCTTCAGATAGCCTCAAAATGTTAATAAATTACTTTGAGATTGGTTTCTGCTACAGTCCAGTAAAAGCTCCTGGCAGGTCCGTGTAAAATTGTACCCATGAACAATGTTTAATCTATGACCAAAATAATGCATTTGTATACTTAAATGAGCAGGAGAAGGCTTTGCTGTTCTGAAAATTCATGTGGCGACGGCCTGACAGAGCTGTGACTTAAGGGAGTTAAATCCAGCTTCGGATTCTGATCTCTAGCAATACTCGGCTGATGTTCTACCGAGTGGCGCGCACAGGACTGTATGGATCGCAACGACCGGCACCTTGAAACAACAGGTAAGGCCAGGTATTCCCTGCCGCCTTAATATTTCTCTAGGGCTGAGACATAATGCAAGCAGCAACCAGTGGCCAAAGTATCCTAATGGTGATTTTAGTCGTTTGTATCTGAAAGCATTTCCAAAAATGAGTATCCCCAGGTGGGGGAAATGCTCTGAAGTGGGCTGAGGGAAAGAATGAGCCAGGAGGAGGTGAGGGACTCGCACAGGTCCCCTGCTCGGTCAGTGTCCAGCAGACACCGGCAGCACCGCCTTCTTACAGAAAAGTAAGAAAACACACGAGTGCCACAAGCCCCGAGCTGGTGGGTGACGCCCACGCGTGTTTTGCCCCACGCGTGAGAAGGTGTTAATTCCTTGCAAAAGCCTCTTTGTTCACTGCAGTGCTTGCTTTGCATCTCTGTTCCGGTCCGATGGCTTCACTGCCGCTCGGCTCCTCAGCGCTGTCTAGCCGATGATCTCAGCCTCGGCCCGAAAGGTTCACCCTTGTCTGCAAGAGGAATCGTAATTCAGCCTCCCGGCTCGCTCCCGCTAAGCCTCTGTCGCACGCGGGGCGCCCGTGGTGACGGTATGTGCCAGCTATGCTTAGTGGCTTTAGCGTATTGAGTGAACTGTCAGCTTCAAACTCATTTACTTAAGACTTGGATTAATCACAGTCCCCAAAGCGACGTGCAATCCTTGCTCTTCAGAGCTAGATCCTTCCCTTGCTACAGTGTGTGAGGGTGGTAATTAGTGAGGATCATGATTTGCTAGCTGGGTTGAGTAAGAAATGACAGGTAGGATTTATTTCTCACTTTCCAAACACCTTTACAGAGTTTTCAATTTTTTTTTTTTCTTTAATTGGCTTCAGTGACAGCCTTCCACAGGCACTGTGCCTGTCCAGGGGAACGGGTCTATGCGGGAAAGCTCTGTTCGTGAAGGCAACGTCTGTAATTGCCTTAGGCTGCCAGAGCAATAGCGCTAAAAATCCAACCCTGGCATCATTACAATCCGAAACTCATCTCACTGTGGGTTCTGCCTTTCACTTAACAATGATCGTCTTCATGTAGCGTACCGTGCATTGGAGGTGATACCGTGATTAATCAGGCTCGGATTTCAGGCAGCTCGAAATGGAGCTGCAGCGATACTCTTTTCACGTCAGTGAAACAAGCGCCATGCAGGCATCCACTGGTAACTGGCCTGCAGAGAAGACTGGAGAGCTAGACACCGTTACGGTGCTGTGTCCTGGGCACCACGGCCGCCTCGTGATAACGAGCATTAATGCAGTTCAGCGAGCTCAGCATCGATGGGTGAAGACTTTGCAAAATAGGAGGACCTGGGTAACGTGACAGCCTGAACTGCACAGCAATCCAGTCTGAAAGGAGTTTAGGGCAAGGTTAGAACAGTTTATCCCGAGTTGATAAAACAAGCGCAAAACAACATGCTGGGGGTAAGTCTGGGGTGAGTTGCTGCATTTTTCCTATAACGCCAACGTTATTTTTCTGAAAATCTATTCAGTGATATGGTGGCTGCGAACGGATCAACAGTCCACGTGGAGCAGGAACAGTAAGCTCACCTTGGTAACTGAGATGCTCAGACTATTTTCTACTTTACTGGAGAACAAATGTACAGTAAAATACAGGCAACAACAAAAATTGAGGGAAGCATAGCGCTGCCTCAGCTGACCAAGAACGCCGCTCTCTAATATTGTCCAGCTGCGTCCAGCACTGTGAATGTAATGTTTCCAAATGGCCACCATCAGGAAAATAAGAAATGATTGTTACTCTGCATGTAACGGAGTCGATATTTGCAGCCCACCCCTGAGCCCTTGGATATTTTACATTAACGCTTTTGCCGAAGGTCCCTTCGGCTCGGGCACCAGAGGAGACGGGCTCGGGGCTGCAGGAGGAAAGCGTTAGGAAGAAATGATGAAGTTTTAACTGTACAACAGGTTTGGAGAGCAGCTTCAAAGGATCCCATTAAAAAACAGATACGGTGCCAGAACAGAAGTAAACAGAAAAGCCCGTTTAGTTATTGCAGAATAACTCGGCAGGGACAGTGCCTCTAAGGGAACTCTAGCTTTGAGGCACAACATGGTGTTGATTAGTGCAAATAAACCTCTTCAAGAGTCACCTTTCAGCAATTACAATCAGACACGGCCACTGTGGCTTCAAAATCTTCATTAGCAAACCCCGCTCCCGGTGAGAGCTACAAATCTCAGATACCCCCGAAGTTTTAACTGATGGAGAACTGTCTTGCCTTATTTATTTTCTTCCAAATGAAAGAAGTGGGAAGATAATGACACGTTCCCTCATCGGGATAAATAGCATTAAAAAATCAAAATAGATCCTCCTGAAGAAAACACAGCCAGTGGCGTGGAATAAGGGATGAGGATAATTTTCCAGTTGAGTATGATGAAGTCCGGGTACCTTGATGTTTTATTTTCACCTAAAGGGACAGTGTAAAAAAATGTAGTGTGTTTTAGATGTAGCTAAAAGAAAGCTACCAAAAATAAAGATTTTTTTCCTATTTTTGTTAGGATTCTCTTACGAAACACCTGCAAATATGGAAAACGATTTTCTAGCAGTTTTCTCCTAATCCACTGGTAAAATAGAAAAAACAGTATTTTCAATTCTTTCTTGGTTACGGAAAGAGCAGCTGGCAGCGCTTCACTCATCGTCAACGTGCCAAATGCTGGCAGGCTTTTTTGCAGTGCCAGTGGTGATCGACTTCCACAGTTAGCGGGGAAACTTCTTGCTGTTTCTCCTGCCAACGTACTAGCTTCCCATTAAAATACCAGGACAAATTCAGCTTAGCGCTCTTGCTAATTTCAACACGAATTCATTGTTTGGCAGCTATAATAAGCGTTGTACGCCAGAGTTCCTCCCTAACCTACCTCTCTTATTGACTCACTTGCTGCTTTGTACATGCCGTAGTTCTTTGTTTACTGTGAGATTTTGATGACAATGCAGTGAGATATCAGAGAAATAATTACAGCAACAGTTGCTTTTGTTCTTGTAGTTGTAGTGGGCTAACTTATCAGGAAAGACTGGTGAAACAGCCAGGTAGAAGTTGTGTTTTCCTGTTTTTCATTCGGCTCTGTTGCCCAGCTTGTCCCTCTCTAACGGATCCATGGCCAGACAAATGGGCCCCTGCACTTTGATTCTACCCAGGAATATGTTTGGAGAATAAAGTCACTTGAAAATAACCTGTTGGCCAGAATCAGTTGAGGAGCAGTCTTCAGCGATCTTGGTCCTCCAATAAAACACTCTGTACTTCTAAGTTACTGTTTTCTCCAGAGCAATACAGCCTGAAATTTTAGAGTAGAGAATAATTAAAACCAAGATAGATGCTATCCACATGGAACTGTTGATGAGTTTGTCTGTTGACCGAGTAACGATTGCATGCTTAACCTTAGATCTGACGTGACTTCTGTTGTGAAATTGGTACTAATCATAGATGCTTCAGTCAGGTTTGAAGGAACCTTGGAGGTCGTCCAGCGCAACTCCTGCTCAAAGCAGGATCAGCACTGGAGTCAGACCAGGCTGTTCAGGGCTTTGTTCAGTTGGGTCTTGAAGCCTCCAGGGATGGAGGATCCACGTTTCCGGGTCCCTGTTGGAGTGTTTGTTTATCCTCTGAGTGAAAAACGTTTTCCTTGTATCTAGATTGAACCACTCTTACTTCACCATCTCTCATCCTCCTGCCACGCAGCATTGTGAAGAGCCTGGCTCTGCTGGCTCTGCCTGGCCTCCCTCTGCCCCCCCCCCCCCCCAGGTTATCCCTGCGGCTGAGGAAAGGGCAGTAATTGCTTCCCTCCAGCTACTGGCTGTGCTTCTGCTGGCACAGCCCCGCATGCTGTTGGCTTTCCTCGCTGCCCCACATTTCACCTGCCCAATACAAGAAGCAGCGTGAAACCCGGACCGGTTTTTCTGTCCCTCAGACATCCAGCAGCCCATGTCTCCTTTACCATGGGAAGTTCATTCTGGGAAGTCAGGGATATTACTGAAGCTCGTGGCACGCAAAGCCAAGGTTTCGGCAAGCAAAGGGAATGGAAATAACCCATGTGAAATTCCCCGCATAAACTTTGCTGCAGGAGGTGTCAGAGGTAATTAATATGCCTCTCGCATGTAGGACTGGGGAGGGAGAAAAGCCTGACAGATGATACCAGTTGACAAAAAAAGGAAGATGAAAGAGACTGGGGGAAAGCACTGAAGTGAACGGAAATTTGCTGTTGATTCATTAGGGTCATGGTTTCACCTGTTGACTTTGTAGTAGTAAAACGTGCTGAATGTGGCTGTGTAGCTACTACAGGGAAGTATCCGGGAAGGGTATTCCCAGATGCTGGAACCCACTTGAGCCAACAGTCGAGAACATCAGCATGAAGCTCTGCGCTGTGCTATTTCAAACAAGCCTTCTGCCAATGCCAAGGCATGTGCCACTTTAGGGAGCGTAGTAAGCTCACCACGAAATGTAGTACTGTTACCCTGGCTACATAGCAGCTCAAAGCAGATCTGTACTAGTGCTACCAAAAACATTCTCCCATTCAATGCAGATACGTCTGCTAGAATAGAAACAAAAGCCGTGGAGCAAACCCAGGGAAGTCTGAATTAGAAATCTGCCAGAGGAACTGCCTGGCAGCACTCGGCAGTTGTCAGTTCCTGCTAAAAGTCATTTGGTTCCTCCTGAAAACGTGGTACGAACTCCAGGCTGAAAAGTATGTTTACAATTAATATCTTTTCACGCTAACAGATGTAAGTGGAGCACTGACAGCGCGGGGTGCTTAACAGCAGGCAGGACGCTGGATGCTGCATGGGGAGACCGTGGCATGCGATGACAGCGGAGAGTGCCGGGCCGGGGCTGGAAGGGGAAAGGTCTTCATTAGGCTGCGTGTGGCTTGAAGCAAGAATTTGCGGTTACCCTGCTGTGTGAGCTGCTCGAGATGTAGAGCACTTCCAGGGAGAAGGGCCAAAGCAGCTGCGACCACCCCAGGTGAGGTACCCTGCCCAGGAAATGCTCCCGTGTCCGGCAGAGGAGGTGCCTGCCAAATAATTTCAGGATATTCCAACTGAGAAGGTTGTGGAAAAGGAGGAGAAATGTACAAGGAATTGGTGCAAATCCCAACTGGAAGAGCGAGTGCTCACAGGGATTTTAAAGGTTTTTTAGCACTTATTTGAAATGTCTACCTAGGACAAGCAGCAAAACCCCCAAAAAACCACCTCTGAAAACAGACTGAATCATTCCTTGGAGCTGTTTGGTCTAGGATGGTCTAAGTATTTCAAATCTCAGATTTAAATATTAGACAAGCCTAATGACCAGAGCCCCGTAGGATATTCACTGCATTTATTGTTAGGCTGAAAGTGAGAGGATGCTTTACCGTTTCCAAATTGCCTTGCTTTAAGAAGAGATGGTACTTTGGATTTGAATCTCTGTTAGTTTGTAGTCTTCATGTGTAATAAACACATTGGGAGATAAAGTAAAATGGAGTTTCTGTGCTTGGCTTAAGAGAACTTCTGGTAAACATTGTCTCTAGTGGAATTACATTACCAGTAACAATGAAGAGTTGCCAAAAATACATAAATATATCTATCTCAGGAGGGGGAGCTATTAATGAGATTGTCCTTCTATGAGTAATCCTGTATCCAGACCACCTCCTATGAGATTACCCTCTGAAGAAACAAGCCTACTGAGAAGTCACGCTGTGTTAGAGAGAGACTTGTGTGAAGCAATTAACCACAGGAACCGCAATGCTGATTGCAAGGAGCTGCTGATCCGGCAAGGAAAACCAATGTACCAAAAACAAGCGAAGACAGAGGCAAGGCATTAGAGAGTCACGCAATACCATACCGTGGAACAAATGATGGGTCACATTGTGCCCCCAGTGGGCAACACGGTGTGTTTCCAAAACCAGCTCGGTTCTAGCTTTGTTAAGACGTGCTGTGGTTTGTTCAAATAGGTTGGTTCTCGTTTTGTTAACTCATGCCTGAGTTAAGACGTAAAAAAGGCAGAAATAAGTAAGAAAGCCTGTCAGATTAACGCTGACATGCTACAGAAAATAGGGATAAATATAAAAATAAACCGTGGTGAGGCACTGTGTCTTTCAACACAATAGAAAATTTCACATCTGACTTCCATTTCAAGGGTACTGTCATGATGACCCTGTGCTACACGTTTTGTCCAGCGCAGAACTTCTCTAACGCACAGCACACTTCCAGTGCGGAGCTGGCACGAGAACGATGCTAAGCAAGCTGGCAAGCTTGGCTCTGTGTCTGCTGTGAACTGCCATTTTTCTAAGTTTTCATTCCACTGACGGACTTTCATTCCAGCCAACTTCAAAGTGCGATAGTTTAGCAGGAAGCAAAGCCAATGTATGTATCTTCCTTTGGGTGGTGGGAGGGAGAGGTAAGAATACAAGTGGACACATAAATGGGCAGGTAAACGTGAACTGTAATTGGAAATTTTAAGAATTAAAACTAGAGTCATGAGAAAATAGCTGACTGTCCATCACAGGGGCTCCCCGGAGAGCAACCAGATGAGTGGTAAGGAGGTACGGCTCAGGAGGTGCAGAACGGTGGCAAAGTGACACCGAACGAAGGAAAGCCAGCAGCAGTCAGGCAATGCCTCGCTACAGCAAGAGCTGGTGGGGCAGGCACCGAAAGCTGGGTGGGAGAGGCGGGAGGGAAATCCAGTTACAGTAAATACTGGAGAATCTGGCAGTTGCTCCAAAGCACAATAAACCGGAATTTTCCTGTTTCAAACACACAAATCCCCACTGTGTGAAGAAGTAAAAAAAAAAAAAACCAAAGAAAAAGAACACAAATGTTGTGAAATTGGGCAAAGGCTTCAGGGAACAACATAAGCGCTTAAAACATACTGTAGTATCTTAGCGTCTATCCGGGCGTATTTACCCTGTTCACTGCATTGGTATTCAAAGTCGGATTTGACATGTGGGTTTCCCTCTGAAGCAGAGCAGAGGTCTGCTTGTCCTCACTATAATTTTTAATTGAATTTATGTTCAATCAGCATAACATGATTGCTCTAAAGACGGCTTCTGTCTGCTCATAATCAGGTTAAAACTCAATTAGTAGCTGCAGCATCTAACAATATTTCACCACTTGCCAGAAGGCTGAACCAGCATCTGGCTAGCCGCAAGCAACCGGTTCGGCACGCATGTTATTTCGCAGTGGCGATGGGCTCCCCCCGCCGGCGTGGCGGTCGCCCTCCCTGGGCAGCCCCGTCTGTGGGACGGGCTGTCCCGCAGTGCTTCCTGCGCGATCCAGTCCCTGCACTAAATACTGTATCACAAAAACGTTAACACAAAATCATTTGCACCTTCGCTGTGCCGTATTTATCAAGTCCTTGGAGATGCACAGCTGCCAGGAAAACTGCTGAGATGATAATAAGGCTTCTGATTTATTTATGTGAGGATTAAGGGTTTTTTTTTATCTGGAAGAAATTAATTTTACTCTAATCAACAACTGTAATAACCAATAAGCTTCATGAAAATCTGTGTGACCATTAGGCGACAGAGCCCCACATGAAGCCTGTTGTGTTCCTTCCTCAGATTTTTACTTTCCATTTCTGCCCACCTGACCCTGATAAACTCATTTTTGCAGTATACCCTTAGCACAAAATAAATTACAGCTCTCTTTCTCTCCTCCTTCCTTTTTAAGGCGTGCCCAGTTTTCCCACTATTCTTATTATTTACCCAGAAAATTATCAAACATGGGTATTTATGTCATGGTGTTGATATTTACCTGAAATACCAATTTTAGTGTCTGTACAGACGATTGACCTTGGTTGTATGTAGTGTGTAACTTAAGAGCAGGTAAGCAACAAATGCGCCACATGGCGAATTATTACAGAAAATGGATAGACATTTGTAATTTGCAGACATCCAGGAGAAAAGAAGTCTTGGAAGATAGAAATAAAAATTCTGCCAGCAAAGGAACACTTAAAATTGTATTGTCTTGCATTTTATATTTGGCCAGGTAACTTGTGACAATAACTCACTGGAAAAAAAAGGCCTTAAATGTAGTTCCAATGGTTTTGTCAAGGTCTACTACTTTCAGTCTACTTTATGTACAGATTTTGGAGAGGAAGCGTAAGTGTCCTTGGAACACTTTACATCTCCTTTATGAAACTTCCAGTCATTCCTGCGCAGGAGTTGTGTGAAAAACTTGTCCTTCAGATGTGTTTTCCTTCCGTGCTCCCTTCACAGCTATTCATCCGACCAGTGCTTTTCGTTTATATTCTATTTTTAATGAAAACTGTTGGGCAGGGATCACCAAAGGACTTCCTACGTACACATAAAAGTTTAATGCTGTCCTCTGCCATTGCAGTCAAGTGCAACTGCTTTCTTTGCGCTGGTATCTTTATAGGCCTGAAGGTTAACGTGAGGAAGGGGCAGCACACCGTCTTCAAGGCCGGCATAACCTTTTACGTCCCCGCAACGCCTCACACTGTGCAGCTGCGAAGGTGTCTGCTTCTACCACCACTTTTCTTGACAATGACCCAGAAATCTTGCAGACGGAGGTTCATTTTATCCCGTTTTCCTTCCTGCCGGGTAGATCTGTCGCGGACACCCCACAGCGGGTGGCCCTACCGAAGGGTCACGCGCCCCGGCCGGGGCGGCACCCAGCCCAGCAACGCTTTCACTCTATAGCGGGAGAGGCGACTGGAGCGACCCGGGGGCTCCCAGGAACGCCAGGCTCCTTGTCGGAGCGCACCGGCACCAGGCCGCCCTCCCGCCTCGCACCT
>NW_008824187.1:571900-577776 GCF_000699105.1 Pygoscelis adeliae | reverse complement strand
GGGAAGTGGTTGAGTCACCATCCCTGGAAGTATTTAAAAGACGTGTAGATGAGGCGCTGAGGGACATGGTTTAGTGGGCATGGTGTTGTTGGGTTGATGGTTGGACTCGATGATCTTGGAGGTCTCTTCCAACCTTAATGATTCTATGATTCTATGATAACACCGACCCCTTCCAGATATTCCCCCCCTGCTCTTTTACAACGTTTTGGTAGCCGAGAGTCGGTGGTGGTGGTGTTACCCTGTTGGTACCCGCTGAAGGTGGATTTTTTTGAGGGGAGAGTAATATATCGGGCAGTTTTATTGCATGGAGATGCCTCCGTTGCCCAGAACTTACGGTGTGTGCCTTGTGGTGAGTGCACGGCTTGTAAACTTCCTCCAGGTCAACCCTTTGGATGGAGAATTATGCTTCTTTATACAGCGTGGCACTTCTGTGCTGGAAGGAAAAGAAACATTTAGCATGTGGAGGTATATATTCCTGAAGTAGCCTTATTTGACATTCCATGTCTCTCTAGCTTCAATTACCCATGACAGGGTTTTGGAGATACTTTATTATCTTCATCCATTTTTTTCCACTGTCAGCCTTGTTTTATTAGAATTATTCAGCCTTAAGAAGAGCTTTAAGAGTGAGTTGTGTGGGGAACATAGGAGAAAATGACCATGATAGTGGATGAAGGAACGTTTTTTGTGAAATATGGACCAGACCTATTAATGACTACTTTTGCAGAGCGTAAAGAACATTTGTTAGCATCGGTAGCGGGACTTCATGTGTGTGTTAAGAAACTCAGTAAGCGTACTGGCAATGCCATGAGAATATTGATACATATGATACTAGCCTGTGCAACGTCTTGGAAGTGATTGTGAAAACATCTAGATAAACACTTCGCTATCAGAAGTGTCTTGCTGTCTCTTATTCATATGCTTATATTACCCTCAAGAAACCTGGGTAGAATAATTCAGAAGGCTGTCCACGACATGAGGTCACTTCTAGAGTTGAAAGGGCCAAGGTGGAAGCTAGCTCATAGCTTGAGACACCTGTGCCGTACCCCAGAACAGCTGCAGAAATTTTCAGCTGCTTAGGGCTTTCACTTACTTCCACCATTTTAAGGGTGCTTTGGTGCATTAAACATCAGGTTGTTCTTTTGGTTCACTGCTTCTTTCTTATTTTTGACCTCCGGTAGAGATTTAATTAATATCTTCCTTTAGGTTGCTCTTAGCTCAGCTCAATTCCTTGCCGATCAGTGTTTCCATTTCAGGGTTGATTTAGGAGACATAGCAGAGTGGAACAATCTTAACTACTTCTGACTTCCGCCTGCTGTCCTGTGGGCTGATTTTTGACTGACAGTCTCAAGGCTGACTGGGCTGGAATGGTCTATGATCATGCTGGTGGTCTCCGATTCGTTTAGCTGCCGACAGCTGACATCTCTGCTGAAGGGCAGTGCGTGCCAAAGGAAGACCTAGGAAGAAGTCAGTTTTGTTGAGTGAAATTAATCTGTAGTTGAACTCTGACTGGAATTACACAATTGGTGGCTTTGTCTATTTTTGTTTCATACCTGCATAAAAATGGAGGTGTTACTTTTTCGTGGGATGGGACTAATGTCTGTGATAACAGTTTTCTTCACCTGTGATCTTTATATCTTCACAGGAGTGACATAGCCCATATCAGCCCTTACAGGTTGCATATTCAGTAGTTGAAACTTGAAGCATGGCTCTGACCCCATTTTGAAATTTAAACGGAGCTGGAGGGAGGTGACTGGTACCACTTATACGCTCTTTGTTTCTATTACATGTTATGTCATTTGCATCCATTTTCAAATCTCCTGGACAAATTCTTGTTATGTTGCTATGTGTTCTTTGCTAACTGCTAGAAGAAAGATCTACACATTCTCCGGGCATGTTGGGAAGAAAAAATGTGAAATGACCTGTACTTAAGAAGCTTGCCGCTTTAGTGTGATAAACTGAGAAAAATGTTCCTCTAATTCCCTTCCCTCCGAGCTCTTTGCAATGGGGGTGGGTAACCCTTTAGGAATGAGTGTCCACTCCTTAGGTATGTGCGCAGAAGTTTGGTAGTAGAGGGTGGGATTCGCAGGGAATAATATAGGTGGAATAATCATTTCTATCAGAATGGGCACAGACATAAAGTCCCAAGTGCCGTGGTGACCGCTCAGTTCTTACTGCTACAATGTGTTGAAATCTTACCAAGCTTTGCAAAATGATGTGATGCATACATAGTGTTTTTAGAGCTGTTACATCTTAAAGAGAATTATGTATGCCAATGTTGTGGTTTAACCTCAGCCGGCAACTGAGGACCACCCAGCTGCTCGCTCACTCCCTTCCCCGGTGGGATGGGGGGGAGAATTGTAAGAGTAAAAGTGAGAAAACTCGTGGGTTGAGATAAGAACAGTTTAACAATTGAAATAAAATAGTAATAATAATACCAATAATATGAGAATATACAAAGCAAGTGATGCACAGTGCAATTGCTCACCACCCGCCGACCGATGCCCAGCCAGTCCCCAAGCAGCGGCCCCCCGGCCAGCTTTCCCCAGTTTATGTACTGAGCGTGACGTCCCATGGTATGGAATGTCCCTCTGGCCAGTTGGGGTCAGCTGTCCTGGCTGTGCCCCCTCCCAGCTTCTTGTGCTCCTCCAGCCTGCTCGGTTGGTAGAGCATGGGAAGCTGAAAAGCCCTTGCCTAGTGTAAGCACTGCTCAGCAACAACTAAAACATCGGTGTGTTATCAACATTGTTCTCACCCTAAATCCGAAACACAGCACTGTGCCAGCTGCTAGGAAGGAAATTAACTCTATCCCAGCCGGAACCAGGACAGCCAACAATATATGAACTCTGTCAGTGTTTTCCCAGTTGCTCTGAGCTTTTGCAGGACTTAATCTGCTTTCAAAATGGTGCTGATAGTATTTATGTTCCTACAGTTGCCTAGGAGCCCTAATTGTAGACAGGGTGTTGATGCAGGAGGAAATCAGTGTTGTGATAAGCTTTGAATCTGTGAAATGGGAAATGACAAGTGAATATAGGTAGATAGGAAATAATGCTAATGTGTAGGGGGTTCAGCATACTAGTAGCCTAACCATCGCCAATTTGCTGAAAATGCCAAGTGGGGGGAGAAGAGTGTGTGGTTTTGAGGTTTTGAGGGTTTTGTAGGTTTAAAGGAGGATTGTATACTAGTTTTGGTGATACTGCCTTGGGAGAATACTTTCCGTGTATCTGGGCACCGTGGCGAATGTGAACAAGTGCTTGTTTGGAAAATTCAGTAAGTGGATGATGGGAGCTGGTGTCACGAGCTAGGCATCAGATCTGCTAGTGGATGAGAGTGAAAAGGCTGCAGAAGTCTTGAAAGAGGAGGCAAGTGCATTTGGTGTGATAAAGGAGGAGAGTTCACTGTTGGGATGATATGGTTAAAGTTGGCAACTAGGAAAGGGATCCAGTCAGCAGCTTTCAAAATAGATGTTGAGTTAAAAATGTCATGTTAAAAATGCGATGCCAGAGAAGAGCACGCAGGAATACCGTTTCATTCAGTAGGAGCCTGTAACCCTGTCCGATTGAAGGCTAATGTCGATATGAACACTTAACTAACACTTAAATTATTTTGTCATCTCCATTATTCATGGCATAAATTGGAGGTAGCAGGCTTTTTTTTCAGCCACTGCGTTTGCGGTTGATGCTGTTCATTGAACCCAGCCCAGTTTGGCTCGGTCAAAGGCCGCAGCTTTCTACAGCTGAGAGACAGCAGTTACGGTTGCCAAGAGCTCCAGAGAAGTCAATGATTAGCAGACTCATTTGTTCCCAGGGAACCGGGGCTCGGGGGGCATGGGTACAAGTGGTATCGTGATTGCTTCAGGAGCCAGGATGATGTCATCAGTTACAGAAGCTGTGAGGTGAACTGATTGATGTGGGGGGATGGCCATCGGCAACACTTCCACTGCTCTAAGTGTAGCTCGACAATCAGTCATGGAGTGGCCTCTCTCCTGAAGAGAACTTCATGCCTGGGCCTGAGCTTTGTTGAAGAGCACTCTAGTCATAAACCTCAGTTTTCACCGTGAGGCTGAAATGCGTCTGCAATTCATTGGCTCTCTTTCTGATTAGGTTTGTTTTTGTCTTTATTAATAGACTTGGATCTTCTGTCTAATAAACAAACATGAGTCATCTGAAGGTGTTTGCGGCTACGCTGAAATGGCGTGGCATTAAACTTCTGGAAAAGCAAGATGTAGCCAGAAGGGTATTTTTACATGGCCAACGGTATGCTTCATCAGGAACCTCAGAACCATTCCTGAGTGGGAGTAATTCAAATTATGTGGAGGAAATGTATTATGCATGGCTTGAAAACCCTAAAAGCGTACATAAGGTAAGTCCAAAACTTGACTGTAAATGATGATATTAGGCTAAGAATGGAATTGATTTTTTTCCTCTTTTAACTTGTTTTATAAAAAGTCCAGAAAAAGGTCTTGTATGAAATGAAAAACGTGAAACTGATTTCCCACATATTGATTCTTGTAGGATGTGATATTGCAGCAGAAAAGTACAGAGGAACCACACGCATGGTGAGCTGAGCGAAAGGAATGAGGAGTCCAGACCAGAGATAGTAAGCTGCTCAGAAACTTTCAGCGTTCCTCCATGGAAATGCTGTTCAAGCAGTCTGTTAAGTAATTAGTTACATCTGGAAGAAGAGATAAAATACTTTTAATTTTTTGGTTTATTGTAATAAGGTTGTATCCGAGGATATGTTGTATTTAAATAGTATGTGTTGACGTTGGTACTTCCAAGCTGTCTGAAGAAGATGAACATTCAGTTCCTTTTAGGTAGCTGTGGAAGTTGTAACCTTAAAACTGAATCTGAAATTGTCAGAAAAGCCCGCTTAAGTGTCTTGAAAAGTATTTTGGTCTGTCTCTCTCCCTCTCGCTCCAGGCAACATACATTTGTTTGCTTTTTTTTACTTCAAATCTATTGCCCAAGCCTTTCTTGTGGGCAAAATACATAGACTTATTTTTTAACAAGCTTTCTGCTGACAAGGAAGGCTCTCTTATGGTGATACATGTATAGTAACTTAAGAAGCTGATGCGAAGCCTGATAAATTCTAAGACAGACAAGTCATTTTCTAGGGAAGTAATGTGAATTGTGCCCAAAATGTTTACCAAATTGGTTGCGTGTTCCCTTATTCCTGAGGCACATATATCAAAATGTCACTTAGAAGTTGTTGCTCTAAGTCTGATAATCTATCTAGAGTGTGAGGAAGTGTGGGGTGTGGGGGGTGGGGGGGGGGGGGGGTGAGGAGACCAAAAAAAGCAGTTTTGTAGCTGGGTTTTTTGGATGTCGCGCGTGAATTCAGTCTTGTTGGAAGGTGACATGTGCAGGGACAGCTCTGAAGACTGAAAGTTATTCACATAGCAGATAGATCCTAGGTCTTTTCTGTAATGCCTTAACTTGGAACTGAAGAGACCTTCTCCGGGGGTGGCTCCTCTCGTCCCATCAGTCTTTGGTTCTTCGTCACGTAAGTCCCCAGCTAAATTTCCAGCCAGCGTAGAGCAGGGTAGCACGTTATGTGGATGCATTGAATTAATTTCTGAGAAGCCCTCACGATGTGGGGGTGCTATAGGTCGGTATTAACCCTTTATTTTGAGGACACCGAAGGAATGAAGTCGCGCAGAAGGCGCGTGCGCGTCGTCGTCTTGTTTTCTTTAAGTCACATCGACTCGCGACGACCTTCTTTCCTTCGGGAAGAGTAAAGTTTCGCGTTCGGCCCCTTCACGGCGGAGCGGCGAAGCCGAAACCGCTGACGGGGAGTGAAGACGAGTGTTCTGCAGTTCAATCCGCCGTGAGCAGAAGGCGGGAGCGGGGTTCCCCGCGGGCTTGCGGGCTTCCCTC
>NW_008824187.1:546089-571812 GCF_000699105.1 Pygoscelis adeliae | reverse complement strand
TGCGGGCCAGGGTGCTGAACGTGCGGGCCGGGGCGCAGCCCGTCGGTTGCTCGATCAGCAGCAGTGAATTGACAGAGGGATGTAAACGTTGCTGGTGGAGCAGGGTCGTGGAGTGGACCCCGGGTAATTCAAGACGCGTCTTAGAAACGTGTGAATTCTTTTCCAGGTTAACTTTGCGCCATGTGCTCACAACTGTAATGAACTGTAAGTTCGGGAGAGAGAGATTCGGGGAATCTCGGCGAAGTAAATTCAGGGGAGGAGAATGACGCCGCGTAATTTTACTTTGTTTCGTCAATAAAACTATAATTTTTGGTTTCTTGAAAACCATCTCATTTCATCAGCTGAAAGCTGTAGATACCTACCCAAGATTTTCACTGACAGCAATTGTTCAATTTGGGCTTTAATAAAACATGTTAAAAACGTTGAGAGTTGAACTCGCCCTCTTCTTAAAAATCCAGAAAAATTCATGCTGTAGTTGTATGGCTGAAGGCAAGTTATGATTTTGTCATTCTGCTACGGAAGGTGGTGGAAGTATTGGAAAATAATGTCAAGAGACACCAACAGCTTATGTGGTGTTGGTTATGGTATTGTTAATAATTTGACTCTGCAGGCCACTCGTATTTCATTGTTTTGTCCAGTATGTCCAGCATGGTTTAGAGAGCCGATCTGTGCTAGACGTTTAGACGTTACATTCTCTTTCTTCTTTTTCCCCTTTATTTCCTATTTTTCCTCATGTTCCTCCTTCTTGGATATCTCCTTCTTATCGGAGGGGATGTGCCTCCGTCTAGTTGATGATACGAAGAAGCTTTATTTTTCCTGGGCTTTAAAAATCATGCTCTACTCACTTTTGCGTAGAAACTCCAATTAATCAAGGCTCCTCAAATTATTTCCCTCTCGGAAGATTTGACGGGACATGTCTTCCCATGTATGCTTATTTAAAACTGTTTGTAATATGGCTGTCACGTTCCAATGAGCGTATTCAGTGTTACTAGTGTTTTTTCTAAGAATCTCTCCTTTCTATGTATACCATGGTTATATATCAAGGAATATGCATTTATTTGCGTAGGAGCTTTTATTCTTTGTGCAAATCCATTCTCGATGATTTGCTGCTTTTCCTTGTCTTTTGAATTTCCTATCCTTAGAGTAGCCAAAACAACAATCAGAATAAAATGACGTGGGCTCTGAAAAAGGCATCATTATTTCTCCTTGAAGCATGGTGTCAGGGCCATAGATCACAAGGGAGAAGCTTCACAAGGCTCAGTTATTACTATCACAAGATTAATACAAAACTGCATGGTTGGATATTTAGTACATAATGCCTGCCATGTTATCCTGTATGCAGCCGCTCTGCCGTGAGTGTGTAATCACTTCCTTGTTCTATGTACTTGGAAAAAGTGTGGGGGTTCGGTTTTGTTTTGACTTAATCTTCTTTTTTTCTTTTTCTTTTTCTTTTTTTTAAAATGATGTAGTGATGCTCAGTGTGTGTCTTCTAAGACTTGACTGTCCTCACTGCAGTTGATAAATATGGTGATGTCACTAGGAAAAAAAGCAAACCATCAAGATAACTAATGTTACTTGTTATTCTAAGTGCAACACTGTTTATTATATGAGAGTAGAATTTTGCCACTGAATCACTTGAATTGTATTATATTACTTGAGAAAATAATGGTTAACTACAGTATGGATTTGCTGACAGGGGAAAAAAAAAAAGGAATGTATCATGTATCACTATTGTAATTTTTTTTTTACAGATGTATTTTTCTATTATAAGTCTCCTTTACCATTTTCTTAAAGAACTTTACTAATTTAATTGAGAACCTGCAGGTTTGCTGTGAGACCAAGCTGGTCTTCTGTCTGTTCAGTCACAAGGCAAATGCTGTTGCCAAAGACTGACACTGATACACAGGACTTGAGGACTATAATCTGGTATCAATCTTGAAAGACACTGTAGAAATTTGTAAAGGCTTTGATGGATGTGTATCTAGAAAAAAAAAATTTTTCTGTAGCCAAATGATGTATTTTCCCTCCCCTCTGATTAAATGTCAAGCCTGCCCAGCAAATCAATAAGTTCAAAAATGCAATAGGAAAAAATGGTGTGGGTTCCTTCCGTCCCAGCTGGCTGCATCTTCAGATGTAAAGATTTTGAAGGTCTGTCTTTATATTTGTGAGTTTGCATGAAGAAAAGGTCCTATGCTTATTCTCCTTAAACAGGTAGCTGGTTGGGCAAGTCTGTTTGGATTTTGTTAGCAACTGTCTCAGCAGAGCACTTGTCTAAAAACATATTCAGTTGTTTGTGGGACTGTGCTGTGATAACTTTTACATCTACATGAAAAGCTTTTGACTCAACAAAGGAATAGTGATATTACTATCATCATTGTATGTGTATCATGGTGTTGGAAAAAGTGAGGGTGGAACCTTAACATAAGCGAAGCATATTTTTTATTAAAACTTTGAATGAATACCAAATGTCAGATTTGTCATGGATCCAAATGTGTGTTTGGAATTTCCTAATTTAGTGAAAGTTAATAACTGTCTGTGGCCAAAATAATTCCTCCAGTCTAAGTAGCCTTAGCTGTAACACGAAGGGATTGTATCTGTTTTGCTCTGTCTGGGTTCTGCAAACTCTCAGACTGGGTGCTGTATAGGCATGGAGTCAATACTGTTCTTAACACCGAGTAAGGAGGTGTATAGAGAGAATACCAGAGGAAATGCACTTACACTAATACGCTCTAGCAGACCTATCCAGGATGTGGTGTAAATTCAGACTTCTGATCTCAGTGCGGCCAGCAAGGTGTCAAGGTAAGAAGAATATAGGAAGTGGGTGTAAATGAGGGAAGGGAGGAGGAAGGAATTCTTCATCAGTGTGTCTGGAACTGACCGCCAAGCGTGATCTGTCTGCCTTAATTTGTCATGGCATATGAAAGTTAGGCTATGTTTAGATCAAGACTGTGTAAGAGCAGGGTGATAAGTTAAGGAAGTTTATCATATTTGTATCAGTGCAGCTTTGTATTAATAAAGAAGTCAGAGAGGTGCGTTAAAGCAGCGTTTCTCGGGCAGTGGCTTCATGCTAACGATGAGGTTCCTGCCCGCAGGTTCAGTGAGTCCCCCCACCTCCATAACTTGAACTTGGAAGGTTGGGTGATGTTTAGCTCTTGTATGCTGCCCCTCTCGTAGTGTTTCTGAACGCCTTAAAGCTTGTAGAAATTTCAATATGAAGACTTTTTGTTAATGAAAACAGAACTTTGTAAATATTTTTCTGTCATGCAGTGTTGGTATTACGTTATTTTGATTCTTTTGTGTGTTCTGTAATGAATGTATTAAGTAATGTTCTTTTTAAAATCACATCTTTGGGCTACTTTTTGTCTTTTCTGGCACTGGTTCCTTGAAATGCGTTGGTTCCAAGCTCACAGCCAGGGTAAATAACATGCACTGTACAAAACGAAATTTAGCTTTTGCAGTTCTTCTATTCCAGTCACAAAGATTTTAAAGTTTTGAAATAGCTTCCTTTCTTTTCTAAGTTAGCCAAACTGAGGAAAGTGTTTTATGACCTTTCATTACCTTTTATGGAAACTGTAAGCTAAGCACAAGTATCGATTAGTCCCCTGCTAGTGCGGGCTTTCTTCTTTGTTGGGTATAAGCATCTCGGATGTTTTATCCCATTCTGCTGCCGTCTGTTGGCATCCGTATATCTAATACCGTTCTAACCTGGGACAGCGACCATCTCATCAGAATGGAAACGGTTCAGGAAAACCAGATTTGGGCATATGTGGAGGAAGTGACTTGTGTAAAAGTGCAGAAGGAAATAAAAGGATCTTTCGTTTGTTGTGATTCAGTTTCCGAAATACGTACACTTCTGAAGTTATCACTTGCACCTGAAACGAGGTCCATAATTTCTTTCATAGTAAGGTAACCTAAGCTAGTGAGGAAAGGATCTTAGACCAGAAGCCTCACTCGGAAAAGCTGTAATTGCTTTTAAACAGCTTCTTCAAGAAAGGCCCTTAAGGACTGATTCTGATTTAGCATATTCAGTGAGTGTCTTGTAGTATCATAAATTCCTTAAGTATCATTAAAGGAATGGATTAATTTAATTTAGTAAGGTTTTCAGTTTTACGGGCTTGATACCTCTTTACCAGCAGCATAATATCATACCCATTACTGGTTGCCTGAATAAACATCACAGTTAAAAAGAACTGTGTGAATGAATAATGTACGAAGATGCTTTGCACTCATATGTGCTGGAGAGTTTTTTCCACTGAACCAGCTCAGTGTAAGAAATGAGGTGAAAAGGGCTCTGTGTAAATGAAACACACAGTTGCTACCGAGATGTGGACATATCAGTGCTCTCTTCTGGCTGGCTATTAGTGGTACTTAACACTGTAATGTAGCGAGGTACCATTTGCAGCTTGAAGGAGCTGCTTTTGATTGAGACTTTTGTTTGAGGTAATAAATTTTCCTTCTTCTTTCCTTCCCTGTACACATGTCCAGTCCTGGGATTTGTTTTTCCGAAATGCTAATGCTGGCCAAGTGTATGATCCCCATCTACCAGATCAGTTGGAAAGAAAGGCATCGTTTCTTCAGAGCCATGGCCTGGCCCAGACACCAGGTAAAGCTGAAAAGCTTGTTGAAGATCACCTTGCTGTGCAGTCTTTGATAAGAGCATACCAAGTAAGTGTACTTTGGGGTAGGTGTGGGAGGGCCTCTCCTTTGCAAACAACATTTTTCTTCCTTTTTATGTTCTTGTTTGTCTTCTGGTCTTAACTCTTGCCTGTTGTCTTGCTTGTGATGCAAAATGTCTTGCACTAGACAGTCTTTTCTTCCCCGCACAGTGTCTGAACACTGAGGTCCTGGATTCAGACTGGGATGCTCCTCTGGGTTAGCAAACTCAGGATTCAGATTACCCACAGCCCTGATGCTGGTCATCTGACTTAACCTGGAAGCTGTTTACGGAGATAGTCGCCTGTGAAAGGGAACACGATTCTATTGGGTTTTGCCTGTTTACCAGGAGCAGGAGCCAAACATGTCAAAGCTTAGCCTGTACTATTCTTTTGGCGCTCTTGACTGTATTAAGATTTTGTGTGTGTGTGTGATTCAGTAAGTTACTTGACCAAATTGGAAAACTAAGTTATCCGAAATAGTTTTGCTTCATATGAAGGGAGTTGTCCTGGATATGCTGGTACGGATGAATCTCCTGATGTGTGCAGTGAAATAAGAACTTTTCCCTCTCTTCAAGAGCAAACTTTTCCATCATCCAAGTCTGTCTTCACCTCTGGGAAAGTTTGTTGTACGGTTCTAAATGTCGCTACCTTTCTTTAAGAAAGGAGGAAACGTGCTTGCCTTCTCATATGTCTAGTGTGAATTTTGAGATTCTTGATTTGAGCAGGATTATGGGTAAAAAGAGAGGAGAAATAATGAGTTGACCAGAAGTTGAATTTTGGGAGGCTGACGCTACTGAGTTTGGGTCAGCTTTGATGAATTTCTTTTAGAGAGCTGTTCATCAAAGTTGACTTTGTTTCACGGTCAGATTTTTTTTAACCCTTTTATTAAATTAAGAAGTTAAGTCTAATTTCCTTTTTTCTTCTAAAAGAAGGAGGATTTTGGAAATAGCACAGTGGTTTTGGTTAGATGTTTTCTAAATGTAAAACAA
The DNA here is from genome assembly GCF_000699105.1 of Pygoscelis adeliae. Lineage (NCBI taxonomy): Eukaryota > Metazoa > Chordata > Aves > Sphenisciformes > Spheniscidae > Pygoscelis > Pygoscelis adeliae. The sequence continues at coordinate 566,168 of NW_008824187.1, read as the reverse complement.
GTTTAAACGTTTTTATTTAGACTTGTCTTTAATATCTTAATTTCAATAAAAGGCTTAGAAACAGTGTGAAACAAAAAAAAAAAACCAACCCGCTAAACATGTAGATCTGTGTTGAGCAAAATATTCCAGTTTGATTTTTAAACTGGGGGGGTTTTGCCTTTTTTTTTTTAAATAAGTATGTAATTTCCCAAAAAGTTTGCTACAGTTTGACTTGAGCAGATCTGTTCTGCCCTGCGCTAAGAATTTTGACTCCTGTTTGCTATCATCAGAGGAATAGAAGAGGCACTTTTTTAAAAAACTTTTTTTTCCGTGCACATCACATTGTCACCATTGATTCAGATAGGAACCGTGTTAATCCAGCTGTTGGAGAGGTGTAGAAAGGTTTGTGAATATAAAGAATATATGAAATTTGCTTAGAAATAGCTATGTAGAAAACAACCACTTCAGCCCATTCAGTTTTGCTTGCAGTAAAAATTTGTTGAAGAATTAGAGAAAATTGGAGAATGTTAGGCTGCTTTGACACCCATTTACTTGAAAATAGTTCAGGGATTGCCATTTTGTTTCCTGTATTTGAAAGAGCGTGGCATCCGACTCAAGTGATGGAACAGCAATGTCTGTGTAAATGGCAGGCACCCATGTGTCTGCGACAAACAATGAAAGAGGATTACCTAAGGCAACTGTCTGTTTTTAAAAGGTATTTAATACCCTCTAAATTCAGTGTTGAAGGGATACGATCAATTTGTGACCTTCCTTTGCCTGATAATGAAATGAAATGGAGAAGGATACAGAATTTTCATTTCTCAAACCTGTCAGTATTTTATGGTTTTTGTGGTAAACTGCTTTGTGGTCTGTTGAGCTGGTCTTCTGAAAAGGCAGTTAATCTATTGCTTTTTCTAATGCAGAGCACCGGACACACTGAAAGAAGGATTTCCCGTGAAATGTGTGTGCTTAACAAAAATGAGTCTAGATAAATTAATTTCTTGAGTCTTCTTTTATAATGCAGATTTTTTTTTTGGCATCTGTGTCCAGAAAATATGATTTAAAAGTCTAGTTTCAGGTAGCCTGTACTTGCATTTAGTCAAATTTATGGCAATTGATGAAAATATTCCATGCATGTATTTTCACAAGGTTGATCTCTGATTTTTGCAGTTGTTACCATTTTCTGTATCCAGTGAAAGAAGTAGAAGTTATTAAAAAATAACTTGATATTGAGGAAAATACTGTCTTTAACTAAAAGACCAAACGGCTCCTGGATCGTGATATGGCACAGCGCTTTGCTGATTTGCTCCTCTGGGTTTTGGCGTTCTTGCTAATCCCCTTCCTCTTCCTACTAATGCTGCAGAGCAGATGTAGCTTAGGGAGGTGAATTCTTTCCCGTTGACGCTTGAGTCAGAATTGTTTGCTTAGTTCCAGTCAGATAGACTTTGTGCCGCTGTAAACAATGAGGTGGCACAGATGTTGCCGTGGGCATCGTTTGGCCTGTCAGAGTTTTATTACTGGTGATTCATGAGATGCAAAGAATCTCAGAGGCCAGGCTGAATTTACAGGGCTGGTGGTTCTAACAGAGATGCCGTATTTCTGTTTGCTTATGAGTGGAAAGCATTTTGTTATGAACTCTCCTGCAAATATAGAACATTTGAGTAGTGTTTTTACAAGTCAATTCTTGATGAACCACACTTTAATCACACTCTATTACTGTGTGATGCAATTCGTTATTAATATTGCAGTTTATTAATTTATTTTTTTCAGAGACAATTAGGATACTAGTAGTGTGAATAGAATTCTACCCAAGTGATCTGAATTGCTCCTTAAAAAGAAAAATATTAAGGAGAAAATATTCATATATTAATCTATAAAAAGCTTTTAATGAGTTAATTTGGTACATGAGAATCATGCGCAAGAGACATTATATTAAAAAATTGTTTTTATTTGTGGCTCTGTTGACTCAATTAGTTATTTCTTTTGTAGCAATGTTCTATGTTAATATAAGGCACTAGTTTATAGCAACTTGCGGCATGCATTAACACCAGTCATATTGATAACTGAAAGCTGGCTAAATTCCCCATTGAATCTGTGTTCTTTGGTGTCTTGAGTGTCAATTTTATCATAGATGAAATTCCCAAAATTTCATGAATGAAAATAAATGCTATGTGATGTAGAGCTCATGAATAGTGATCCCTTCGCTTCCAATATAAACTTCTTCAGCACCAATCTATGTTTTAGGTCAGCAATGCTGTATTTTAGTATTCTGCAGGTGTGGAAAGGAGGATTCAGGCAAAAATACAAAATGACTGAATTAGCAAATGATAGGATCTATAGACTAGTCCTAGTTTCTTAATTTTACCCAGAGATTCAGAGTACAATCTTTAGCAGTTTATTCTTTAGACTTCAGTGTAATTCCAGTTTAAATTGTATGTCAGACAAAATAAAGGTTATGTTCTAATATGTATTCAGCAATTTTTAATAGAGGTAGTATACATATGAGAGATATAATGCTTATTTCCTGTTCTTATGGGAAAACTTGGGAAATATGACCCTCTCGTGTCATTAGTGGTGTTTGCTTATTTGACTTCCTGGCCAATATACATACTATGGAGAGGTGTCAGTGACTGTTTCCCTTCGTCTGACTTTTGTTAGTGTGATTGCATTTTTCTCTCGCTTTCCTCCTTTTTCAGATCCGCGGCCATCATGTGGCTCAGCTGGATCCCCTTGGAATTCTGGATGCAGACTTGGATTCATTTGTTCCATCTGACTTAATCACTACAATCGATAAACTTGGTGCGTACACTGTATGCCTTGTTATTCGCAATGGTTTTTTGTCTTTTTTGTCTCATTGCGCTGCGGTGATTTAATAAGGCATTTCAGGGAAGCTTCTACCTTTTCTGCTTGCTGGTATCATGAAATAATTTCTTTGAGCATCTGTAAGGAGGCTCAAATTTCAGGACGATGGAATTCCTACTCTGAGATCACAGGTGAAGTTCCTGTGAATTCACCTTCTGATGAACGATGATTATAAACACTTCGTAAACCCCACAAATCTTATGGTTTTGAACCACACCAGAAATTAATACTATTCAATACGTTAGGCCAAGACTCTGGTAATCTAAATTACTTTTATACCATCATGCTTGATACTTGTTTTGACTGGGGACATCTGAAAGCTAGTCAATAGCAATAAACAAAGCAATGAGCAAAACACTGGATGGAGGAACTTAGGGTAAATTTCATACCAAGTCTGGATTCTAGCCTCTGATACTTCCTCCTTCTGTATAACTTGAAGAAGTCTGTTTGAAGTTATCAGAAGAAAACACGGAAAGTATAGAATTCTTGACTCGTGTATATAATCCAAAGGTGATCATTTTAGTTTACTGCTGGAAGAGTGTAATACTCTAGGGTTTGCTTTTGCAAAGGTTGTTCTGGTTGCTAAGAGGGCATGTCTTTGAGAAATTGCACTGATCAATTTCTTTGCTCCTCTCTGCTTGAATAAAAAACCATCTGATTGATTTTTCTCTACTCTTCAATCTACCTGGTATGTTTAGAAGGTGGTTTTCTACTTGATAAAGACACTGAATCAATTTGTCTTTGCTACGTAGGGAAGCTTTTTGGACCAGACATAAAACATAATGCAAGTAGTAGATAAAACACATTGTGCTTGATTTTACTGTAAGTATATCTACTGCCTCTTTGCTGCCGTGTTTTGTATTTCTGGGGGTATTTTTAGGGAAAGAAGCAGTTCTGATCCTTGATCATATAAAGGCAGCGGAGTGCTTAAGACTGTAAATAGAGAGGTGCTTACACAAATCAGGGGTTCTCTTTGAAGTTTGTCAGCTTTACTTAAAGGAAAGTACCTACTAGAAAATACATTAGGCATTTACTGAGTAACTATAATTTGTTTGGAGCATGGGTCAGTACAAATTTCGTTAAACTCTACAGATAGTTTAGTACAGGGTGTTGTGACTGGTCAGAAGGCAACATACTGAAGCCCTCGTGAGCATAGGAAAAATATGCTAGACCTCTGAATGAGATGGGGGGATGTGTCTGAGAGTGTAACTGAGGTGATATTTCAGTTTGTGAGGGGAAACAAAATTTCTAACCTCAAATGTTGCCTATCCTTGAATGTTCCGGGCAGGAGACTTATGAAGGGTCTCTGGTAGTACAGAAAGCACTTTAGCGTTCGATTTTTCTGTGCATTTTCTTTGTCCTGTCTTCTGGTTTCTTTTTTGAGAAACCTTCTGGTAGGAAGTTTTTTTCTGGGAGTTGCTTCTAAAAATGCAGCTAGTTACAGGTGTACTTACCGCGTGACTCAAGTTACAGAATCGCTTTCAGGAACTCTTGGATTTCAATAAGGTTCTATCTCTTTAAACATGAGGTGATGCTTCAGTAAATATGCAGTGCTGCAGTACAAAGCACAGATGTTCTGTGTGTGCCCGAATCGCTCCTGTATGTGTTCTGGTTTTTGCATGACAGAACATGAAGAGCCTGTGAAGTCTGAGAGAAAATCAGCAAAGGAAAAAAAAAAAAGGATGTTAGCACTGCTTTGTTTCCAATGACACTAAAGCCCCTGTCATCCCTTGTGTCCCTCCCCCCTCTTCCTTTTTTTTCTCTTTCAAAAAAAAAAATTTTTTTTTTTTTTGGCATTATAGAAAACCAGAGTTAATTTGGTGCTGGAAAAACCTATTACAGTACCAAAAAGGAGAAATAGTGGTACACACACTTTTTTGGCCACTCCAGATTTGACATTTTAATATGTTACTAAAATTATTATTAAAAACAAAATTAATATTTTTAAATATATTATTTAAAAATATATAATTTTAAAAACACAAAATGTGTTTTTACTGACAGTGCTGTATAATAAAAGTGGTGGCAACGCAGTCCTATGGCCTGACTTCAACTCTAAATGTTAAGTTCCGTTGTTATTTCATCTTTAAATTGTTTCTTTGCTTTCGTCTTCAGAAAACATTTAACAGGGAATACGGAGCACTGTTCTATATTGATTTAAGACTTACATGCAGGCTGTCATATTGGTGTTAAAGAGGATGCCTGCAGCTTATCTGGAACTAAGATAATGAGTTCCAAATTAAAAATAAAGAAGCTATTTTTAGTTTTTAAAATATTTTTACATGTGCACACACACGTATATAATTTTTATATATATAAGTTTCTTTAACTGTATGTAATGTGTACTATAAGTTTTATACATTTGCTTCTTACAATTGTAAGAAGCTATTTTTCCTTTCTTCATTTAACAGGTCTAGATTAAACTTTATCATGTAAAGCCTTTAACTTGCATTGATACCACTCTTTCAGTCTTGTCTGTTGTGTATTTTGGCTTTTGAAACTGCATAAATAGTTAAGTGAAATATTTTCTTAAACCATATTCTCAGCCAGAAGAAGTTTAGATATGTCTAAATCAAGACGGGACAATACGCTTAAACAAGCCCTTGTTTTAGTTGGGGGTGGGTGGGTGTGGAAATCTGTCTGCTTTATAAGGGGTCGCCGACTGGGAAATAGAGCTGTACAGGCCATTACATGGCTATTTCAAACTAACTTCCTATAGAGAGAAAGGGGGTGGAGAGAGAGACCCTGGAGGTTCTACCAGAGTGTTTGCACAGCATTACATTGAACGTGTTCTGTATTTTCTCTTAGTCTATCTGTTAATGTTGTATAAAGTAACTTAGTATGCTTCCAACCAACTGGTTCTGCCTGTGAAAAGTGGTTCTTGTGTTTGTTGCTCGTGATAGAGCAAGGAAGAAATCCCAGTCGTTACAGTTAGTTATTTTACTAAACAGTGAAGTGCAAGTAATAATATGGAGAATTGATGGTGTATATGCTAATGTGCTAAAACATAAAAAGGTTTGGGTGATTTTAATTTCAGTTGTTCTACCTGAGCATTTAAGAAAGAATGGTTTGGTACTTCTAATCAAACAATAACTATTTAATTAAAACATTTCTTTTTAAAATCCAGACTAAAGTGCATTGTACTAATGGATGCCTCCAAAATATTCACACTTTCAATTTTTAATCTGGTACCTTCTTTCTTAATATTGCTTTATTAAACTTAATTCGTCGTGGTTTGAAGAACAATGCTGGTTTCCTTTTTGTATCCTGCCCTGCTTCGTGAATTGATAATGTACCTGTTGTAGGGTTTTATGGTTTGCATGAATCAGATTTGGACAAAGTCTTCCAGCTGCCTACAACCACCTTCATAGGAGGGAATGAGAACAGTCTGTCTTTACGAGAGATCATCAAACGGCTGGAGGTCAGTGGGACGTTTTTTGATTTGTGATTTTTTTCGTCCAAACAGAAGTGAATTTTTTCCAGTTGTCAGTCACAAAAACTTATCACTTGTCAATTATTAGTAGAGCATGTAAAGAATTCAAATGACATTAAAAATAACCCTTGTACTGTTTCTAGAGATGGCAGCACCATTAGTTTCATTGCCTGGATATCTGAAATACATAGATTAAGGATGAGTATAAAGGAGTTGAATATGGTAGAATACGAATTCGGGCCCTAGTTCTGTAAAGAGCTGATGTTGTTTAAAAGGAGTAGAGCCTCTACAACTTGTCTTTTAAGTGTCCTACCACAGATAAAACACCTTTGCATACAGTACTCGGGACGTGCAGGGGTTGCTCTCAGAGCCCTAGCTTTAGTGAGACTTTTACCTGAGTAGAAATGTGAGGATTGGGTACCAAATTCACGAAAGCCCAGATGGAGCTTATAGATAGTGATGGCCCTTGTTTTCCATCCCCAATGCTTTTTCTAGAGTTTCATTATCTGATAGGTGATATGGTTATGCCATGTGAAGTCATCAAAGCTAAAATAATTTAAAGCAAAAATAATTCAAAGGAATAAATATAATTAGAGGGGAACTCCAAAGAGCAAAACAGCTCTTGGTGATGAATTTGTAAACTACGGAGTAAGTATTGGATATTCCCGATTGTGCCTTTTCCAGGATTTTGGAGTGCTGAAGTTGTAGAGATTTCTGTTGCATGGTAATGAAATCCATTGGGAGTAAAAAAGGGCTAGGGGTGAGGAAACATTTTAAAGGATGAAATACGGGTGAGAGTTACAAGAATGTAAAAATAAAAATAAAATAATTACTGAGCATACAGGAGTTCATGGCTTTGACCTCTTGCAAGTGTGAGAGAAGGGTTGACTTGCACGTTCCACTATTACATCGGCTTAGCTGAAGCATGGTAAGTTGTTAAGCCGCAACATTTCTGCTGTGCATTTGAGCTTTATATTTGCTTTTTGGTTTTTGCACTTCTTGCATGTCTGTGCAGCAATTTTCAAGAGATAATCCTTAAAATTGTAATGTGCAAATAAATGGACAAAATCAATAGCAAAATCTAAAAGCCTCAAGGAACTGACTTGCGTCAAAGAGAAATAACCCTCTGGTTCCCCTCTTCTCTCCAGAGCTTTGGATTTTTTTTTTTTTTAATTGAAGTTAACATCGAATTCCTTTTTAGAGGCAGTAGAGAGCACATACTATGTGTTCAGAGTGGCTTTGTCTCAAATTAAACTCACAATGGGTCTTACTTCTGTTGACTTGTATTTTGGGCACATTTTTATGGTGAAATATTCTTTTTAAGGTAAGAAAAAGAAAATTTAAAAAAATGCAACAAGGAGATAAAATTTCTGAAGTCTCTTTGCATTTTTCCCTGTCCTTTCTCTGCTCTCAGCTGCTTGGATTCTTTTTCAGATTTCCAGCCTTTTGAGACTTGACAGTTATCAGATAATCTGCGTGAGGCTTCGTAGCTGTCTTCTCATTGTCTTTATTGCTTGATTTCAGGTGACATTTAAAAAAAGACAGGGTAAATTTTGATAAATGACTTGAGATCTTTGCTTGTGCATCTAAAGAAAAGACTATTATGCCTGTTCAAGAACAGTAGCGAGTTAGATGAAATATGCCAGTCAGTTTAAGGCAGGTTTATTGGCCTACTTTGAATGTATTACCAAATGAGAATCTTCCAGATTCAAAATTTTGAAATGTTACTTTGTAGAGAAAGCTTTCTGGCACAAAACTAGATTCAGTAAAATAATTTATTCGCTTATAGGATTACTGTGGGGAAGATACAATGGAAGAGGAAGAAAAGCTAGCTTTCAGAAGAGTAATATATACAGAAAATTTAATTTAAAAATGTATTTGTTTCTTCATGGCCCATTAACTCCTAAAGCTTCTGCGTCGGTGCTTTCACATCCTAGAATACCTACTGCCAACACATTGGCTTGGAGTTTATGTTCATCAATGATGTGGAGCAGTGCCAGTGGATCCGGCAGAAGTTTGAGACGCCAGGAGTTATGAAGTTTACTAATGAGGAAAAAAGGACTTTGTTGGCAAGGCTGGTGCGCTCAATGAGGTACGCTGGGGTGGTGCTGGGAAACTGCTCTGTGACTGCTGGGTGTAAGCTGGTGCGGTCTGTAAACTGCTGAGGTGGAGGTGAAGAGTCTAAGTGAAATCTGGAACACGGGTGTAGTTAACCTGGCTGCGATATCAAAGGGAAGTGTGTGCTGTGAGGTATGTCAGGGTCTGCGTAGTGACTTGTAGTATTCTATTTTCTGAAAAGGCAGGTTGTGTTCTGTAGCACTTGTGCAGCCTTTGGTGGCATATCTAGCAATGTTTTCATTGGCTTGCGGAGATGAACTGGGAAAAAATTGTTTCAACAGACTAGAAATATGCATCTGTGTTAAAGTTTCATAACCTGTTTCAGAAAATAGGTGTCAGAACGTCAGACACTGATCTTCTGCTATATTCTGTCTACTGTGCATCTTTCTGGTAGCACATGATCAAAGGAAGCCATCCTAACAGTCAGCTCAAGGAGAGTTTTTAGATGGGTGAAATGTTGACATGAGTGGTGTTTGACTTGTTGGGATGCTAAGAGTCTCTTTGGAAAGCTGTGCCAAGATGGGACTGGATTTGAGAGGCACAATGTGATTTCGAGTCCTGTTTTTTGCCCTTTTCCTTTTGAGGTATGCCAAGATGTGCTGTACTGTTGCATGACCTGGCAGCAGGAGCTTTGGTCTCTGCAATATATGAAAGCATGTTTGGAAACAGCTTATTGATTGCTCCCATTGTGGCCATCTGTATGGAAATACTGTGATCCCAGAGACTGAATTACCCTCTCACCCCTAGAAAAAGACTGTCTGCTCAGGCACCAGATTTATTACAGTTCTTACAATCTGAAACAGTTTGCATATCCTTTGATAAACACAAGAGTTAGAGACTTATAAAGACATTTTTGGATTAAGCTTCTGTGTTCAAAGACTTAAAAATGAAGTGCTCATTGGAGGTGTTGGAAAATATTTTTGCCAGGTTTTGTTTGCCAATATTATAGCAAGATTGTCTGGTTAAAAGTTTCATTTAAACAGAAACAAAAAATTCACTTAATGGTCAAACGAATATTGCACTTGAGTAAGTTTGTTTAACAAGCCCTCAGTATAAACCATCTCCATTTATCATGAGACAAGAATTTGTGCTTTTATTCCTGCCTACCTAAGCTGTGGAAAGATCTGGGGTTTCTAGTAGCATGAAGGAGCCGAACGTTCATCTTCTGCCAAATTAATTGTCTGCTGAAAACAGAAGAAAAGTTTTACATAAATTTCTATTCAGCTATCTCTAGCGTGCTTTTTTTGTCTGAAAATGATCAAGAAAAAAATCTGGTTTTGCGGAAAACTGGTTGTGCTCTTGAGATTTGTGGCTTTGTGAAGCAGATAGTCATCACTTTGCTCAAGAATACCGTTTTCAGAAATGTTCATTTCAAGTACTACATACTTCAGGTACTTGAAACTGAATTTTAAAGTAGGATTTCTCATCCTTTGTGGTGTTTGCTGTTAGGTTATTGAACAAAGGGTCATTTTTAAGTTTTCCTCCTGTAAAATATTCATTGTATATCTTTGAGCTACTTTGTGTATGCATTAGTAAACATGTTAGACCCTGATTGCGTAGTCTGCTCTGGGCATCATCATCTTAAGCCTGTGCAGGGTCAAGCATTTCTAGATTATCCCTTCTGAGAGCAACCATCTTTCATAAGACTTGCACCTCGTTGGGTACTGAACACATGCACTGATGGTGGATGAGCTGCCAGCCCTTGCGAACTCACAGTGGCATATGGGGGACTCGCAAGATGTGACTGTGGAATGCTGTAGTTCTGCACAGTTAGTGGCAGTTTGCCTCAAATAATGAACTTTCTGCTTGTCCAATACTGGTTTAACTTGCAGCTGCAAAGAGGAGGAAAACAGCATGTACAACCACCACTGTAGGACTTGCTGTTCAATGGGACCCACTTTCAGTTTATATAAACTGGCACAGCCCCGCAGACTTCCCTGAGGAATTCTGGCAGCGTAGCTCAGCTGAGGGTCTGGCTTGTCGCTTAGATGCCTGAATTGTGAGGGTATTGATGGGTGAGCTAAGGAGAGTCTTTTGGCAACTCTTCATTTTGCTACTTTTAGGACTTCAATCTAAAGAGGTAAATGTCAGCATTCTAAGTGAGGAATAAGCTGAGTATTAATGGATTATGGCAGTGTTACGAGTCGAGGCATTGCACAGATGATGTAACCAATACAATTATTTTCATGAAGATGTATTTTCTTTGCCTTTTGTATCTCCAAGCTTTACAAGATACAATCCTTTCAGCGTTTGTTAAAAGGTACTTTTCAACCACTCACACTGCCTCTGGCCCAAATGCATTAAAGAATGAAAGAACGTAGAGCTGTCAAGGATTGACATCTTTTTGCTGCTGCAGCTGAGGCAGAGATACCAGTGTCCTAGTTCTTGGCACGTTACCAACCGTTACATCACACAGTCCGAGGAGCCCTGCCATTGAATAGGACCTGCGAAATAGGCATGCTTTCAACTGTATTTCTCAAAGTTTTTAATCGTTACTTCCAGAAAATAAGGTTCTCTGTTATGTCGTCTTTAATCCATAGAAGAGACTTCTTTGCTGTTACTCTGCCTTCCCAGTGGTCGGTATACATGGGAAGGAGCAGAGTTTAACTTGGGAAGTGACTTTTGTCTGAGGTGGAGACTCTTCTTCCTGTCTGAACTGTTTCAAAGTCCTGGTAAATACTTCTCAGATGGAGGAGAAAGAACACTTAATTCTCTCCTATGTCTCCCTCCCTACATGTGACTTACTTCCAGGGGCCTGAAAGCATGTATTCACAGATGTTTTAAAACAGCGTAATGTAATTTTATTTGCTAAAAGATGTTTGACAATAAGTATTTTCTACATTATCTTAATACAAACACTCTTCCCTTTTTTTTTTTTTTTTTATTTCCTTTTGGCAAAGATTTGAAGACTTCCTTGCTCGCAAGTGGTCTTCCGAAAAGCGATTTGGTTTGGAAGGATGTGAAGTAATGATTCCTGCACTTAAGACCATCATTGATAAATCCAGTGAAATGGGAATTGAATATGTTATAATGGGGATGCCTCATAGGTAATGTCAATGGAAACCCTCCAAGAAATGGGCTTATTGTCTTAAGACAAGTTTCGGGTTCTAGAATTTTATTAACAAAGTTAATATTGGAGAAGCTAGGGTAGCAAGAGTCAGTCATAGCAAGTAATGGGAACACAGAACTGTACCAAATACCTGTCAGTGAGAGGCTACAGGCTTCACAGGTAAATGCTAGCGAAGCCATGGTATCGATCCCATTGCATAGAGTCTAGAACTGAGAAAGCTTGGCGAGATAGTATCAAACTTACTTCTGCAGTCTGACTTAATTAATTATTAATATCATGTTAAAACTGCTAGATAGCTACAAAATTCATTGCTCATACTTGCATAACTAGGTGTTATAAAACATCTGTGGGAATGCATTGGAGGAACTTTGCAGTGGGAGGAGAAGGGTAGAATGAAGGGTTTCAGGTTCAAAAGTTTGAAGTGAACTTCTTACCTGCAAATTTCTGACAGAGATGGCTTGCTGATTTTACAAGTTTTATGCTGTTAACTCTGTTTATTACTATTTTTGAGACATAACTATGTTTGGAATTTTCTTAGGGGTAGGCTGAATGTATTGGCTAACGTAATCCGAAAAGAGCTGGAGCAGATCTTCTGTCAGTTCGATCCCAAACTTGAAGCAGCTGATGAGGTAAGATGCTTCTTCAATAGATCTATAGAGAGAGGTTAACATTCAAGGTAGTTTTTAGTCATTTTGGTCATGGTTAATACGAAAATAGCATTATCGGCTGCTGAAATGCATTGTCGTCTTTTCTAGTTTGAGGAATATGATTTGGTGAAATTTCATAACAAATTTAAAGACTATACTGTACCTCTAACGTGCAGAAGGTGTCTTAGGAATGACTGTAGATGAGGAAGTTCCAGGTCATTTGACTGAGTTTGTAATCTCTAAGCATCTTTCTTTGTTTCATATAAATGAAATGAGTATCAATATTCTGTAAATATTTATCCAATATTGGATAGGGACACTAAGATAATAAAATAGAAACAGTGTTCCAATTTGAAATTACGGTGTCAAACCCGTAGCGCATGCTGACGTACAATTAGCTAGATGCATTTTTCAGACCGAAGCACAAATTTTAGGTGTAGTCAGTCGGATGATTTGAATTGTTCCTGAATTGTGACTACATCTTGCATGTTAGGGATCTGGGGATGTAAAATATCATCTGGGAATGTACCATGAGAGGATCAACCGAGCAACAAACAAGAAAATCACTCTGTCCCTGATGGCTAACCCTTCTCACTTGGAAGCAGTGGATCCTGTCGTGCAAGGGAAGACAAAAGCCGAACAGTTTTATCGAGGGGATACGGCAGGGAGAAAGGTAAAGGTTTTTTTTATATAGTAACTCTTACTGGTAGTTTTTCATATTATTTTTAATAAAAATAGTTTACCAGTAGTTTTGTATCACGTAGTCTTCCTCTCTTCCTCCTTCACAACAGGGATATATCACCTGTTGAACTAGGTAGGGGTTTTGACATGGTACTTCAAAGGTAACTTCAGGAAGTAGGCTTAAAACTTCCTTTCATTTGCAAACTGAGCAAAGGCAGCAGGTTGCTGACAAGTCTATGGTTTATTGTAAAAATACAGTTCTGTTTTATAAGCACTACAGAATCATGGAGCAAAGAAATCCTGCTGAGAAGCTTAAATTGCAGTTCTGCTTTCTAATACATATGTGGATATGTGTGTATAATCCTCCCTCTTAGGTTATGTCCATATTATTACATGGGGATGCTGCCTTTGCAGGACAAGGAGTGGTTTATGAGACGTTTCATCTTAGTGACCTCCCATCCTACACCACAAATGGCACTATTCACGTTGTGGTCAACAACCAGGTAACGAGTAGAGCACTTTCCAATCAATTTGTCTGCTGAATAGTTGCTAGTGTATTTCTTTTTGTTCTTGTTTGTTATTAGCTGGGTGCATTGTCCCCTCTGTTTATTAGAATGGTTAGCATGTTCCTGAAAATGATCATAGTATCTAGCAACTCTGAGTGGATAATATTTTATCACCTACATTTATTTCATTCAATTTATAACACTTAATTGGATTAGGTTTGCTTTGTTTTGTTTTTAAGGGAGCAAAAAGAAGCTAGCTAGCCAAAATGAAAAGCTGATACTACTGCTGTGTAAATGACTATTAAATGAAAACCTCAAGCGTTCAAAGCAAAGCAGAGGGAGATGCCCACATTTTAATGGAAGTTTCTGGAATTTTTAGATTGGCTTCACCACAGACCCCCGTATGGCCCGTTCGTCTCCATATCCTACTGATGTTGCTCGTGTGGTCAATGCTCCCATTTTTCATGTGAATGCCGATGACCCTGAAGCAGTGATGTATGTGTGCAGTGTAGCTGCAGAATGGCGAAACACATTCAATAAAGATGTAGTGGTTGACTTGGTAAGTCTTGGTTTTCTTAACTTTTCATTCTCTGTATTATGTACTATGTTATTTTTCTGTGGCTTAGAAGACCCCATTAAGAAACATATTTTGATTTTAATGGCCTTTAGTTTCTTCATTTAAAAAAAACCCCACACAACTAACAGCCTCACAAGAATCCATAAATGTTTTTATACCGTAAAACTCCTAAAATCTCTGTAGAACTATGAAATTGAAAGATTTCATTTTACGTTTTTCCTTACCAACAGAAACGATCTTTCCCTTTGCAGGTTTGTTACCGTAGGAGAGGGCACAATGAAATGGATGAACCGATGTTCACCCAGCCTCTCATGTACAAGCAGATTCATAAGCAGGTGCCGGTGCTGAAGAAGTATGCTGACAAACTGATTGCAGATGGGACTGTAACACTGCAGGAGTTTGAGGTACGCGTCAACAGTAAGGGAACTTAAGAAGCTGACAATATGAAGACACAACTGTCACTGTATACTGCCTGCTTAAAAACCTTCCTTTCATTACTGTGATAAGTCTTCACCCTTTGATACTTTCTGATTCAATTTGATTTGGATTTTCATTTAAGATAGATAGTATTGTTGTAACAAAAGGACTGAAAGTGCTGTGAAGTAATTAATACATATTGCACAGAAAAATTTGCTTCAGTTCTGAGATTTGTAAAAGGTGATCAGATGTGAATGTTGGAGATGGAGGCATTTGTCAGCTGTTCTTAATCTCTAGAATAATGATTCAGCAGTAAGACAGTATTTGAATGCTCATAGGTGTAACTGTAGCTTCATATTGATAACCTTGGCAGGCTTGTATCCAGCAATAATGCAATAAAATCAATTTAACCTTTTTATTTTCTTGCAATAATTCAACGAAGTTCAGAGATCATTTGAAATATTCCAGAAGGATGAAGCGTAGAGGCTGGTGCCTGTATTAAGCTGGTTAGGTCTTTACCTTAATCTTTTTGAAAGTGAACGTGTGGAGTGCAGCTGCAGCAAAGGGCCTTCTGAGGAGGTGTGGTTAACTATATAGTGACACAGTATTGCAGATCAACAAAAAAGCAGTCTGTGTAGGTGCATTCTGTTACCCGCAAGAATGATCACAGCTCATGCAGAACTAGCTATCCTGAATCGTTGTAAGAGTGTGCCAGTAGTGGCATGGGCTTTGGTGATTGGATCCAGGATCCTGGATGGATGTTTTGCTGTACAGACTGAGCTCAACATTGCTGTTAATTACTTTAAAGGTTAGCTAGCTCAGTAATTTGAGTGTGGTTTTGGATTGAAACATAGATTATTGCAGAGGCATTCTGCCTCTACAGAACATGGCTTTGTATCTGTTGCCATTGATAGGTGTGGCCAGCAGATGCTTAGCTAAACTCTCCTAGCCAGGCTAGTTTTCTAGGAGGTTCTGTTCTAGTCTTTAGTGGCTTCTGTATCCTGAAGTATGAGAGCTGGATAATGCTGGTCTTAGAAGTATGACTGTAAATTATATTTGGTACTTCAGTTCTGTGTCATTCTAGAGTACTGCTTGCAACTTTAGCTCTTGGTACTCCCCTCAGTAACACCTGTCCAATAAACTAAATAATTTATTTAGAGTTACGTGGGTAAACATGTTTCTAGAAGGCAATTTGATCCTAGATAAAATGAAATTGTTTGTTTGCATAATTGTAACTAAATTTTCTTCTGGAGTTAAATAACTTTTTGTCATACTGAATGGTAGGTGTCATCTGTAAGATAGAAAGGTGTTATGTTTACCTGTTTTAAAAAGAAAGTTTTTGTTCTACAGGAAGAAATTGCGAAGTATGATAGAATATGTGAAGAAGCATATACTAGGTCAAAGGATAACAAGATCCTACATATCAAGCACTGGCTTGATTCACCTTGGCCTGGTAAGAAGTGTCTTTTCACTTACCCTAGTGTTAATATTATTGTGCTTTTATTTTGAGTCCATATTCTAGGACTCTTAAATGGTTTTTGTCAGACAGTGTTCCTTTAAAATAAAATATGTGACCTTTGGTTTGCCCCTGCTAATAGTAAATAAAACATTCTGCCAGATCAACTTGAAAGAGGTGCTTTTCTTAAAAAGCATGCAAAGGTGTGACTTTGAAGAAGGCACCTCTTCAGTTTAGCAGAGAAGTGTTTTTCCTGTAACGTTAACTGACTGTGCTTTCAGGAGGAAGGACTATGTCTCGTTGTCTCATGCTCCTTTTTTTTTTTTTTTTTTGGGCTTGAGGTGCCACATCCTGTATTGGCTGCCTCTGCCCACATAGTTGGACTTCACAGGGAGGGAAAGCAGAAACAAAACAGATCATTGTGTGCCTGTAAGATCAAGTTCTGTTGTCATGCAGACAATCAAAATGATTGTGTCTCCCAGTGAAAGGTGAAGAACTAGGCTGATGCTTAGAATGTCTTTTAAGAGTTGTGAGTTTTTAAATAAATTGTAGATAGTGTAGATATCTCTTAATCAGTCCTTGAACATCTCACCAAATCTTTTACTTCCAGGATTCTTTAATGTGGATGGAGAACCCAAGAGCATGTCCTGTCCTCCAACTGGCATTTCAGAAGACCTGCTGACTCACATTGGCAATGTAGCTAGTTCAGTGCCAGTCAAAGACTTCAAAATACATGCAGGTCAGCTGGAGTCTTTGTTTCTCCTAGTGGCTACGTTTCTTGCTCAGATTTTATACTTCTGCATGCGAGGTTGCTGTTGGGCCATTTCTCAAAGAGGAAAATGCCTGTGACTTTTATATTAACTCTTCCACCCTATGGGCAAGGAGAATGTGACAGTTAAGGTCCTGCTGCTTTTTCTCAGCATAATGTTCTTTCAGTATCACACCACTTCTGTTCCCTACCTCATTAAAATAGATTTTCCTCTGAGGGAGGTAAAAGTCTCTTTGTAACATTAAGCTAATACCTCCTTTCATTCTTCAAGTCCTTGTGGAACATGCTGCGTCTATGCAGCATGTTTGTGGGACTTACTGAGAAGTAAGGCACCCATCTCAGGAAGCACTATTAATGGTTTTTTTAATGCTAAAACCAGTGGTAATTTGAGGTCTACTTAAGACACTTTTCTTGTAGTTAGATAACTTTCTACTCAGGAATATAGCTTGGTCTTTTCAGATCTGGCAACATTGCTGATACACTATGAGCCTAATTTTAGTACAGCTGAATGGACGCTGTGTGGGCAAATTCAGACACAGTTTTTCTTTCAACTTACCATTTAGTGTTGTTGGTAGCACAAATGTAGTGTTTTCTCAAAAAGTCTTAGCTTTTGGTCTAAAGAGATTAAATTCTGAATTTGGCATCTTTTACAGTAAGAAGTTAAATGTGCCTGTCTCACTGGGGAGCGCCTGGCACTGTGGCACAGTTCCGAGTTAATTCTTTTACTCCCTGGTCAGGTTGAAGTCTAGCAGCTCTACAGGGAGCAATAACGTGTTCACTCCATGGGGAAACATGGAGACGCTTTCTTTAGGGATCTTTTTTCTTTGGTTGGCTGGTAGGGAATGTACTTAGGATCAGGAGAAAGAGCTTCTTTTTCTGGCTAATATCTCTAGCTAATCTTTCTTCTCCAGAGTCGTCCGTCAAGGAATAAAGTGTGTCTGCTGTACGTGTTGTGTGTTGTGTTCCTTTGGGACAATTAAACACTGTTACAACTAATGATGATAGGGCATTCCCAGTTATCAATTGCAAGCTTGTTGAGCAGATACAATTAATAGATGAACTTTAAAATTCTTCTACACATTTGTGCACTTTGTGACACTGATAAATTTGAAATTATAGTCAGCCAATAAAATTTAATATTAGACATTCTAATTAAAAAGGTAAGACAGTCTCTCTTTAATAACTTGATTAACTATTGACACTAAGTAACACTTGCCAGTGTATAAGATAGATTTATGGTTCAAAGCAAACTTTGATCTGCTAGATTCTTTTATGCAGTTTAAAAGGCCAGAGAAAATTTTGGGAGAATTGGAAGGGGAAGAGCAGCTTTGAAGTACTTTGTCCTTCCACTAGAATGAAACAGCTTAATGTCTTGCGGTCTTTCAACAAACAATTGGAAGATTATTTTGTTTTATCAAATGCTTAGTATATTCTAAAGAGAAAATTTTCAGGATTTTTTTTTTTTTTTACTTAAAGTGCAATAATTTTGATGAGAGAATAGTTTTATGTGGAAAGAAAGGGCAATTTTTGTAAAAATGGGGAAAGTTAACAAAGGGAACTATGGGAAAATAACAAAGAGAACAGATTGTCAAAAGCATCAGTGCAGATGTGAAAATAAGATGGTGTCACTTGACACGGTCTTACACTAGGCTTATAGTCTCAAAGCTGGAAGCACCCGTGTGCAGCTTTCAAATTTTATTCCCTTTGAAAGTCACACTGTTGCAACTTGTGCTTTGGCTTCCCAAGTTATAAAATATTCACTGGCCCCCCCAAAAAAAAAAAAACCAAACCAAAACCAGCTTTTGGATACCAACTGAAAAATCCATTGGCAGCTGCTACTATTTTGTATTTATATGATATTCATAGTATTGATTAATCTGGCCTGTTTCTCTTTGTAACATCTCCAGAAGTCCGGTAAGACAAATGCCAAGAAAAAATGAGAGAGAGAAACAGAGAAGAAAAAAATCACAAACCCAATAGCTGTTACTTTCAGTCTCTTCTAAAACAGGGCTTGGTGTTAGAGATGTGAAAATAAACCTTTAATAAGAAGCATTTCACCATGAATCTTTTTAATTGTCCTCAGTAGTTTCTGACACAGCCAATCTTATTTTCTTCTTCTAAAACAAGGTATGAACATTTTTCAACCCTTTGCCTGGGAAGTAAGTTCTTTTACTTTGCTAGCAGTTCAGTTCTAGAAGAACAATTTGTAGACCCTATTAGGATCTGTGTTTAACTTAGCCAGTGGGGAAGGAGAATGGTGAATGTAATGTGAATATGAAATGTCTCTGAAGTAGGTCCATTGATTTCTAATCTTTATTCCCATGTAGGACTCTCTCGGATTTTGAGAGCCCGCTTGGAAATGACCAAGAACAGGGTTGTTGACTGGGCCTTAGCAGAATACATGGCTTTTGGCTCTTTTCTGAAAGAAGGGATCCATGTCCGACTGAGTGGACAGGATGTGGAGAGAGGTACTTTTAGGTGAGTACTGAGATAACTGTTAAATGCTGTCCCATATTTAAAGAAACACCTTGACATTTTTTAAACAATAAGGTTTTCTGTGGGGAAGGGGAAGTTGAGGCTATTCAGCATCAATCTGGATGTTACAGATTCTGGCAGTCAAGAATTATCAAATCTCCTGTGTCTTTGTAAACGGCATTTTAAAGAATTGTTTTTAAGGCAGAACAAATGTTCTTAGATACTTTCTTCCTTCTCTTGCTGAAAAGCAGAAATGATTTTTTTTTCCTGCTTTTTAACTAAAAATTCAGCTGCAGTCCATCTAATTGCTGAGAAGTAAAAGAAGGATATTTGCTGCTGCAGATTCTGAAGTCTTTTAAATACCATTCCAGTGGTGGCTGCTTGGAACTCGGGTATCCTGTGAACAAATGCATTGCCAGTTGGCAAGGCTTTTTTAAGTGAAACAAGATCCTTCGTACCGAGACTTTTAATGACTATGGAGCATGAATGAACGCAGAACCTGATCACTTGGTAAAAATATATATGGTTCTGCTGCCTTACCTGATTCTCTGTGGAGTGAAATGTTAATGATGTATTTAATTGAAGCCTTTGATGCGAAGCCCATTGCTGGGGGTGAATGAACTAGCAGCTGCACTGCGCTTCATTGCGAATGCTTGCAGAAAAGAGATAAATCTTCGTGCCTGTCTCCTCTGGTACAGCGCTCTGTTTCTGTGCTGAGCTTCATTTGGTATCCAGTCTTTTGGGCTTTCTTCTTTTTGCTCCCATTCTAATGTCAGTTTAACAAAATCCTTCGGATGAGACCTCTCCCCTTCCCCCCGCCCTGGATTTCTCATCCTCCTTGATTTCAGTACCGTGTTCTTCTAAAGCAGTGAGCATCTCCTGGGAGAGGAACACACGTGTTCATTGTTTAGCAACCTACCCACCTATTTCAGGTGAGTGCTTAGTCGTGTCTGGCACACGCCTATAGACTTGTCTTGAGAATACTGATTCTCTGTATTCCCAGTTCTCTCACTGGTGGAAGAGGATTTTCCAGAACTACCATCCAGATTTTCTTGATGTTTGTTTAAGATAAAAATAATTGTTGTGCTC
>NW_008824187.1:529820-546073 GCF_000699105.1 Pygoscelis adeliae | reverse complement strand
GAAAAAACATGTTCAAATAAAAAGCTATTCAGACTGGTGAAGACTAGCTAAGGATTCCTGTGCCATCTGGATTTTATTATTCCATCTTTTAGAAAAGGAGTAAAAAGGCATTCAAATAAATTCTTGTGAAGTTCAGGACTGAAGCTGGTACTGCAGATGTTTGATTTATAGTAACCTGGTTCTGCTTTACCACTGGGTTTTGAGTTTGCCTGATGGGTAGTGGGATCTACAGAATACCAGCCTATGGTGTGATTATGAATTTTTGTTATGAATTGATAGGGCAGTTGAGAAATAAAGAGTGAGATTAAAAAAATGCCTTGGACCTGAGGAAGTCGGTGAATATTCAACTACTCTGTAAAACAGAAGAGCACACTGTAGAAATGTGTAAGTCTTAGCCTGTTATACTGTATTCAGGCTCATTTCATCAGAGGAATAAGTAGAAAAGTTAACTTGTGATACAAGCGCATCTAAGAGATACTGCAGTTCTCAGTAAAGCTGCTCTTTTTTAGCTGTGGTTTGGTTTCTTTGTCATTTATAACAAAGGTGAGCAACTTCCATAACAACTGAAGCCACTTGCAAATTCTGGTGCATTTTTATTGGAAAAAACACATTGCAAACACATAGAAAGAATATGTCATTTTATCTTCTCTCTGTACTGAGAAGACTATTCTTCACCCCCAAAAATCCTTGAAGTCTATAACGTCTCAAATCTCTGGGACTAATTGAAGAGGGAGTTATCAGCTAGCATTTGGGAAGAACTGAAGATGCTGCATCGCCATAATGAAATCAACACGACGGGAGTGCTTTCATTATTTTGGAGCTTCTGAAGTGCTGTCTAGAAAATAGTACTTTCTGCCAGTATTCAGTGTGACGGCTTGCTTTCTTCCTATTTCAGTACTCAACATTAGCAATAGACAAGCTAGATAAAGCTGCGGATAGAAGGACTGGGCCCCTTCTCATCTTGGAGACACACTCTGGAGAAGGGAAGGAACAGGGGAGAGAAGGACTTGATTCTGTACTGGTCTGATGTCAGTAAACCTGACAATCGCACAACAGCAAAATCTGCCTTGCATGCCTGTGTACTTCTGGCTGTCTGTCTATGCTCATTGTAATCACCTTTCTGCTGGGGAACCACAAAACTTCATGCTCAAGAAGCTTATCGCCTAGCTAGGCCTTCTATCTTTGGCTGAATGACAAAAATAAAACAACAGTGGCAAAAATTATTTCTGGCTAACAGCTGTCTGGTATGTGTATTTTCCCCTATCTACCTCGGTCCCTGTGCTGTTCTTCACAGATTCTGTCTTTTCCTGGCCTTCTATTGTTGACTTCCAAATACATTTCAGAGCTCTTTTGCTAGCATTCATTATAGCAGAGGGAAGTACAAAAAGATTCAGTCTTCAGTTTGGCATTGGCAGCTATAAAACACATGGTAGTTGCTACCAGTATAATAACTGTCCTTATGTTAGCAGTTGTAAAGCTGGACATATTGGTGTGATTCACTCAGTCTGCTCAGAGAGTTAATGGATTACAGTAATTACTTCAGTCATCTCTGTTTTGGTAGTGTTCCTTGGTGCCCCATTCTAATGCTGATTAATGGTGTTCTAGAGAACTGTAAATGGTGCATGGGAGTGGAAATAGCAGGAAAGAGGATCACAACTGCTTCAAGTCTTGGTGCTGAGATTAGATTAGATTAAATTTTTGCATAAAAGACAAAGAACAGTTGTTTTAAGGAAAAGATTACTAGAATTTGCCAGGGAGGCAGAGTGAAACGTTTTCACTAACAATTTCTTTCTTCTGTTTGTCTTTGTTTTTTTATTTTAATCAGTCTATTTTATAGCAACAACCTCCCCACCCCTTCCCCTCTCCCCCCCAGTTCTACTAGTGATGAGGTATTTCAGTTTCCATGAGTGCTTGAGAACAAGCCTGGATAGCCAGTGGAAGTCCTTATAGTGCAGCAATTGTATTTATACATGTGATGGTATCGCTAGGCTTCAACCAGACCAGGGTGTTGTGTAAAGCAAAGACAACTCTTGCTTGCATGCTTTCTAGAACAGAGCTTTGATGGTTTATCTTTGAAAATAGCTCCGTTAAAGCCCAAAGTTATTCTTAGCTAATAAATTTCTTTCAACACACCTATTTGCAGCCATCGTCATCACGTGCTTCATGATCAAGAAGTTGACAAGAGAACGTGTGTTCCCATGAATCACCTCTGGGAGCAGCAGGCCCCCTATACTGTGTGCAACAGCTCCCTTTCCGAATATGGTGTCTTAGGTATGTCTCGGGGTAACTATCTGACAGATCTGCTCATGTTTTAATAGGTCTCAGACAAGATGTAGGAACTGATGACTGCTAATTAAGAGGAATTTTTTTTCTGATTCTGCTTTAATGTGGTTAAGCCTCCTGGCTACAAAGTTCTACTTCGTTACTTGAGTTTGCCAAGCCTCAAAACAAACAAACAAAAGTCTCCTTCTGCTGGTGGCATTTAAAAATAAACAAACTCTGCCTTTGTTGTATTTTGACAGTATCACATTCATAGCAGTTTTGTACCAGGTGGGAGCCAGGAATTGCAGAACAGGGGCCTAAAATCCAATCAAAATGCCCAAACTGATTTCTCCCCCACCTCACCCCCTGAAAAAAGTAGTTCTACCAAGAGGTTCAATAAATTTACCCTGTTCATTGTAAGGTTTGTCCATTGTTGTCGTCTTATCTTGAAGGGTTTTTAAAACTCATTGTAGTATAAATTTTAAGCCAAACTCTTGTTTTTCTTTCTACAGTGTGCTATGATGGGTTTCATTTTTAATTTATATCTTAGTTTTAACATTTTAGCATAAATTAAAAATTAGAGGGGAAAACTTCAACCCGGTGTTTGTTTGTGGTTTTGTTTCTTTTTTTTGTTTTCTTTAATGTTTGAATATGTTGCCTGTGGTGTCAGGCATATGAATTTGCAGGTTTCAGTGTGCTTGCAGTGCAAAAAGCTTTCTGCGCTCTTCAAATGGTATACCTATTTGTTTAGGCTGCTTAGAACATGCTTGTACTTCAAAACTATAAACTGGGAGACTTAAGCAGCTTTTGATGGAAAAGTCACAGAATATGCTAGCATTGGTCTCAGTAGTATTCAACAGGAAAATACATAGTAATGACAGAAGATGAATTTCAGAGAATAACGTAGCTATATGAGAAACAGAGCTCAGCAAGAAAGAATGTGGAAAAAAGCTGTAAAACAGTTACATTTGAAACAGGTTCAAAGCTCTCCCTCTCAGGTTCTGGCATCTCTTAAACAAGCATCCCCACGCTTTACAATTACGGGATTCAGTTGGAAGTATCCATCTGTTGTGGTTGATCTTGGCAATGCTGGAACATGCACCTAATTCTTTCTCAAAAGGGGACGAACTGTCAACAAAATGAGGGATGCTTTGTCATACAGATATAAAAATCCACCCTAGCCTTATCTGAACTGCTGTTCTGAATGGTGCTAGTTCAAGAAAACAAACTCTTGTTAGTGATAGTATTAATCACAGTGAATTATATTTTTGGTACTGGACAGGCATTTTACCTTCAGCCGCAGAGAATGGATAACCTCACTCTGACATGATGAGGGTGGCAAGAGGAACGTGGAGCACAAACAAATACATCTA
Organism: Pygoscelis adeliae; assembly: GCF_000699105.1. NCBI lineage: Eukaryota > Metazoa > Chordata > Aves > Sphenisciformes > Spheniscidae > Pygoscelis > Pygoscelis adeliae. Next base: position 542,438 of record NW_008824187.1, on the reverse strand, counting down.
ATTTATCAAAAATGTTATTGATTCTATGGATAAATAATGAAGTATTGTTTCATATTTCACAGCTAGTGTGAGGGAAAAAGGTGAAACATTGTAGTAGATAAAGATGGTAATTGATAGCTGCTTGCTTCAAAGTTCCAGAAATATTTGATCACGTAGTCATTTTTACATATGTCGTGGTTTAACCCCAGCCGGCAACCGAGCCACAAGCCGCTCGCTCGCTCCCCCCGACCCGGTGGGATGGGGGAGAGAATTGGAAGGTTAAAAGTGAGAAAACTCGTGGGCTGAGATCAAGACAGTTTAATAGGGAAAGCAAAAGCCGCGCACACAAGCAAAGCAGAACAAGGCATTCATTCACTGCTTCCCATGGGCAGGCAGGTGTTCAGCCATCTCCAGGACAGCAGGGCTCCATCACGCCTAACGGTGACTTGGGGAGACAAACGCCATCGCTCCCAACGTCCCCCCTTCCTCCTCCTTCCCCCAGCTTTCTGTGCTGAGCATGACGCCATATGGTGTGGGATATCCCTTGGGTCAGTTGGGGTCAGCTGTCCCGGCCGTGTCCCCTCCCAGCTTCTTGTGCCCCCCCGGCCTGCTCGCTGGTGGGGTGGGGTGAGGAGCAGAAAAGGCCTTGACCCTGTGTCAGCCCTGCTCAGCAGTAACGAAAACATCCCTGTGTTGTCAACACTGTTCCCAGCCCAAATCCAAAACACAGCCCCGTACCAGCTACTGGGAAGAAAATTAACTCTACCACAGCCAAAAGCAGCACAACATATGCTACATATTACCTATTGCTAATAGTATTAAAATGAAAATGGTATAAAACTGTATAGTTGGAGCATGGGCTGAAGAGCTGAGATTTTTTAGATATTTTTATTAGCTCTGTGGCAGAATTGGTGTGAACAGAAGTTTGTATCTCTAAGGTAATATAGTAACATGTAAATGTAAACTCTAAATAGGAGAGTGCAAAAGAGGATGTGTGTAAACATAACAATAATTGGCATAGATAAAAAGCAAGAATTTAATTTCAGAGAATAATTTTTTGTTTGCTTGTTTCCAATTTCCAATTGTTTCTCACAGTTTGGTCTGGGGTTTCTTAACTTGAGCCTGTTTACAGTGTTGCTGCAAATTTTATGGGTAAGTGGGTCATAGGTTTCTGGTTTTGGGTTTCTTTACATTCAAATAATGTATCCAAATGTGAAAGTGAGAAATGTCTGGATATGGTTGAAATCTGGTTTTGTTCCAAAGATTACACCTCAATAGGTCTAGGAAGCCTAGCGTTGATATGGTGTGAAGGGCAATTCTTATTGCCACAAATTCTGCTCTTTAAAAAAATCAACCAGGTGGGCTCTCTTTCTTTCTCTTTCTCGATCTCATTCTGCTCACTATTGCTCTTCCCCCTTCCCCAGCAGCAGAAATGTGAAAATTGATTTAATAACTTTCATTGAATACAAGCAGTAGGGCAAAATAACGGGTTTGTTCGTACACTGAAAACAAGAGTACCATTTCTGTGCAATTCTGCTTCAGCAGGTGTGATGACAGTTCTTCAAATTAACAATAGTGGTATTTTTGATTATTAAGAACTTTAAATCCGTCACGTCTGAGATGTTTTCTAACAGTAAAGGAGATTAAATTGATAGAAATAGTTGATGAGTGATGATTTTTTTTTTTAACTAAAAATGCCATGTTTCTATGTTGAAGTGATTTTATAATTAAGTTTCCTCTCCCTTGCTGGCTTTTACTTATCACTTCTCCAACACGTTTACTCTTGTGTTTTGTATCCATAGAGAGACAGTGTTGGGGTAAGCAGCAGTGTGTGAACATGTCTCTTCTAGTTAAGCATCTCAGTCAGAGAGGAGCTATTGCAATTGTTACCTGTTTGGCTGGTAACATCACTGGGTCTCCTTTTTAGTATGTGGAAGAATAAGTGAACGTTTGCAGTTCAAGGAGTTGATTCTTCAGGAGTAGCAAAAACCCCCAACACTTTATTTTCTCTAACTGCTATTTCTGCTATATAAGCCTGTTACAAGGAACAGTTTGGGATTAGTGCCCTCAAGTATTTGGTGGGGGGTGGGATGGTTGTGAGCCGATAGATGATATGGTGTTTCATATGGTGTATGCGTCTGGGTAGTCGGAGTATCGTCGTGGTATTAAGAATTTTTTTTATGGCTGTGTTAACATGCAGCACCTCAGAAGCATTTTGGGAATTCCCTTAGTTTCTGTGAATTAGACCTAAGTAAAAATGGATTGAACAGCCCAGCGTGATAAAACTACAGATTATTTCCTTGGCAGGTACATAAGCCAAGAGCTGGCATCTGTTCAGAACGGTGAGCTTTGCACCAAGTTATTGTTGAGCTGGTTAGGAACACCTGGGGTGTAACTGCTCCATTAAAATGATACTCTGACAAGATTGATTTCACTTAGAAATAAAACAGAGGCAGTCTTGTTAACTTGTAGTTCAAACAATTGCTTATGTTTCATATACGGGAAGCTGTGGAGTGTGGGTACTGAGGCGTTAAATCAGAGTATTTAACAACCTCTGCTAATTTTGTTTGACATCCTATGTCTACTATTTTTAGCTGTATCCAGATTATTACAATTTAGTTGTGCATCCACTCATCTAGCTATAAATTTTCCCTTTTACTGAAACTGAATGTCTGGGAGTATAAGTGATGGCTGTGGGAAGTTGTTTAAGTAAACAAGTTTGAGTTTATTTGCTGATCAAGATAGAGGAGAAAAGCAAAAGTACCTTACAGGCACTCCATGGCACCTCTTCAGCATTTCTGAAGTACTTGAAAAGATCTCCTGTCTTTCTTTACTGCCCACAGAATGACTTGTGTGGTGCTGAGTCTCCATCCAGGAGGTGTGATTCTCTGTCGCGTTCAGTACTGGCTTTGAGAGGTCTTGGGCTGTAGCATCGCGTACTGGGAACTTCCAGGGAACATCCAGGCAAGATAGACTTGGAACTAGTGCGTAGTTCAGCCAACTCCTGAACCATGAGACCTGGAGTACAGCTTTTTCAAGGGGGAAGTTCATGTTTAAAGCAAAAGATGAAGGGAAGAGAACAGGTATTGATTTAAACTTTTTTTGCAATACACTCCTAGGATTAAATATGTAGTATTACTACTCATTCAGAACAACATAGTTGTAAGGTTAGGAGTAGCAAATACAATTACCTGTCAGAAATCATGTTAGGAAATAGGACAGACTGTAGTAACCAAGGACCAAGTTCTCAACGGCATCTGCATGGAGCTCTAAGAAGGCATCAGTCTTTCTGTTTAAGAGAATCAGCCACCAGATGGGTATTGACTTCACTTTCTCCTGGGCTGTGTCTGGGTTTGTGAAAGGATGCGTGTCCCTCCGTTAGTCCCTGTGCTTAGATTTTCTGTTAAACATAGCACAAATCTGTCTCTGTAACTTTCCTCGTTCTGACATTAAATCCCTGCACTGATAAGCCCTCTATAACCATTAGTTAACATCCATGCCTTAAGTCACTTGGAAATCGTATTGAATTAAGCTATAGCCTTCCTTACGTTAATTGAAAAACTGCAGTTCTTACGACAGTCATGAAAAGTGCTATGGGGAGAAACACAGCGTAATATGCTGTGTGAGCTGCCACTTCGCTTGACAACACCTCTTTCTCTGCCGGAGTGACGAAAGAACAGTAAGGGAGCACAGCAGGAACTGGACTAATAGAAACAAGCATTTCTGCTATGCCTGTCATCTAGGGACCTTTATGAACTTCGGCAATTAAAACGTTAGTTTTGCAACCTCAGTCAAGTGCTGTGTATTTATCTTTCCTCTGTCCCCTCAGTTTGGAAGTTTACCAAACTGCTGTGCTGGGTCCTGGTCCCCTGTGCCCTGGTGCGCTCTGAGCCCTGAGCGGCCGCCTGGTGTTGGGGAGCTGGCTGGTGGCTCTCCGCCACCCTTTGGGTGTGCAGATTCTTTACCTACCATTCTTTGAAGGCTGCATCTTGCAGCGTGGTTGTCTTGGCACTGGATTTCCTCACAGCTTAAACCTGTTCTCTGTGTTTCTAGCTGTGTAAGAGTTAATCCTTTAAACTCACAAAGCTTGCACAGCATTCTGAAATGTTCAGTTCTTGTCCCTGCAGACACAAACAACAAAAGTTTGCAAGGTCTCTGCTGCAGTTTTTTTGACTCTCTACTCTGGGCTGAGGTTGAGCCCTCATGGGGGCCTGGGAAGGAACCTGCTCCCCTGCAGTTCAGGTCCCGTCTCCAGAACTGTGGAGTCTTTCTAGCTCGGGTCACCTTCCCGGACCTTGACTCATCTGGTGCCCCAACAAATCCCTTTCAGGAGAAGCACCTCACCCTCTGCTGGGTTGTTCACCTTGCATCTGTCTAGACGTCTTTCCACCGATAACTTTTTTTTTTAATTTAGCAGTTTGGATCTTGCTCTTCAAATGATTTCCTCCACATGCAGGTAGGAGTCATAATTCTTGACAGACTCCTTAGCAATTGCTATAATCGCTGGTAGAATAGCTTTAATGTTAGGAACTCTCATTGTCATTTGCCTGGTGGAAAATGAGTAGTGGTATACCAAAGATGGGTATATCACAGACACGCGTTCCATGAAACAGTAGTCTTGGCAGAATTCATTTCAAAATATTAATCGGAATGTATAGATTACATTTGGATATATTTTCCCAGATATTTTTATGGCTGTCAGAAAGCTTGCAAAAGGTATCTGTGTTAGGATCACACCCTTCAACGCAGCTGCACCTGGGATGTTGTCACCTTGTGGAGATCATTAGCACAAAGAGGGCAACAAGATTGGAAATGAGAAATGACACTCTTTTTTCCCTGTGAATTTTAGGAGTGATTTTGGTATACGAAACAGAATTATGTGTGTGCTCTGAGCGGGTTTTAAATATGCATAGAGCTCCATACTCTTTGAAAAGCACTGTGTGATTATTGATAACTCCAAGCGGTCAAGACCTCCGTTCATTCTTCTCTAAAAGCTAGGTTACCCCATCCTTACAGAGAGCAGCATATGCGCAAATAAGTCTCGAACATATTGCATATTTTCTCAACCATGTCACCCAATCAGTAGAAATGGTCTCTTAATGCCTGTGTAAAATTAGAATGGGATTCAAGCCTATCTAGGGAAATCTATTTTTCAGATACCTTTGGGAACACGCATTGAAGGAGTTGTATAAATTTTTCCACCGTTTGCATTGTGTTAAAAACAATAGAATCACACAAATAAGGAGGACGGTGATTTAAAATATGTTCTGAAAGAAAGGCTGTTCAGGCAGTCAGGCCAAAGGAATGGTCAGCAAAAGCCATCCTCTCTGGTAATGCACTGCCATGGTGACTCACAGATGAAAGACTGTCTGTCTGACTTATCAGTCACCTTTTGGCCTCTGACTTACTAGTTGCCTTTTGGTGTGAACACGAGCATCTGCTGGAGTCATGGATGGACTGTTCAGAGTTCAGCAGTCCAGAAGCCAAGTGACTCAAAGATTTCTTGCCATGGAGATGGTAAACAAAAAGCGGGGTTGGAATTACCAAGGAGTAGACTATGGAGACACACTAAGTACAATATGTGAAACCGTTTTCTCTGCGAGTAAACAATTTCACTTGAAGCTCTTGTTGCTTTTTCTCTCATGCAGTTAATCTGTCCTGCAGTTGTCCCTCTGCTAACCTTCCTGGAAAGTTTGTATACTGACATTGACCGAAGAGCCTGTTCCTGGAGCAGAAGAAAGAAATCCTGTAGTTCCAATTTAGCTGTAGTCATTGAGTTAAGCTAAAGCGATTTCCGTTTCATGCATAGATAATCATGTCAAAACTTCATGTCAAGTGTTGGAAGGATGTTCTCGTAGTTCGTGTTACAGAGGGACTTTGATACATGACTAATCTCACTAGTTTTGTTGAGGGTTTTCCTTGTGGAACTGGACAAGTTAGTTTAAAATTTCTGTAGCCGCATGTTCATTAGTTCTCAATTTTATAAGGTGGAAATGCTTGTCCTTCACTTCTGTTTCTTCCCCACCCCAGTTTGACAGTAAAACTTTCAGGGAAGGAACTACTTGTGTATGTTTGTGGCATCCAGCACACGAAGACCTCAGTCTTAGTTTAGAGCTCTGAGTATCTCTCTGATAGTGAACATAAAGTAAAAGTTGAACAAAAACAAGAAAGGACAAAGGCTTGAACAGGTTTGACTTGATCCTGAAATCTTCCTCCATAGCTAAGTCAATTACCTTGCACTGATAACATTAAAGTAACTCATATGCTGTATGTGCCACATGTTGTTCTCTTCTATCTCATAATATATTAAATTTCTTTAATGCCTGGAATGCCAGGCTATCTTGAAGGTATTTCAGGTATTTTTCTATTATTGCTTGTATAGTTTTTTAGTATTATAGTTCTCTCTGAAGTAATTCTCCTATCCACTGAATTCCACAAAGAGAGGCTCTCCTAGAGGGACTGCAGCCTCCCCTCACCAGGGTATAAATCACAAATGGTAAGTATATGAGATGTCAGCTGTCACTTGCTGGTGACCCTGTAGCAGTAGCTGCCTGTGTGTGGAGAATGTCAAGATGCTAAGCTCGTCTCTTCCAGGAAGCCTGAGTTTTTTTGAAGTTCCTGAAACTTTTCTGATTAGAAGAGTTGTAGAGTGGGTTTGATCAGAGTCAGAAACTATAGTTCCAATGACTTCGGGTTTTATCATGGCTTCGCAACAGTTCACTGTAGTTTACGGGCGGTCACAAAGCAGTACTGGATTTTACTGATACACAACATTTAGGAGGTGTATTAGGTTCCTGACTTATTGTATTTGGGCTCATAGCCACCTTTGGGTCTAGGAAATATCATCCACAACGTGAGGTTGTACAGATTGATATTTTTGCCCTGTACTCCTGAGAATGTCTGCAAGTCAAAAAAGGAGGAGAAACCCAAATTAATGCATAGTATCTAGATAGCTGTACTGTCCTCTCAGAGATGAAGGGACTTCTCTCTGCATCCCAAATGTCAGTCTTAGGCGCGTTTCTGTCTTAATTAAATGTATGCTACCCTTGTGACTGTTTGGGGGTGGGGAGGGGCTGGGGGCCAGTGGGACAACTTAAGCAGTACAGATATTTTGTTACAGAAACTGTGTTCATTTGTGCCTAAGCTGGTTTTGCTGTCAAGCCTATATTGTAGAACAGCATTTGAGTGGCTACCGTGTCACTGTAAGGAAACCAAGCAAAAATGGAAATTACAGTGACTTGTACATAGCAAAAACATGAAGCTGAGTTCAGTTCAGATCAATGGTAGCGGGATGGGACTCTCTCTGCAACTTGGGTTACCTGTGCAGATCGTAAAATAAAGAAGCTGTAAAGAGATAAGAAATCCGTATCAGTCTGTTAGCTCACTCTGAGGTTTTTTACAGTCTTGCAATTACTCAGGAAAGAGTTACAACTCATTATCGTAGCTTTTTAAATAAAATTTTACAACAGCAAAGCTACTTCAGTGAGAGTCTTCCCATGTTGCAGTTCTGTATTTGAAAACAGATCTTTATATTCTGTGCAAAACTTAAAAACCTCAACTTAAAACGTATTTATCCATCAAATATTTATTCTCTGTGTATTGAATTAGTTTTCCCTCAGTCAGAACCTCTACATCCAGAGTAGTGCTATGTAGTACTGTTTTTAACTGAGAGCTTTAACTTTTTTGGTTTTAGTCATTCCAAACTATGAGTGTAGAATATGAGTACGGGTATTAGCTCAGCACTCCAGGCTCAGCTGTAGCGAAGTGTCAAAGGAAAATAGGAGCAGAGATCAAATATGTATTTTTATATTATTAGATACATTTAAGTGTTCACTATGGAATGTGGTATAGAAAAATACCTTAAATTTAAGTGTGGTCATTAAACTGGGACAGGTACGTTGCACATAGCTAGGTGACACAAAATTCTGTGGTTTTTTTAAAGCTACACAGCAGAGGCCGCGTAGCACATGCAAACACCCTTGTAGTTTTCTATCTTTTGCCTTTTCAGAGCTACTAGGAATCGGTTACCTAGCTTACATTGCAGTAGCAGTTGGATTTGGTTTTCTTTTCTCTCTTTGCCAGTCACCTCCCCAGGTCCCGTTGTAGAGCTGGGGCTTTATCATGCTGCAGCAGGTCTCTCAGTGAGAGCGAGAATTCATTTCTGCCTTTTAAGAGATATCCGTGGAGCCTGTCAAAAGCCTTCAGTTATGTTTGGGCCTTGACAAGTTTTAAGAGCAGACAACAAGCTGCCTGGCTTGCTCTGTGCAGAACACCTGAGCTGCTGTCAGCCGGGCTGCTGCTGCACATTTGTCCTGCTGCACTAACCTGACATGGCTTGGGAATGGGTGGCCTTTCTGCTCTGTATGGAGTTGATGAATTTACAGTTCAAACAGCACAAGTTCAGGGAAATTCCTGCACTTACCTGCTACTGTAAGCCACCTGAAAATGGGTTGAGATCTTTGACAGAGAGTGGAGAGGGAGAAGGTTATGTCTTTGAAGTAGTGATGTCACAGAATCATAGAATTGTTTAGGTTGGAAAAGATGCTTAAGATCATCGCGTCCAACCGTTAACCCAGCACTGCCAAGTCCACCACTAAACCATGTCCCTAAGCGCCACATCTACACGTCTTTTAAATACCTCCAGGGATGGGGACTCCACCACTTCCCTGGGCAGCCTGTTCCAGTGCTCGATAACCCTTTCGGTGAAGAAATTTTTCCCAATATCCAATCTAAACCTCCCCTGCTGCAACTTGAGGCCATTTCTTCTCATCCTATCGCTAGTTACTTGGGAGAAGAGACCGACCCCCACCTCGCTACAACCTCCTTTCAGGTAGTTGTAGAGAGCGATGAGGTCTCCCCTCAGCCTCCTTTTCTCCAGGCTAAACAACCCCAGTTCCCTCAGCCGCTCCTCATAAGACTTGTTCTCCAGACCCCTCACCAGCTTCGTTGCCCTTCTCTGGACACACCCCAGCACCTCAATGTCTTTCTTGTAGTGAGTGTCCTCCCCATGAAAAGCACTTCTGGTCTCCTCTCTGCCACTGAGGCAGAGGCCTAAAGGGTCCTTAACCCTGCCGAAGAACGGATTGTTCACCCAAGTCCCAGATGTGTCTCCCATGCACCTATTATGTTCAAGAATTTTGAAGAGCCAAAGACTATGATCCTGCCTATAGACTGAAGATTGATGTCACCAGTAATTTTGTTCAGCGCCTGCATATCAGAGGGGAAAGGAAAAAAAAAAAGACAGTGTTGTGCAGGGCTGTGCAAGTAATAAAATTAAGAAGTAGCTTCTTGAGCTAGTACTGGGCTGTAAGTGGATTTTTACAGGAAAAGACGGTACCTCCCTCAGTGAGCTCTCAGGAAAACGTCACATGAAAGTCTGAGCTAAGGGAGGGGTTTTAGTTCATTTAAAAACTCCTATGATATTTAAATGTTTAGGGAAAAGTTTGAAGGATTTGAGTCAGTGTTGGAAAAACATTATTTGCTAATCTTTCTGATGGAAATGGTACTGCTGAAAACTGCATGACTTATTACAGGGCTACAAAAATCCAGTTCATGCTCTCGCTTTGGGTTTGTTTTGATTTAATTTTTTTTAATGAGAAATGAACAGAATTCTCAGCAAGTCTGTTTGTTTTCTAATTCTCCTACTTGTTTGCTCCTCAGGTTTTGAACTTGGCTTCGCTATGGCGAGTCCCAATGCCCTGGTGTGCTGGGAGGCCCAGTTTGGCGACTTCCACAACACGGCGCAGTGCATAATAGACCAGTTCATCAGCTCCGGCCAGGCCAAGTGGGTTCGCCACAACGGGATCGTCCTGCTCTTGCCACACGGAATGGAAGGAATGGTGAGGGCCGCCGGCTGGCGTGTGCGGGAGGGAAATGCTGGCTACCGCGCCTTCCTCTGCGGCTGTAAAAGCCAACGGTGTCTTGGGGATCCGATGGTGATAGGAAGCCGGAGGAGGGAAGGCACTGTTTAGCATGTTGGACTGCTTCAGTGCTGCGGAAAAGAATGTAGATAGATTGATCGGTGAGAACCAAAGAAAACAGAAATATTTCTGAGCTCTTAGCTTTGTGTCCTTCTTAGTGGTGTGTAGCACACTTTTCCCATTTATTTTCTTTTTTTCTCTCTTTTTTTTTTGTATTTTTTTGAGATCTCATCTCTTTGGGACCTTTAGAAAGCCAGATTCTTAGTGTACAATAAGAAAGAAATCATTAGTGTCTAGCAGTACTTGCTTGGTTTTATTTTGCATGAAGTATGCCTGTGTAAACTCTGCACTAAATTCACTTGCAACAAAATGATATGAAACAACTTTAAAACTTCTTCAAAAATCATTGACATTGGGTAACTTTTGTAATAAGAAAGTTCCCTCTTTCTGAAAAGGAAAATGTTTCCACTAGCTGTTGTCTCTCTTCTCTTTGGTGGCTAGTAGGAGGAACTAGACAGCGTCTTAGAGGGAAAGGGCATGGGCAAGCTCTGTATATAATGTTATATGAAGCTCATATCAGCAGTAGCACTGTTCTTCACATCTTTTAAATTCTTTTTAAAGGTTATATGAACATCATGTCAGGCTAGGTTAATTTTCTTCTTTTCAAATGCATTAACATTCATGCCTTGATGCATGTATGTTTCTAGTTTTCTATTAAGAAAAGCATAGTATGTGCCCCAGTGGCAATCTCCATCTGTATAAATGCTCTAGACCCTTTCACTACAAACTGTGTCATTTCCATTCTCACAAACAATTTAGTTTATTTCCATTCAATTATAATCCTGTCCTGATATACTGGGGTGCATTCATATCTTATGAATGGCTTTCCATACCCATTTGTGTGTAAAGAATAAAGGGTCTGATGCTGTTCACAAGAGTTTTGATAAATTATTTTTTTTTTTAAATGAATCCTGAGGGACGGCCTGAATGTGCCCTCAGCAGGAGGTGTGGTCCTCTGCAGGGAAGCACTCAGCTGAAGGGAGCTGGTTCTCCGCTACTTACAATACAGTTAATCTTTCTTTTCTCTTAGCCACTTGGCAGCTAAGATTTGCCCAGATCTTCTGAAACATGCTTGTTTTGCTACTAGTGTCAGGTGTTTTCGGAATATTTAAGAATCCCACCAGGCTGTAGAAATCCGTTATCTTCCCAGAGGAGCTTTCCATTACAGGAGTGTTATTCTCTCTATAACTACAGTGGTGGGGACAGAATGATATGGGGAAGGATTCGTAATGGGATATGGATCCCTTCACCTCTAGGTCATGCATTCACAGGCAAGTTGGCTGTGATTGAAAGACTCTGCTGCCTAACGGCTCCTTGGGGACTCATCTGAAAGTAGCTAATGGATTCGGTATAGGTCTCACTGGTTAGGTGGTCACAGTAGAAATAAACCCTGCCCCATCCCACGCAGCGGTTGCTGGCAATCTGGCTGGCGGTGTCAGCAGAGAAATCAAAGATGGATGTGAACGTTGAGGCTCTGGATTGAGGTTGTTGCTGGGGCAGCGTATGTGTGTATGTTAGGGAAGCCTCGCGTGTCTCTCCTGTAATTGTTTGCTGGTAACATCTCTGTTTCCAGCGTACTGAATTCAGTGTGCTCGTGAAGCACTATGTTTGTACATGTATAGGTTGTACTTAGTGTAGGATTTGATTTACAGCACACAGATGTATACAGCAGAGGTATTGCAATATTGGACTGTTACTGTGCACCATAGTTTTGCGCAGCTTTGCTTCTTGTCCTGAAGCCCTTAGCTATTTATGACCGGATTATTTGGCACCGCAAAAGTGGAGACAGACTTCAAAAGAGTAATTATGCAAGACACAGTTCCTGGCTGTTTGCGTTACTCCTTTGTTGCCAGTGGAGTGTTTTTTCCTTTGAATTCCCTTAGTCCAGGGAGTAGAGTGAATCCTGCACTTGGAAGCAGGGAGGATGACGTGTTGAATCAAGGTGGACTACTAGCTGTCAAAATAATGAGTGATTCTGGAGATCATACGTTAAGGTTTCAACGGAGGAAGTTATGATGAGAGACGGCCATATAAAGAAAAAAGCTCTTTACAAACATCATCAGCTTAGGAGCCATGGAGAGATTTGAGAGGTGTAATAGTTTGTCTTCGGCTTAAAATACCTTGCAACTGTCTCCAAAATGAAAGTATTTCCTAACAGTAACTGTCACTTGAACAAGCAAAGGCTGCCAGCATTAGCAATAAATAAAAAAGCACACTGCATTCTTGTACTCCTCACAGCTTTCTCTCATCCTTTATAAACAAGGACATGAGAGGGAAGATAATAGATTCTGTTACACTCCTGATTCCTGATACTGTCTGTGACGAGCATGCATGTTTTGCTAGTGTAAAATGGATCTAACAATGTTAGTGCACTAAAAGAAATTACCTTGGGTACTGCTAGTGGGACAGCAGATGTGAGTGTTCAGTACTTTGACAGAATGTAAAATACCTCCTGAGGACGCAGAAATTAATCATAGGTTAGTTCGGCAGATAATGTGTACATGTATTTTGATCCCTTCTAGCTGAAGCATTCATCTAGACTATTTTGTCCTGTACTGAACAGTGAACAATGGTAAGAGAGAGATCCTGAGTCTGCTTGTTGTGTTGCTAATACAGCAAAGAGAGTCAGCAGTTAACTTTGTGTTTGCTTCTGTTCTGC
>NW_008824187.1:526201-529803 GCF_000699105.1 Pygoscelis adeliae | reverse complement strand
TTTGGCCCAAAGAAGCGTGAGTCACTGCAGTACACTGAGGCACGCTGTGTTTCTCCTCCTGACATCCCTCCTGCTCCTTTTTGCCCTGCATTAGTAAGGTCGTTCTCGTGCCAACATGTACCTACTGCCCTTTCGCTGGTCTTCATTATGCAGCTATGCTGAGGCTAGAAATTACTTGCAGCTGGAAAAAGCATTGGAAATCCGTGTAAAACCTCATCTTCTCCTATGAAAACAGTTTACGGAAGACAAAGAATTCCAGTCCTGCGGTGTGTCCTCTCCTCTCTCACTGCTGCTGGCATTAATGCCTTTGGCTGGGGGGGCAGGTGCGCAGCCTGGTGCAGAGCTGCCAGGGTGACGGGAGGTACTTCTGCAGTGAGTGACCTAGACTGATGTCAAGCTGCTGATTTGGCTTTTTAATGTTGTTTTAAATGATACTTTTACCAGGGTCCGGAGCATTCATCAGCCAGGCCTGAGAGGTTTCTGCAGATGAGCAATGACGATTCTGATGCTTATCCAGTAAGTAGATTTGTCAAAGGCCACGTCCTTTGTTTGCTCTTCACGTCTCAGAGATATTTTTTTGTAAGAAGCATCCTTTTAGCTAGGTATAGTGGGTTAAGGTTTAGTTTCAAGAGTTGGTGTAACGTTAACTTGGTCCCAGTAAAAGTAATGGAAGTATGCAGTATGTGCTGCTTCGTTTCAAAGCTGAGGTCATACACAATTAATCTCTGGCAGCATGAGCTTTTTATGGCTGTTCCTCAGGGCCAGTGATTCTGCTTGTTTATATTGCTGGGTGTACTGCAAAGAGGCGTCTAGCTAATTTCTAAAGGAGACCAAGTAAGACTACTCCTGGCTCTTTGCAGTGGAGCTAAATTGTACTGCTGGGAGCATGAAAATAAGCAACTTCTAAATTGGATTCAGCGAAGACCTTCATACATTGGTCATTCATTTTTACAGATAAAGTACATAGCTCTACAGGATACTGGGCATCCACTTCCCCACTGCAGATTTCCTAAGAAACGCTGCTATACACTAATTGAAAAGCCCACCAATTTAAAAAAAAAGGCAAAATAAAATGGATGTGTCGATTTTGGCCCTGAGTTTGTTACCCTTGGGGCAACGATAGTTCCAAAGCCATGTCCCTCCTCATCTAAAAGTGATTTTTGCCAGTGTACTGTCAGAATAAAGACCTGTTTGATTGACTACAATTAAGCACTGTCAATTGCATGTAATAAGCAAGTTATAAATTTTATCATAGAAGGTACGAGCTCAAACCGTGGACCAGGAAATAGTGTTAGATGCTGTACCAATCTGTAATGAGATTATTGTACCTATACCTGTATATATGCTAACCTAATATATATGTACGTAGATCTGGATTATAAAAAACCTATATTTGTAAAATACATAAATATAAAACATATGAAATTTATGTATTAAAATAGTATAAGAGGACAGGACACCTACCAAAAAATGGGAGAGAGTGAGTTAACTATACACTCAAAAAATGAATTATAGTTTTAAGATTCTTTCAAAGGGGTTCTATTTTGTGTCTTCCACCTACTGAAGTCCTAGTCCTCCTCACCCTTCCTTCCTGGACTTCCCAGCTTGCTGAAATTAATGGAAGCTTTTTGCCTTTATTTGCATACATTTTTAGGAAGAAGTAGAAACTGAAGAGAATGATTTGTAGGGATGCTTCCCTAGCTAATAATAAAATCTCAGCAGAGATCTGCTAATTAAGTTTTTTGAGGAAGGGAGTTGCTGAGAGAAATAGAAGGATGGCTTTCAAGCCTTTTTTTCTGATCTTTCAGGCATTTTTCTGATGCCTTTAATGTCTCTCTCAGGAGTTCAGTGAGCAGTTTGAAGTTTCCCAGCTGTATGAATGCAACTGGATTGTGGTGAATTGTTCAACTCCAGCCAATTACTTTCACGTCCTCAGAAGACAGATCTTGCTGCCATTCAGAAAACCGGTAAAGCTACTGTAACGGGCTTGATTATTCTAAGTATATTAACCCTCACATAAAGAGGGGTCTTTGTTTGCATATGACATACTGCTGAAAAGAACAAGAATCGCTGGTGAAAAACCTTAATTGAGCACAGGTTGAAGTGGCCGATTTGATGGAATGAAACTCAGCGCTGACTTACTGCGATTCTAAAACTTGATTTTCAGCTTTACTTCCTTCTGGCTGTGCAGACCTTCAGATGAGCTTGCCAAGACACTGTGTAGCTAACAGGTTGCATAACTATAATCTGCATGTCTAATTGCTGGAACTTCAAAAACCTAAGATACAACTGTTGGATGTTTTACTGGTTCATAGCCTGTGATTTGATTTTGTTCTCAAAGAGAAGCACAAGCAATGGTTTTTGAGACCCTTTAAAGGGAGTGGATTACCCAAATCTTTTGAATAATTTTGAAACTTCCTAGGCTTTCAAAACAGGAAAAAATGATTTACTGTGTTTGCTATTCACATTAATTTGATCTATAGCATATTCAGTTTGTGGGTTTTGTATGAACAGTGTTACAAATGTTGCATGTAATTATGTAGGTAAAGCAGCTCCTGAGTGTTGGAAAAATTTCTGTCTTACAGCTGATCATTTTGACACCCAAGTCACTGCTGAGGCATCCAGAAGCTAAATCCAGTTTTGATGAAATGGTGTCTGGTAGGTCACCTTAAAGTATTATGGACAAGTAATTAGCTATACCAAATCGCATGTCGGATTGTGAAGAAGAGAATCTGCTCTGGAGAGTTTGCCTTTTCCTTTGGCGTAATTTCTGTGGAGCTGTTGTAGCGAGACCTAGCGTGGACTTTTGCTGAAAAGTCTGTCAAGTATGGATTCTTAATTTTAACAGACTTATCTTGTAATCAGCCATTAATCTTAAAGGCAGTGGAAAGTGCATTCCCCTCTCTGCAGGGATGTTCCCCTCAATAGGCTATTAGGTCCCTACGCTCTCTTCCTTTTCATCTAAAAATTGACTTGTTCTTTGTACTGCCCCCCCCCAGATGTGAGGGATAGGTTGTAATCACACTGTGCTCATTTGGAAGAACGAGGGGCCCGTTTCTTCTTCCAGTGCTCAGTTCTGGGGCTGCCACGTCACACCAGTGATCTAAAGTGAGATCAGTGAGTTCAGCGATGTAGGCTACCACCTTAGCTGCTGTTGGCATGCCGTCAGCACCGAGAGGTATGTAGCGACTGCAGAGGTAATACCAAAAACTGGAGTGATTTGTCTTGCCGTGCACTGGTTAGAATGTGTTGGAGTGGCATGAGGAGATGCAGTGAAATGTGGCGAGTTAGTGATTAAAGCGATTGTTCAGAGTGAGTAAGTGTGGTGGTCTGTCTCCAGTTCTAGCGGGCGTCTTGACTGCTGTCAGTAAAGAGTAACTGCTCAGTTTTTTGAAAGCAAGTTACAGTGTATAAACACATTTAAATATTGCGTTATCTCCTTTTTGTAGGTGAGTAAAGTTTCCTTCTCAAGCAAAAACATTTGCTCTTTTTGATTGCTGTTTAAAAGCTTTGTAGAATGAGTCAGAAATTCTGTAGGGGTTGTGATTTGTCAGTTTGTCTTGGGAGCCCTCTCTACTTCAGAGTAACCCAAACTTCTAATT
>NW_008824187.1:522396-526159 GCF_000699105.1 Pygoscelis adeliae | reverse complement strand
TAGTAAAGTATTGCTGATTGTCAGCTAACTCTTTTTGCTCTGATTGTTAACGGAAAGCTGAGAAGGAGAGGAGCACTGACTCCAGCCGACCCGAGGAAGCGCAGATTCAGTCTTTTTTAATGATGAATTCTGCTGTTCAGTGAGACAGGATAATTCTGACATAAATCAGTTCCTTTTTCATATGTTTGTGCTGCTGCTTTTCTCCCCTCAAGATAAATGTTTCGAACAGGAGCTTATTCTCCTGGTAAGCGGGTGTGCTGTTTCAGACTGGGAGGTCATGCCACTGTCTGCTACCTTGCAGTTGGTTAATGTGGGAATAGTTCTAATCAATCATGTAAGAGAGCAAAGAAAAGGATCTTTTAGACCATCAAGTCCCTCTTCCAGTTTCGTGTGTCCCAAGCAAATTGTTCTCCTGGGAGATGATATCACAGGGGAAAAGATGCCTAGCAGTGAGGATATGCATCTGAAATTGTATCTTTTATCACTTACACGTATGGCTCAGTACTATGCTAATTCTTCCTTTGGCTAATGCCGGTTTAGCTCTCAGAGGTTTAAATCACGTAAATATATGGCAGTAATGTGTGTGCTTCTGTAAATATTTCTGCAGTTGCCGGATTTAGTTGCATTATGAATATGTGGTATGCTTTCATATAAAAATGTTCTAAAATTTTCTAAACCTATATTAATGTTACATGGTTGAGATAATTTTGGAAAGAAGAAACAATATTTCAGGTAATTCTCTGAAAAAAACTGTAAGCAAAGGTGACTATCCAATCAATTTAAAATTAAAGGTGTAATGCACAACACAAAGAATCCACTGTTAACATGTTTCTGTCTATTAAGTGTGAAAGAGTGAATTATTGACAATCTTTTAACTTCTTGAAACTAAACTGCTGAAAGTCACTTTAGCAGAATTACCGGTCTGAAAAGAAGGAACAGAGAGGCAGCAGAACCCCGTGACCATTGCAACCTGCTGCTCGCTCAGTAAAGGACTGTTTCTTGGGCTGCTTTATTGCAATGTCAGCTCTACTGGGAGCACTTTTCTAATTTGTGCTCTAACTAGGTACCACGTTCCAGCGCGTGATTCCTGAGAGTGGGCTGGCAGCCCACGCACCTCACGAGGTCAAGCGGGTGATTTTCTGCACAGGAAAAGTGTACTATGATCTTGTGAAAGAGAGAAAGAATCAAGACCTGGAGAAACAAGTAGCTATAACCAGACTTGAACAGGTGAGCTCCCTGATCCTCAGAAGACAGGGTCCCTGGGGAGACTTTCAGCAAGGGGTTCCTATGCTTATCACTTGCCAGGAAGGATGGTGATAACACTTTTATAGCGCTTTGCATCTTACAAAACATTATCTGATCCTTCATGGCCTTGTGGAGAAGGAACACGTCGATAGTATACTGGACAATGAGATCCAGAAAGCTTGATGACTTTTCCAGAACAACGTAACAAAGTGAAGGTTACAGTATGATGGCACCTTAAACTTGTATATCCATTCTGCGAGGTTTAAATGTTGAGAATAGTACGCTTCGCAGCTATATTGGCATTCACTGATTAAGGACTTGTATTATCACAGCTACTTCACTAGAAAAACGGTAGGAATGCAGGAGATCTGGACTATGACCTACTTCTGTTTATACTGGTGCAACTATAAAATACGTGTGTATTCATTTCTGACAGCATGAGATCAATTAAAGAAATATGACTCACTTTAAAAAACATATAACAATTATATTAGGTACTAAATGGTTAATTACAGTGGTTGGTCGTAATACCCAATAGGTGAAAGACTTTCCTACCAAGGGCTAACACCATGTAAGAGAAAGCTTTGCCAGTTATTACCCTCTCTTTCCAGATCTCACCATTCCCCTTTGACCTGCTGAAAGAAGAACTTGAGAAGTATCCAGGTGCTGATCTAGTTTGGTGTCAGGAGGAACACAAAAACAGTGGATATTATGATTACGTCAAACCTCGTTTCCGCACTATTGTGAACCACACTCGACCTATATGGTATGAGACTTTAAACAATTGTTCTGTCTCCTGGGGTGATTTATTTGCTTTTAAATTTGCTTTTGATTTGAGGATGTTATTCTTGGGGAAGTCAGGTTCTTCACAAATCAAAACCTTGGAGTTTGGGTTCTTGAGTGAAGGAGGGAAAAGTCTAGATGACTATTTCTCAAATACATCATGCATATCTTGCTCCTCCGTGTAGTTCTAGCAGAAAACCTGTAGCAACTAGCTCTATATTTATTGCCACTTAGCACAGCACTTAGCTCTCCTGGATTTTTCTCTCTTGTTGTCTAAGATTCTGTCTTTTTTAAGAATTTCACTCCGAATATTAGGTTTCTGGAGGAAACAGTTGTAAGAGCTCAGTCCGGGTACCTTTGCATTTATTTTAGATGATTGACTCTCGGATCTGCCCACGCAGCTGTTGGAGGAATGAGAGTCTTCATCGCCAAAAGCAAGTTATCTAATTATGAGACAGTGTAGCTGGCTGCCCTGGGAGGGATGGAGGAGAAGACACAGCTTAATATTGACGGGAGGGGGGAAAGAGGGGGAAGCTGACCAGAAGGCATAACCGATGGTGCAACTTAGATTGATTTTTATTTACGAAAGATTGATGATTAAATGTCCAAATCTGCCAAGATGACTTGACTGCATTTAGGAGCCTGTTCTCATGCTTGCTAGTGTCAAAATAGTCTCTCTTCTCACCTCATTTGTCTGCCCAATTCTTTTTGTCACAAAGGTATGTTGGCCGAGAGCCTGCTGCTGCAGCTGCCACAGGCAACAAGAACATGCATCTGGTGTCGCTCAGAAGGTTCTTGGATACAGCTTTCAACCTGGAGGCCTTTGAGGGAAAGACATTCTAACTGCAGGGCACTGACCCATCTCTGACTAGTAGTCTCTCAAACCACTGCATCCGAAAGAGGAAATAAAAGTGGGAAAAATACTGGAAATTATGTATTTTTGCTTTACCAGATAAGATGATCCAGCAGCTGACTTCATTAATCTGCACCTTGCTCCCCCGTTTGTAAGGAAAAAAAAAAATTCCCCTTCCATTTCCATCTGTCACTTGTCACTTGTCATTTATATTGGGACCTCTTTGGCACAAGGAGAGTCTCCTGTGCAAGGATGCAGTGTCTAGCGCAGTGAGGCTCCAATCTCGGTCTGTGGGCACTGCCTAATTACTGTAAGTGAGCAGAGCAGGCATGGACGGCATGATAGTTATGCACATCCCTGAAAAAGAAGAGGGTACGTTTGGGAGCCACTAAGGAAACAAGATGCATTGTTACAAGGAAAATGGTTGGCAGTTATTTCTAGATTTATTGGAGAGGAGTAATGAAACGGAAAAGCAGAGTTGATAGATGACTTTGGTAGAGAAATGTACTGGCTCTGGCTGTTGGAAGGAGATGGTAAGGCAGCCTGGTGATGTGAGGAGGAGGCTGGAAATAGGGAGTCAGATTACAAAGTTGCTGAACTATATTGATAACAGTATGTTTTGTTATAACAAAAGTGGTGTGGACCAGGTGGGTATAAGGTGGAGGAGGGTGATGAAGGCAGAAGTAAAAGGGACCAAGAAAAGATTTGTTGGGGGCAGCTGAGGAGGGAAGAAGTTTACACAAGACCACAGCTGACAGAGCAGTGGGTGATCAGCAGGAGAATTCAGCATCAAATGACTTCAAAAGTAAGAGGTGATGGCGCAAATTGCTCCCGCTCCCTGGGCTGCCTGCTTTGATGCTCTGCGGTATTAGGGAGCTGTGG
>NW_008824187.1:506633-522329 GCF_000699105.1 Pygoscelis adeliae | reverse complement strand
CTGGTAGCAGCAATAAAAAGATTGTGTTTGGATGAGAAAGCTGTTTTTGTGCAACAAGTAGTGGGTTCTCTGCTTTGTCCAGTGCTAATCCCTGCCTCACATCTCTTTGCTGATATTAATTCAACTCTGAAGTGGCAATTCCTGATTTAGTCACCCTTTTTTATGTTACGAGGAAGGTGGGCAAGCAACAGTTGCTGATTGACCAAAGGCACATGCTGTGGTTTTGTACAAGTAGTAATTGATTTTTTTTGTCCCTTGTGTTTACTCGTCAATTAGGATATCAATTGCCACGTACTTTCAGTGTGGACATAAAAGTGAACCCCCTCTAAGAGCTGGTTCTGTGTAAGGCAGCTGATGTACAGTGGGTGCTGGAGGGGAGGGAACAGCAAGGTTCTTTCTCCTCTCGGGAGAGAGTGCTTGGCTTCCTGGGAGGCACTGCACAGCAGGGTGCTCTCGGAGTGCCGCTGCTTGTGCTTCCTCCGCAGTGCTAGAAGGCAGGTGGGCACAGCTTTCCTCTCCCCTCTTAATGTAAGGACTACTGTTGTCAGAAGTCCTGTTCCCTCTGCCCCAGGAGAACTTGGGTCTGGGTGAACCTTGTGACTGCAGGTTTCCGCAACGTTAGACTACGCGGTGGCAGGAGACTTCTCCCCTTCTTTCTGCTGGCTGGCAGAGGGAACTGCTCAATTAACAGTAAGTGGTGCGGCAGGACGGAGGGGAATGGCCATGCCTGTGTTGAAGCAGGAGGCAGTAACTAGCTGCGCAAGGGCCCTGTGCCCCTGCAGTGCCTGGAGGGTTATGCTAGATCTGCTGAGCAGCCACTTCGATGCATCGTAAGAAGTGACTAGAAAACAGGTAGATGAGACTTCACCCCCATCTCCAATTCGCTGTCCTGAGCGTGCTCCTGGGACATAGTTGTGTTCTTGGCAGTAAGTTTTACCCTGCCGCTGCTGTATTGTCTGTGACATACTAAGGCTTGACAGTTTATGCCTGATTCAGAAAGTCAGGTGATGCTGGAAAGCTTCTTGTCCTGTCAAAAGAGAGCGCTGTATTAAAAACTTCTAGCTATGATCGGGTACTACTTGTCCAAGCAGGTTACCAAAAACGGATGTGTGCCTTATGCTGTCCCTTTATTTGGCCTGGAGACAACACGATGCTGAAAAAAATAATCCTTCTGTCAGAGCATAAAATCGATGTGGTAAGGTACTTCCATGGGATCCAGAACCAAACTTAGTCTGATGTTCGTGGAACTCAGTAGCATCCTTTTAAATCAGGCCGGTCGCCTCGGGCTTTTTCTCTCATTGAAACAGTGAAGCTAATTCAGTCTTTTGAAACCTAATGAACTTGGAATGTACTGCAGTTGACAGCAGCAGAGACTGTCTCCTGTCCGTTTCTATAGCTCAAAACATTAAGCTGATAGGCAGTAACCATCACCCAAAGTATCTTAATGCTTTTATGAATGCTTGTTTTCTGTGGCAAGAATTGAGTGCAGCTAAATATTGCTGGCACCATTTATTGTATTCTCGGTTTGCATAAGGCAGGTCAGTGCTGCATGAAATATGATAAATGTGCTTATGCCACAGTATCTGCAGAGGTAGAAAACAAAATTAACATAGAAATGTAAGCAGTAAATGACAGGTTTCCATTTTCGTTGTGTATCATAGATTGTGACATAATAGTTGCATAAAAATTCCATCAAAGAATGTAAAAAACCCAATAAAATAAAAATACGTAAGAATGAAATTCTCTGTTATGGCTGTTCTTTTTGACAGTTTCTCCTTTGAGTGCTGGCATTAGCATCCCATTCGTAAGAGTGCTAGGGCAGCTCATTTTTCCCTTTTCTGTTTGTTTCCCCAGTAGCGGCTTATTTAGATATAGGAGCAGTGAGAGAGACAGCGTTTGGACTAGAAAAAGATAATTATTCAAAACCATTGGGTTAAAAGTAGTAATAGCACTGAATTTTTATTAGAATAGTTTGTTTCATTCTATTCTAATTTTTTAAAGTAATAAGTGAACACACTTCTATTTCAAGCAGGATTTTTAAAATTCTGGAACTAGACTGGAATTAACTTCTCTAGTTTCTAAACGCTGGAATTCATTTCTCTAAACGTGTTGGCTCAACATATGTTTCTATTTAATTACTTTTCCTGTTGCCTGCACTTTCAGATAGTGAATGTTCAAAAGCTACTAAAGCATTGTAAGTTGCTAAATGCATAGATTATGCTTATTTGCAGAATTCTGCAGCTTTTCTTCAGCAAGGCCCCTTGAATAAAAAACTCTTACAGAGAGTTCTTAAATCGATGCACATTAAATAGGTGCATTACCAACAACGAATGCAAGTTTCTGTAATGGCAGCTTTAAACCAGGTTAAGAATATCTGTCTGATCTCACAGAAACCAAATACTTTGTTAGAACTAGCTGACAAGTTAAAGACTTTTTACATACTAAAGAGCAATCAATTAATCTTTGTAGAGTGTTTGGAAGGGACTGAAGTATTATACAAGCCTCTTCTGCAAGCGGCCTGCACTGAAATTCAAATCACAGCTTTGTAACTCAGAAGGAAGAAACAGCAAATGTTAGGATCAATTGACTCCATCGTACGTGCGGGTGAGATACCACATCGTGCATGCCCACAACGGCAAAAGACTCGCTAAGAGAAACAGCTTCTGTCACAGAATTATTTTTGTTTCCTGGTAGCTACCTGATGACCTGCGCTAACAGCAGGGGCGTGCTCGGTGGAAGCCTTTGCTCTACCCGTGGTACAGTTGGAGTCAGTCTGCTAGAGCAGAGGAGTAACCCGTTCTCCAGGAAGGGAACCATTCTGCTTGTTCTAGGAGGTAAAAACTGATGTTTTTAGAGACTAGAGAAGAAACAGGACTGTGTGCGCGTTGTTTGAACTGAGTAGATGGAAGTGTGTGTGCTGGGGGGTGGTGTTTGTTTCTTCTTTGTTGGTTGGTTTTGGGTTGGGTTTTTTTTTTTGCTGGACTCTCTGGCCGCTGTCTTAAGAGCTCTGGTAGCTCTTACCCTGGTGCACAAAGAGCAGACCAGCTGCCTCTGATACAGAGTTGGGAATAAGCGCTGCTGCTAATAACAAAATGAAAGCTTGGGAACCTCTGCTCTACCCGCGCACGTGTCAAAAAACCAGTCTTTTTGGTTGCTATGTGTCACAGACTGTTGTTGCTCAGTCTAGCTTTCTGCCAGTGGTGCAGATGACTTTGAACATTGTTTAAAACACGAAATAAAGGCGCACTCAAAAATCACGTGAAGCCAGAAAATCCCAAAAAGCAGATGAAATATCTTTGTAAAGTTAACAAGTCTGGTCAGAGCTGAAAGAAAAAAGTCTGCCGTTGTCTTGTGTGTTGGTTTGGTGAATTCAGTAGGTTTTAATTTTGCAGGCAACTGCTCAGGTCGGCGCTGGGCCGTGGGGGTCTGCCAGGGCACCTGCCGGGCTAATGGGTTACCAGCACAGATGACTACTTAATTCTCATGGGACTGGCCCCTGTGGGGGTGGCCAAGCAAACGTTGCCTGTGGTTAACTGGTTCAAGGCCAGGGTTTGGTCCCAGCTGGCCCATCTCCCTCTCCTTTGCATCACCCCCTAAATACCTCGAGTACTTCACCTTGTTTTCCCCAGAATGGGCTGTGGCTGGGCCCCTGCAGGGGGTCCCTGCGGGGCATTGCCGGCCGTTTCTGCTGTAGGAGGGACAAGAGTTACGGCGAAGGAGGCTGAGGATGGCTGCTGGGAAGGGCTCAGGAGGGAAAGGGGGCCACAGGCTCCCGGCTGCTGGCGCTTTCTATGGGCAGGTAAGAGACCCGGCTGGTGGGAACTGGGTCGGGGTGCCTCATCCTGCCCTCGGGGTGAAGGGAATCACCGTCCTTTGAACTATTATCGGAGCTTCTGGGGACTTCAAGGCCTAGAGGAAAACTCACAGCGTGCCCGGGGATTTCTGGTGCAAACCGCTGGCAAAAGCTGCTCAGGATGTGTAACTGCAGTGCAAGTGCAGCGAGGCCTGTTTGGAAAAGGTGAGGAAACCTTTGAGTGAAGGATGGTGGAGAACTGCACGTTATGTCGCTTAGGGACATGGTTTAGTGGGCATGGTGGTGTTGGGTTGACGGTTGGACTCGATGATCTTGGAGGTCTCTTCCAACCTTAATGATTCTATGATTCTATGTTTAAAAAAAAAAACAAAACACCACCCCAACAAAACAAACCCTTTAAAAATCCCTTGTCCTTGCCGGGGTGGAGGTGAAGAATGACCTGCCTTTTGCCAGGCTGCAGCCGTCGTCCCCGGGCGAGGTCTGCTGGGAGGGACAGGCGGCCGCTCTTCCCGCGTCCTGTGGGCGAGATGGCAGGCCTTGGAGCTTTGATCAGGACCTGTCACCCAGCCCTGCTGCGCTGATGGAAACATGGACCGCTACAGCACACCCAAAAAAATCTCTGCAGAGGAGGGTAATTCTGCATGTATCTTTCTGCCCTCGCTCTTGGGTAGTA
Organism: Pygoscelis adeliae; assembly: GCF_000699105.1. Classification (NCBI taxonomy): domain Eukaryota; kingdom Metazoa; phylum Chordata; class Aves; order Sphenisciformes; family Spheniscidae; genus Pygoscelis; species Pygoscelis adeliae. The sequence continues at coordinate 517,842 of NW_008824187.1, read as the reverse complement.
AAGGCTACTGAGTAGAATACCTCCAACGTGAAGCTTTAAGTGGCGAAAGGCATTCAGGATTTCTATCAGCTCTGATCAAAAAGTTGTTTTGGACATTTTTTTTTTTTGTTCCCTTTGGTCATTTAGTAGTTCTGCAAAGTCCAATTGTGTAGCAATAGGAGTCTTGATTTGATGGACTCTACTGATTAAAACATGATTATTGAAAGTGTTTCTTCCTGTTTATGCGGGACAAGGGGAGAGATTAAGTGGGTGCATTTTCTTAATCATCAGTGTAAGATACCAGGAAACAGCATGCAGACTGAAGTAGAAATTCAACATACTTGCAAGAAGGAAACAGGCTGATATTGCCTCTTTTCTAATTCTTGCTTTTTTTTTAACTGTTGAAACCACTTCTGATTTTAGATACCTCTCAACTCTTATTTCAGATTGTGCTTTTCTTAATGCCATTATTTAAAACGTAGCCTATCATCCAAAAGGAATAAAAGAACAAAAGGAAAACTTATTCAGGAAAAAGAATATTTCAGAGATTTATGACCTTTGATTTGAAAATGTTTCACAGAGTTCTTCAAAGTTTTCAATTATTAATAAGCGCACCAGGCGGTTCCTTTGTGATATTTAAGTGATGCAGCCATTAATGGCAAATGGAGATCTAATTTGTTTAGAGGGGAAAACAATTGTAGTCATCACTAAAGATGCTGTGTGAAACACTGAAATATAATTTCTGTTGCAGAAATCTTTACTTCCTATTCAATAGCCCATAAATTCACTGATACTCTCATAAAGGAGCACAGGGAGCCTTTCTGCCCACGTCCCGCCCAGCCAGCTGTATATTCTCCTCCCCTTCGGGAGGGAGGGTGTGCTCAGACTACCACAGGTGAAGAAGCTCTGCCTAAGAGCTCAGCTTGGCTCTCCATTATTTCCCCCGGGCTGACATCAGACGCTATCAGTATAACGGGTTTGCTTCAGTAGCGGTTTAAGCGACCGCGTTTCAGTTGGCCTCGCAGTGGACTGACAGGGACTTGGTTGAAGGGCCGTGATGTTTCGTGCTCTCACGGATTTCTCCCCGCACCTGCGACGCTACCCGGGGTAGAGGAAAAAGTGCAGGTCAACGCTAGAAGGTGCCTGAAAACGCAACCCACAGCGTTGGCTGTGCCGTGGAGGAGACCTCGGTTCTTCTCTCTAGTCTCCCAAAATGACCTTGCCCAGGTTACCTCTGCAGTGACGCCTTGGGTAGTCTTCCTGGGGTTTCCAGTAAAGCTCCCGTATCTGCAGTAAGTCAATTCCACGGGAGGGGCCGTCGAGTAAATGGGAACTGTCACTGTGTGCTGGCCAGGACTTTGCAAGGGTAAACTTAATTAGTAAAAAGCAAAACACTTTTGAAGAAAGCGTATGTTTCTCCACATTTGAGGAAAGAGTATGTTTTCCCAAGTGAGTGTCTCCACTGCTGTGGATAAAATAAAGAGGATAAAATAAAGTTGTCTAATACAGAACATGATAAAATGATCGTACGTAATTCCCCGTGACTAGAAATAAATGTTTAACAAACTGCTCCCAATAGGCTTGTTAAAGATGAAATATTTATTACTATATGTTAATTACAGGGTTTAAGCAGTACTTGAGTAATTTAAAGGGATTCGCTTCGTCTTGCTTTCAAGAATTTTATGTGATTAAATCCTTCTTCATCAACTGTTCTTTGTGCTAGAGCGGTTTGGACAAACATATCCTTAACAGTGTTTGCGATGTTGATTATGTTGTATAGGATGAGTAGTGGACAATTTTCTTCATGAATTTCATGGTTCAAGCAAAACCAAATTCCATCAGAATTAATGTTTTTGCATGTGACTGAAACACCATAGCTTTTCAAGTCTAGAAAAATCTTATTAATATACTAAAGTTATACGTTACTCCTGGGATATTAGTCTCTGACAGTAACAGTCAGTTTTGAAGAAGTCTGTGTATGCTTTTTTTTGGGGGTGCACTATATGAGAGAAATACGTATACATAAAGTACACCATGTGAGTCTTCTTCCTCCCTCTGAGCAGTTTAAGATATCAAAAGGGCCATAAATATTTTGCACCTTTACATCTTGAATACTGTTTCGTGCCAGCATATTTTGCACCAAATTACTTTGGTTTATCAGTACTTCAAACTATTGTTGACAAAACCCTGTCATCTTAGAGTTGATGAAGAGCTGAAGCTTCGCGTTGCTTTGGGACTCTTCATTGCAACAACCTACTGCCTATTCAGAGGGAAAGGTAAACAGAAATAAAGCAACTTAATCTCCAGTGATTCTAAACAGTTCCTAGTTACACTCTTAGATAATTAACTTCTCCTGTGATGTGCTCATTTAATAGATACCTGGTCATATGTGACCATGTTTATTTAATGTGCTCTGCAATATTTATACCACAATACACCCTTCTCATTATAAAACAGACGTTCTTTAATTTATTTGCACACACACATTCTGAAGCTCTTGCTTAGACAAAACTCTACAGGCTTCAGGAAAATATATCTGAGTGTGCACGTCGGTATATGACTGCACATAAATAGCTTCTCCAGGGACTGTCAGCAAAAAAACCCAAACTAGTATTTTTCCTTCTCTTCAGCATCACTGTTCTGATATTTACGTGCATTAACAAATTAGGGGCATGAAGTGTGATTATTTCTGGTTTTTTGTCTTCCTTTTTTCTTTCCTTAGGCCTTTATCACAGCCCTCAGGCCCTTCATTAGACTTACCAGTAAAACCGGGCATTTCGTAGTGAGCACCATTGTTGCAGAGCGCATGAGCTCAATAGATTTGTGCAGAACTTTGTGGTACCTGTCTCTGTAACAAAGCCCAGAGGGAAGCAGAGATCTCTGTAGCATATTTTGTTCCCCAGAATTAATTCCAAAGCCTATGACAAAGACCACTAATTTGTCATGTTTCTGGCCGTACTTCATACGACCTTGGCGGATGCCTTCCTGGGTACATTTACACGTACACGTGTATGTGAGCAAATATTTATGTGTCTGCGTAGTGCCTGTGTGTGGGTGCAGAACAACCCTGTCTTTCTTAAAACTGCCTCACAGAATTGATCAAAACTGAAAGTTGTAGCAAGCAAATGGCCACATTTCAAATTCATCTTAAATTAGTAATGCATCTTGTCTCTCACTTGAATGAGCCTATACTGAGTTATGAGTCTTGTAAATATGTGCCTTGACAGGGCAGAAGAATCCTGCACGTATTCTCTTGGGCTGTTTTCCACTCACGACACGTGTGGGCATTGATAGGGAATGTTCTCAATATTTTAAATGAAAATACCGTAAAATAACCAAAAGAAATCTGGATGGTTTAAAGCAACTGTTAAAAACAGAAGTATCACTTTTGTCCCTCTCTTTTAAGCTGAAAAAAGAAATTATTTAAAAAAGGAATTTACTTGAATAAAGCGTTTCCCTGCACTAACTGTGGAGTGCCATACAACTAGTTGTACAGCACTTTTTACTGGAGAACTGGAAAACGTTTTAGGGAACACAAGACCTCTGTGGCTCAAAGCTGTTACCTCCATTTCAGGTGAAGGAGATGGAGAAGTGATCTCCTACAGACTGCAAAGAAAAACTGTCACAGGCTTCCTCTTAATATGTAAAAATGATGCTTGGAAGTTCTTAGTGCTGCCATGTTTTATATCATGTTACTGGATGGCCAATATGCAAAGTGAACAGGAAGGAAATTTAACGATGTATAGTATCACTGGTATTTTTTATTAAAAAACCCCCAACTATTAAAATAATTCAACTCTGTTCCTCTCACGAAGTTTAAACTCTTTTCTGAGAACTGTGCTGATACCAGCTGTATGTGGCTTTATTTTTCCAAGTACACGATCAGAAGTGCCCCCATGGGAAGTTGATGATTACCATCGTACAGTCGCTTTAAAACAAGCAAAACACGTCGGAAAATAAATCGGATCTTTCCAGCTCCTCTTGAGTATTTGTATGGAGTGATGTCCTTCCCATGCATCACTTCCATCTCCGCAAAAGAGCTCCTAGGCCTTTGCAGGTTTTTTTTTTTTGATCAGACTAGCCACCATGAGAGCGTACATCTCTCCTAGCAGTAGCTGTGCTGCTGTTGCATTAGGCTTCTGAGAATAAGCTACTTGAAAATTAAGTGGCTGCTGTCTTTACTGTGATAATGCGTGGGATAAACACCTACAACTCTTGTAAGGGGAAATGTCTTGTTGCAACGTACGGCTTGTGCAACCACCGGGAGTGATGGCCGAGAGCAAAGTCTTCCTGTTCGCTGAGGGTGTAAAGAGCACGTCAGTAGCGTGTTGGATGATGCCGGCTTGCTCCTTTTGAAATGTGCTCCTCGTATGAGGAAGAAGCTTCATCTCTTTTAATATTGTTTGGAACCAAACACCAAAAAAAGTACCGAAATTAGGGGCCCAGAGATCCTACAGTCTATCCCCAGTAGAGATCTGAATTGCTCTGTGGAGGTGCCTCTCTCCGTCAGTCGCAGAGGTAGCCGAGGGCAAGCCGGCTCCTAAACGAAGTGCTTCAACGAAGTGCCTGCCATTAAACGTGACAAACTCGGTCTTTGGAGGTGCGTTCTGCGAGGGGGAGCGGACTGGGTGCCACCCAGCCGTGCTGCTGTGCAGCCCGTGCTCGGTGCAGTTGTTTTCCTCTTTTTTTAGTGTATCGAGTGTTGTTAATTTGTTTCTTGATAGCTAATGATTTTTTTATTTTCCCTCCCCTTTTGAAGAAATTACTGGAAAAACCGTCAGATTTTTTTAAGCCATTTGCAAAACGTAAGGAAACGCGCATGGTAGAGCTTAATCATGTTATAAGAGATTGTTACTCTAAAAGGCAAACTATTTTAGTTATATTGTGTTATTGTGCCATTAGTACCATTTGACTGCCAACTGTGCAGCAGCGGGGCTCCAATCAACAGGAGCCTTTGTGTGTTTTCCATTGCAAATAGTGCCGAGGATAGGAGGGAGAGAGGCTCTTAATGGTACAGTTTTTTCAGTGATTAAAAATACTTGAGATCCATTTCAGTGATCAGAAATGTGTCTTAATGAGACAATTAGTCAAACCGTAAAAGCTGCACAGCAATTTAGTTGGCGTTACTACTGGAATAATTTGCTGCTGCTGTTTTCTTCCTCCTGATTTGACTTTATCACAATAGTCTGGATGAAAGTCACTGTAGAGAGGACTTGCAGGCTGGGCTCAGTTCTCAAATGGCCATCATTATCTCTGGGGCAGATAATCCCCTTAAAAATGAGGGAGACTTTGAGGAAAAAAAGTAGTTATTTCACATATAAAAAAATTAAACGCCTTTGTCCAAGTGGCTACTACAGTGCCTTCAAATATCCAGCTGCCTGCTAGTGCCATGGCAACAGATCGCAGGTAGTGTTTGGGGGACGGGTGCCAAACTGAAAGGGCTACTTCAAATTTGTATTTATTTTTCCCTTCTGTAACAAAAGCAGAATAATGGGGCCTGAGATCTCTCTATGCCTTCTAGCCGGCTGTGTTCAAAGTGTCTGATGGAGCTAATTTTTTACCTCGCTGGATGCTATCTCACTGTCATATTAAAAATCTTTTCTCATCTGTCTCTGGTCTTTCACAATTTGGTCATAATACTACTCTAAAGCAAAGTCAGAGCAGTTGTTCTCAATCCATACTTGTCTTGAAGTTTGCTGCATCTCTTTCAGACCTGAAGCCTTGTGTTCCTCAAAGCTTGTTTGTATTTATTCCAGCCACACGTGTTGATCTATTAAGGCTTAAAATCTCCCTACACAACTGCTGGCATTCTAACTTGGAGGTATGTCAGAAACGTCCTCAGCGTGATGTTACAGAGGGCACTGAACACAGCAAAACTAAAACTTCAAAAAAAAAAACCAAAAAAACCAAACTAGTCACACTGGTGAGTTCATCTGCCTGGAGCGTTTCCATTGATGTCCACGGCATTCCATGCTCAAGAGGTCTGGGGAGTTTAGTCTTCTATTTTTGGGAGCCAATTCTGCCCAGAACTAACATTATTTAAATTAACTAAATGTTTAAGTCCAATTAATTTGCATTTACCTAAGAGGCCAATAAACAATTTACTGCCAGAGCAGAAAGCCATCTGTTGGTGTCCCACCGACAAATGCAGTAGGGCGGGTTTTTTTAAAGCCCCTCTCTGTGCCGAGGGCTGCACCGGAGCTGGAGGCTGGGGTCGGGTTGTGGTGCAGGAGAGCCTGCTCCGCAGTTAGAGGTCAGGGTCACGGCGAGGTGTGGGCTAACTCGCTGCTGCCCAGGGCAGAACGAGAGCGGGGCAGATGCCGAATCCCCAGTCTGCTGGCTGTGCGAATGTCTGCTGCAGAAAGTGCCTTCGTTGTCTGTGCCAAGCTTAATTGGGTTGATCTTCTCGATATGGTTCAGTCTGAATGTTTTCACTTTCTAATCTTGTTATAGCAGAGTTGTAGAAAGCAAAAATGTTTCAGTCTTCTAAAGGGACAATATTGTTTCTGCTTCACTCAACTTTTAACTATGAGTATTTTTTTTTCTTACTAAAGAATATTGTTTTAATGCCTCTGTCACCTATAGGTCATTGGTAAGGGGACTGTATTTGGGCATAGCGATAGTGTTATTTTGATAACGCTTTTGTGTTGGATCGGTATCACCATAAATGTGGTTTGGTTATTTGTAACTACAGCCATCTCCCTGCAGGTTACAGCCGATAGGAGACATCGAGTGATAGAATTTCTTTGTCTTTGGTTTTATGCTGGGCAGCCTGTCTCTCCTGCAGCCGCGCTAGAAACTGCAGCTTTGCTGCCTAGCGCTCCTGAGCCGCAACAAATGCTGTGTTTCTCTGTTCACACCGCTCTGCTAGGATGCAAAGACGAACCACTTCTTTCTTTCATAACTAATTACGGGCCAAACTGAAAATTGCTCAGGGTACCAGCCTGCTGGCATATGATTATTTGCAAACTGCTGAATTTACCTGAGTCAGAAGTGTTTAAAACTGAAGTTGAGGTTGAGAGTATACGTTGACAAATCAGAAGCAAAAGAGAAGCTCCATACTCTAGTTATTTGGGGGGGGGAGGGGGGCGGGGAGATGAAGAGGAAAAGGCAGCATTACTTTTGAGATACCTGGGATATCAGTTGTGGTAACACCCAGCCAGCTTTAATCCTGTCCTTACGGCTATGCCGACTTCTTTCTCTCTGTACCTTTGGGCTGTGTCTAATGATGCACAAATGTTCTCTGGAACGCTTGTGGCCAAGAGAAGAGCGGAACTGGCGCATCTGTATGAATACATATGGGTTGATCACCAGCTATGAATGACTTTGAAATTTATCATCTTTGACATAGGAAGCTTTCTAAAAGTTGAAGGAATGAAAGATATCCAGGAGTTTCGTTCTTCTTTTAATTAAAATCAAATTATTAGAACTACATGCAAGTCACAGTTCTCCATGAATTTGTAATATTCAAGGTGGTAACACATGACTGGTTCTGGAAAAGGCAGTATATTCTTACTTGGTTGACACATGGGTGTAACAAGTAAGATTATCTAGAGCTTCAGTACGAGACCTAGAAGTGTAAAGAACCAAGTGTATCCTGACATTTCTATTACCTTTGTAATGCAAGTAAATTGCCTGACAGAAAACCAAGGTAAAAGGGAATGTGTCCCTGTAAATCAGTAAGCATTTAACACTGCTTTTCTGGCTTCTTCACAGAGTGGATCCAACTTGCCATCACCTCCTAAAGGAGAAAACCACAACTTACAAAGTATATGCAAGTGAATTTATTCTTATTTTACATTTCTACTTCTTATCCTAGCATCTATATTCCTTTGCATTCTTCCTCACGGTACTCGGACTCAGCTTGGCTCTACCCTGGTTAGCTGTATAACCTGAGACTGACTCAGCTTTGATCTGGAGTGGAAACAGAGCAAAAAGTGAACGCAGCATTTCAGCAGACGGTAGCGTGGCCTATTAGCCAGCGCTTCGCTGTCTAGCGTCGGTCTAGGATTGGGACCAAAAAAAAGATGTGTTTTGTCGGAAGAAATTTCCAACGGGAACATCCCAGTTCCTGGCCTGTCTGTCTTCCTTGCAGGGAGGGGAAACCAACCAAGCTGCGGTGCTGGAAATGCCGTTATCCTTGGTCCGCTTTTGCTCCACAGCTCCCGTCCCCAGCCCTAGAGAGGCTGTTGGCAAGCGGGGAGGTGAGAAGCAGTGGCTTTCAGCCTTTGGAAGCCACTTGCACAGGAGATGGGAAAACTTGAGCTCTGAACTCCTTGTCTCAGCTGCAGCAAAAAGTGATTAAAAAATTCCTCTCTGTGAGGCGCTGAAATGGTATTATCTGTGTTTTGCTGGGGGGGAGGAGGGGAAGACCAAAAACCCAAAGGCGCTAAGGCCCCAGCAAAGAAAAATATTTGCTATTTTGAAAGCAAAAGGATGTCCTAATACCTCTGTGGACTGAAACCTAGCAGGTTTTCTTGTGATTGTGTGCTGGTGCATGCGGGAAGGCCCCGAACGGTGCTCTCCCAAGCATGGCCTTAACTCCCAAACCATCCTCTCTTCCTGACCGTGCCCTTCAAACTGCCTCAAATAGAAAGGAGTGCAGAGCTTAAAAGTGTTAACGTTGACAGAACCTGGACTGTTTATGCCTCAGGAAGCGCTCTTCTCAAAATGTAAGTGCTTTCAGTGAGAGACTGCGATGAATAAAACTCTGTACTTACCAAAATCCAGGTCATCGATGTTGCAGCAAACCCCCCGTTGACCACCAGCTCTACAGCCTTCCAGCCTGGTATCTCTTCCAGGATAAGTTGATGTCCGTCTGCCTGCAGGACAGCTGGAAAAAGGCAAAGAAGCAGTGGCCAGTGCTGTATTTGCTTGTTTTTCTGTGAACTCTGAGTATATCTAAGTTTTAGCACTTAGGAGAGCAAGGAGCAAAAAACGGTGTTAATGTAGTTAAGTGCTGTACTAAACTCCCCACAAATCCTGTCAGCTTTAATCTCTTGCTTCACTATTATTACATTAATGGATCTCCTTTGAATGAAGCCTCCACCCTCTGTCATTTCTAGTTCTAGCGGTAAAAGGCAAGAAATTCATTATGTACTTGTATTTGCTATTAACTGGCACAGCAGCTGTAAGAAATGCAATGCATTTATTTGTAAGTACCGTGGAATAAGACTAAATTCAAAAGCAATCTCCAGTAAACGTTAAGATGGTGCTACAGAACAGCTGGAACATTAAGTGAACAACCTTGATAACCCAATTGTTCATTGACGCATAATTCATTTTGCTTCTGCTGAAAGAGTGATTCCTCAGGCCGTTAAAGACTTGAGATTTTGTGAAGCTTGAGAATCAAACCAGAAGGGACAAAACCCTCTCTCGACCCACGTATTTGTTTAGATGAATTAGGTGCTCTTTGGGTTTATTAAGGTACGTTGTATAGTGTTGTTGCAAATTAATCAGAACGGGGGAAATAAGAGAGCTGGCTGATAATGCAACTCCAGCAACAACAGAAATGACAGACTTCTGCCTGGGCCCCCATCGATTTAAATTTGTTTTAATTCATCTTATTCTTTTGACTTGTTTTACAGGGCAGAAGCAGATTCCTGTATAGTCAGTCAGGGTCTCACCTTTCCAGGTTTTTATCAGCCGTGTGTTAAGGCTGAGACAGCGTACTGACCAGTGCACATCGGTTATTGCGGCAGGTAGAGGTACCGCTTCCTCTATCCCGGTTCCACTGTAGCTGGATGACTTGCAAGGGTCGGTGTTTCTCAAACATTTAACCTAACTGCATCCATCTGTGACAGCTGTTTGCAGCATTTTGATTCCACTTACTGAAAAACTGCAGAAAGTGGCTGAGGAAGGAGCCTGGCTCATAAAGCAGCATGCTTTCAGCGTCTGCGGCTGCTGTGTCATCCTCGTCAGACAGCTCGCACTGCTTTCTGGGAAACTTGAACGGCAATCTCCGACAACTAATTCGCATTTGTAAAACGGATGAGAGGTGACACCTCTCCACTGTTGGCTCTAAATAATAATAATAATAAAAAAAACCCAAACAAACCAAAAACTGGTTTCCCTAGACTGGGGCCTGGTCTCTCTCGGTCCGTGTCAGGTACATCACCATGACCCAGCAGCCCCAGTAAGAGCATTTGAATGAGTTGCCCGTAGCCTCTCTATTGTGTTAACTCACGCGCGTTGTAAGTTTCCAGTGTCAACCAAATACTGATTTGTCCGATATTGAGTTCATCTTTCTTTTTTGTTGCATCTCTGTGGCCTAAAGCCTTTATAATCACAAAATTTGACTTATTTGAATACGTTAGATAACACGTACAATTTGATTTATCTCGCAACTTTAGATGGATTTTGCTAGGCAGAAATTTGTATTATGTATCCTCTTGCTGATGTAAAGCGTTAGAATGGAGGAAAAACTGTTGCTCGCTCCCTAATAAACAGAATTCATGATGAATCGGGGGAAAAAAGCTACATCATCCTCTGTGGGCGGTGTGTCACTGCAACCTGAGGTATGGACGGTAACCTTCTGCGGTGCTGGCGAACTCTGTGATACGCTGGAGCACGGCTCCTCCGTTAGATGCGTAGCGAGGCCCTTTCAAGCCCCGCAGCAATGCTGCCAGCGGGTGCGAGAAGTCGGAGGGGAGCTCTGCTCCCGAACAGGGCACAGCCGCCCCCCCCGAGTCTGGGGGTACCTGTCACCTCCGTTATGTCACTCGCTGGGAGCTCACAGGTGAGCTGGGAGCAACAAAAGTTACCGAGTACTTTGCTTTATAGCTAAATTTGAGCTGAAGCGTTTTCATCTTTGATTTATGGGCTTATTTCAGACCGTGTTTTTAATGAGGTTTGTGTAACTGGAAAAGGAAAATATATACACAGTGTAATACGAGTTTATTTTAGCAAACATAAAGGATGGAAGTGTTTGTGCTTTCCGAGGCGTATTTAAGGACCAGCTCTTTGCTTTGTCACGCATGTGACGCAATTGCTAGAGCCTCCCTCTGCAGCCTGCGAGCCGTGCAGCACCGAGACCCTTCGGTACAGCGTGATGGCGGAGAAACCGGAGGAAAACGAGCCTGCCGGGCCTCGGCGTGGGGCTGAGCCCTGTCCCGCCGGCCTTCCCCTGCCGCCCTGCCTGCCGCACCTCCCCTCCTTCGGGGGGAAACGTGGGGCGTGGGTCCGGCCGGAGGACTGCCACGGTCGCGGGGGGGGGGGCCGCGTTTCGGGG
>NW_008824187.1:483913-506361 GCF_000699105.1 Pygoscelis adeliae | reverse complement strand
CGAGGCGAGGGGGGCTCGCGGGGCTGGGGGCCGCCTGGCACAGAAAGGCGACAAGAACTTTCCTCTGGTAGTTTTTATTGGGGGTGCGGAGCTCCGTCTTTAAATAAGCTGAATTCGTGGTACCAGCGTACACTTCGGGTGGTAGATATTAATATAGAGAGATAAATATATTTCAGTAGAGCACAAAACAGAAACAAAATGTGCTATAAATACACAGGTACATTGGTCATAAATCTATACTATCTTATAAAAATAAAAGTATCGCTAAAATATTTTCATGTCTTCTGCAACTCGTACGCCAGACGGAGTTCAGCTGTGTTGTCACAACCCTGTCCTGCTTAAGTACAGACCGCTCGGGGGAGTGAGGTCCGGTTCTTACCCCCCCCCAAACGCCACTGTTCTGAACTCAAGTTTCTTTCGCTTTTGTTCACTGTGAATACAGAAGTACACAAAAACTGGCTCTTTAATTTCTACATCGCAATACCCTGTGTAGGTGGGTGTACACCTACGGAGAGAGTGAAACAATTACCTTCTTAAAATTCTCTTGCAGGGGGCTTGTGTGTCCCAGGTCCCACCAAGAGGTCTCATTAAAGCCTTGCTACTTGTTAGGTTAATGTAATTACACTTAGCGTGTCAATCGAGATTTTCTCCCTTTTTATGATGAACAATCTATTCCGTAGTTTTCTGGTTGGAAACATTTGAAAAGCTTCACATTTGATTTCCATAAGTGCATGTGCACAGACTGTGTATTTTTAAACTTCAGAAGAGAACTTCATTTGCATAATACAAATAATTTTGAGTAAGTACCTAAGGAAACTACCTATTTCCTGACATCCTTAATAGACGCAGCTGCAGCACGGGCTCATACCACATAGGTGTAGGGGATTCTGTTAACTGAGGAGGAGCACAGTCCCGTACGAAGCTCCTGCTGGCAAATGGAGAAGTTTGTAACGCCCTGTGCTGTGAATTTTATCCATCTGTAATTTAACCGGGACTCTCCGATTTAAACATGCCTGAACTGCGTCTGAAGTTTCTTGACTTTATTTATTCAAGTCAGGTACTTTGCAGGTACTGCTTTTAGCACGGGTAACGGCTAAGGTTAAGCAAATGCCTTCCTCTGGAGGGACCGAGTTCATTGAAGCTGCTCGTCTCAGGTATTCAGGCACCAGCTCTGTGAGTACCTGAGGCACACGTACGGAATGGCTAAATAAATAGGAAGGATGGGTGGTCACTGGTTTCTTCCTCGAGTAAAAACACGGTGTCGGTATTTTCCACCACCAGTATTTTCCAGCGTTGGAGAATCCAGAACACCTGTTACGGCAGCTGCAGACAAGTGGGGGGCTCCTAATGATGAAGGGGCATAAAATTGCAGGTGTGGTTGTAGTTTCTGCCTGAATTCTCGGTGGCTGTGTGGTGAGCACAGTGTCTGAGCTACTCTTAAAATTCCAGTCAAAAAAGTAAAATGAAAACACAGGTAACGTTTGCAAATAAATATCAGTACCTATGGAACTAGGAATACAAAATAAAATTATATATTTCATTAGAAGCAAATTAATAAATAATCAAACAACTATTCACAGCATTTTTATACACTTAAAATATGGTTATCGTTTTAAACACACAACTCTGAAAAAATCTGGAGATTATAGTGCTACATTTGTGTCAAAAACGCAGAATGCCTTTGTAGTGACATGAGAGAACAAAGCAAAATTACTGGGAATGTTTCAAAGTAATTTGCATAATTATAGTATAGGAACAATTTAAAGTCATATTTTGAACCGTATATTCATTAAGTGAACATTTGGTTTGACTAACAGTTTTCTTGATTTTTTTTTTTCTTGATTTTTTTACACTTTAACTTTGGGGCAGCTTTTATGCCATAATACTATTTATATAATCTAAAAATAGATTTCATCTTTGGTTTGAACCACAGCTCATGGAGTAATGAAACACGCATATTTTTAAATGAACGCATTGACTTTAAAAAAAATGAGCCCAGCTCTCAATCACTGTAAATCAATCGATCTGCTCCAACACGGCTGACTTGCTCCGATTGATTATCAGGCCCACTGTGCTTTCATACCCGGGGCTGTGGACAGCCTTTATCCAGCAGACTGCTCAGCTGCATGTACGCAACTCCAAAGAGGCAGCAAAGTAAGCACGGACATCTATAAGCTACTGACTCTGCATCTAGAGTTCTTAGACACGTATCTGCACTTCTAGTTTATTGTAATAAATCTGTTCTCCTGCTTTTAGGCTTGAGAGTACTTAAGCATGCGATTGCTCAGTCTACAACGGAAGAAGAAATGTCTCCGCTTCTCCACAGGCAAATAAGCGGTGCTGCCGAGCGTGCTCCAGCTTGCCTAGCAAGGGGCCTGCACTGGAGTTAGTAAGTAAGTAAGTGTCTTTAGTCAGTGAGCAAGTTGTAGTCTAACGACGATGACTGAACACCTCGAAGCAAGGCAACTTATTTCAGCTTGAGAGGAGGTAACTGAAAACATCAGTCCATGGAAGGATTTGTAGGGAATGAAAGACACAATGAGAAAACCCTCGGGATAACGCTCGCAGAATATGGGAATTACCAGATACTGTATTATTTTCCTGATTGAATTTACCGTATATTGCAGAATATGATACCCTACATCTACTATTAAAAATATAAATCCCTCCCAGGTGGGATGATGCAAAGCTGATATGAGTACCAGCACTCTTAAACTGGTATTTATAGCTCTAGCTTGGAGACTTCCTCACATTGCAAGTTTGCCTCTTCGTTCTAGCTATTTATTGCTCTTTGATTTTGTGTGGTTGCATACACGCGCCTGCTAGTCACAATGACTAAATTCATTCTTGTGCAAACAAAAAAGGTCTTAAGTAGGATTGAATTGCACTTAGGCTTTGTGCTTTGCCTCTCTGTCAAGACTGGATTTTGCTCACTGATAGAAAGAAACAATTACGTCGATTTATTACGGACAAAATTCTCCCAGTTCTCTGTGATGGATCTTACCTCCAATACGCTGCTTTCAGAATGGGACTGTGCTGGAGGCCAGTGCAAACCAGAATAAAGGCGAAATTATTTCTGCAGCATTTTTGAATGGGGGGGAACATGCAAACACTAGTATAATCTTCCTAAACTCTGTTTGTGGAAATACACAGCGGCCACTCTTAAAAATAATCTGCTTTTCTTATGTAGGAAATAGCATGGTGGTATTAAATACTCTTCGTGTAAATTTGCAAGATTTAATGGCCTCAGCCTATTATTTACAATGTTACTCTCAACATTCCTGATAGGGGAAATTTCTTTTTTTTTTTTCCTTTACATGCAAATTTTGCAGGAATAGATGTGAATATTTTAGAACTACTTGCAGGGGATATTAATTAATTGGTGTGCCTTAGTATTTAATTTATGTCATATATAAACTTACTCGATTTTTTAGGTGATAAAATGGCCTAAGTTGATTATGGTTAGAAATGGTAGCACGACACATGCTCGTATTACCTCCTCCTTCATCGCAGCCAGGGAGACCAAACCTTTTTTGCTGACTCTCAAGCGAGAAATGGCAGATTTAGTACTTACAGCGTTTTAAATGTTGGCAACAATGTAAAACAAATGACATTTTGGTTCTACGCTAATATATTACTAGTACTATCTTGCCTTTGAACAACTATGTCATTGTTTCATAGGGGTGAATTCAGGAGAGTAATTCCCACAGCCTCAGAGTTTGCGGTCGCTCTGCAGCTGCGTGGCTGCTTCTTGTTTAGCAAGTGGCTTTGCCATCGTAGAGTTGCACTTGCTGCACAGATCTCTCATTTCTAGGAGACTTTCTTCCACAGCTTTTGCAAACATGTCTGAGGAGGTTTCTTTACAGTCTTTAAAGCTTGAGATGCAGAATAATATATGTGCTGGCTGAGGGTTATAACATGCCCCGTAACCGTTGGGCACCACGGGCCCATAGCAGCAGAACATCTCCGTAGTAGTTGGAACCTGGTTGCAGGGAGAAGGTAAGGAGTGATCTCTGATTAATCAGGGCACCCGAAATCGGCTAGTTAGGAATGAGGAAAAGGATAAACAAAAGCTACTAATGCTGGAAATGTGGTGAATCCCCCTTGTAGAATATCACTTCCTTCAGAAGTCCCGACCTGGAGTTGACACTTGGAAGGTAAAAGCTGATCTCAGTATAGAATTTGGTTGCTCTGTTTGTTTGCCAGCGTTCGAAAACTGGTATCATTTGAAGTGGATATAATGCATTTCTTTGCTCACTTTATACAGATCTTCGAGAGCTATAAGCTTTGTTACTGATAGATAGGGAATTTTTAAGGCTGTATGTAATTCTGATACATAAAATTCTGATACATAAAACTTCACTAAGGTTTTTAATTTCTTAAGGTTTTTAATTTCTTAAGGTTATCTTAAGGTTATGTTAAACTTGTAATGTGAAGACTGTAATCAATTATAGAAAGTAGTATTGTCCTTTTCTAATAATCATTTATAACTGTGATGCTGTATAAAAACGTATTTTAATGCATCTTGATGTTACATTTCTGTTACACCTCAGTTTAATCCTGGCAACATAGAGGAGTGAAACACTTTCACTGCAGAGAATAAAAGATGAGTTAGAAATCTATGTTTCAGACTTTGTGTACATGGGCCTTCACAAATGACGTTTGGCTCTTTAATGGTGCAGAACAAGCCATTAGTCCTGCTAATAGAGCCACAGAATTGTCAGATAAATTTGCTGTGCAACAGCCGAAGGCCATAAAGCTATTCAGAAGTACTCTTTGCTCGTGGATAGTTTCTTGGAGAATTTATGTAGTAGTATGTTGGTTACATTCACTCATGTCTGAAAGCCTACAAACATTATGAAAAGATCAAATTACTTATTAAGGTTTTATGCTGTAGCATGATATTATAAGTCTCTTTTGTTGCATAGTTCCAATCAGTGCAGTTGGGTTAGTGTTTCAGTAAATGAACTCCTACACAGGTTTCTTCTTTCATGAGACTGCTACTATATGCAATGAAACATTTAATTTTTAGGCTGCGTGCTGTAAAGATGTTTCCTTATTCAGGACATTAAATGTAGGAAATGTTGACTCTTAGAGTATCTTACTATAGTTGCAAATAACTGTAAATCCGTAAATGTCTGTAAAATGTCTGTAAATCCAAGATGCACGCCTGCGGAGGCTGCAGTCTTACACCAAGTAACTGAAGGCTCGCGAAGATTTCAAACGCAGCTACTTTTAAGAGTAAAATTGCCTCATGGCTCTTGGCTTTTGTTTCTCAGAGTGGCAGCCTGTCTGGCTTGTGGCTGTGCTGTCGCGGGACTAAAGAATTCCCACTAGAGCTGTCACCTTAGGGGAAGGAGGAGAAGAAAGGGAGCGGGAAGATAGGTAGTTCGGAAAGTGAGGAAACACTGAGCCCTCATACAAATTTTACTGAGTTTGTTTGTGTGCATTTCCAGGAAGGGCTTTGGGCTGTTGCAAGGGAAGTGATAACTTCAGTTGGTATTTACTGTGCTGATTTTGTGGAATGAACCAAAACTGGATTAAAAATCTGGAGAATTTTGCAGACTTCTTGATAGTATCAGCTTTTTTTTTTCTTTTTTTTTTTTTTTAAATACATCATTCTCACTGTGAGCTACAAGGTCTGGCAGAACACAAATGAATTAGGCTTTGCTTAGCAAGACCAGTGAACAGGAGAAACTCACCTGGCTGGTCGAGAGGATGAATCGATTGCTTGTCAAATATGTCTCATCCGTAAATATCTCTGGCAGTTCCTTGATGTGTTCCCGTGCCACCTCTCTGAGCCCTAGCAGATGATTGTCTATTGCCATTCCAGTAATAGCCTGCGTACAACATGATAAGACACCAGCATTTAACTGAGTATGGAGACATTTTCTTGGCTGTTACTGCCTTGTTTTCTGGTCAGAGTTGAATTTGGTGTGAGGTAATCCCTGTAATGTTCAGCTATTACTCTGAGTACGTACTTTGCTGATGATCAGTAACTAGGAATTCATATGGTGCTCTGAAGATGTAAAAACTGGGAAGGAGATGGGCTTGAGATGTATTATGCGCTGAAGTTATCTGGCGTTCTGGGTGTTCACCATCTCTCAGAGCTGAATATCATGGGTTGGGCTTCCAAAGCTGCTGAGGGGAGCGTATGGGACACCAGAAATCTCTAAGTGTGTTTTGGAATTTCCTGTGCGTCACTTGGATTATATTTCAAGATAAGAGGCTCCAAACCACCTCCAAATTGGAACAAATTAATCTTTCATTGCCTTGCTGCCTGTGTCTGACTCTGGCAGGTAAAGCATGTTTTATTCCATAGAATTTATATCCAAAGATCTGGTAGACGTCTGCAACAGATTTAACAGTGATCACAGAATAACA
Source organism: Pygoscelis adeliae (assembly GCF_000699105.1). Taxonomy (NCBI): domain Eukaryota; kingdom Metazoa; phylum Chordata; class Aves; order Sphenisciformes; family Spheniscidae; genus Pygoscelis; species Pygoscelis adeliae. The sequence continues at coordinate 499,977 of NW_008824187.1, read as the reverse complement.
GAGAGATTTACCAGTGATCTATCACAGCTCTACTAGCACACCCCACCACTTGAGAAGACTGAGATTAGGGACACAGATGCCTTCTCAATTTAATTCACTGCCCAAATATCCCAGTTCCCTCCCCCTCTCCCTGTGCTGGCATCGTTGCAGAGCTGGATTATCTCAGGGGCAGCCCTTACTTTAGCCCTCACTCTAATGAGGCAATTGGAAACAGTAAGTGTAGGACAGCATAGCTGGATGGTACCGTAGTCCAGGCACCATGAGTCTAGAAACAAATTAAACGGAGCTTAACAAAGGAGAACAATGTGCTTGACAAGCGAGAGACCTAGAGCAGTCTACTTGCCATCCTGCTTGCCCGTGTCTCCGCTCACCACCATCCCCAGCGCAGAACCAGCCATGCTTGCCCCCAAACCCTGCTCCCGAATGTCCCCAATTTCCTCTCCTCTCTCGTGGTTACAGGCGAGGTGATCGGCAGCCTGTGCAGTGGCTGAATGTTAGCAGCGCTGGTGGCCAGCGAGCCAGCTCACGAGAACTACTGCTGAGCCCGCAGTAAGTCTTTCTGCCATGAGCTTGCTATGCTTGGGTCTCTCTGCTCTATCCGGCTACCTAATAATACCTAATACCTACCAGCCTGGAGAAGAGGTGGCTTCGGGGAGACCTTATTGCAGCCCATCAGTACTTAAAGGGGGCTTATAAAAAAGATGGTGGCAGACTTTTTAGCAGGGCCTGTTGCGACAGGCCAAGGGGGAATGGCTTTAAACTAAAGGGGGGTAGATTTAGACTAGATCTAAGGAAGACATTTTTTACGCTGAGGGTGGTGAAGCACTGGCCCAGGTTGCCCAGAGAGGTGGGGGATGCCCCATCCCTGGAAACATTCCAGGTCAGGCTGGACGGGGCTCTGAGCAACCTGATCCAGTTGAAGATGTCCCTGCCCAGGGCAGGGGGGTTGGACTAGATGGCCTTTAGAGGTCCCTTCCAACCCAAACTGTTCTATGATTCTAATGCTTAGACTTAAGGAATTTATTTTAAGGTCTTTGCCCTGCTGGCAAATGTGACTGAAGATGGCCAACAGGATCAAAAGTCAGTAGTGAGAGATGGGCAGACAGGATAATTACAGAGTTTTGTTTCTTTAGGAAACTAAATCAAAACGTTGGCATCTGAAGAACAGCACTGAGCTGTTCCAGCCAGGCAGGATTTGCCTCAGATTAAAACGTGCATTTAGAATCCTTCAGTCTAGGTTTATTCTAGCTGGTATGTGAGGACTGAGCTGTAGCTCATCCCCGGTACCAGGCTGAAGCCATGTAGGAGGGGGATGCTGAACGAGGCACGTCATACTACACTGAGAGCAGAACTGACAGCCCCGTGGCACAGGCCCCTTGTAACGAGGGACACAAGCAACCTGAGAGAAGGCAGGACTTAAAAAAGAGCACAAGCTTGGTTTTCCTCTTCAGGGGAGAATTAAAAAAAACCCAACAAACAAACAACACTTATTTTAACCACTGAGTGCCCGAAGCAGGGGGCCGGGAGTGCATGATCTTGGTTGGCTTATTAAGGAGTAGGCACCCATCGGTAAAGGGGCTGTTTGTTCACCAGCCCAGACGGAGCAAGGGTGCTTGCAAAAAAGCAGCATACATCAGGGCAGCGTTTACACTGGTCTTCCCACAGAGGGAAACGGACTTGAAAATCAAAGGAAATATTTTGCTCTCACACAAGATTTATAAGGCTGTTAGCAATGACATTTTTGCAACATAAATCAATGTCATGTCTGAAGAGAGGCCGAGACAGGCTAACGAAATAAACTGTGAGTCAACGCATAGGAAAAAACTGTGCTAAATTGAATTTGAGAGCTCCACATTTAAGATAGCAATGCTACTAGTAAGCCCTAACAAGGGGAAATAAAATCATTAAATTGCTTTTTGTTTTATGAAGTAGATTTCTTTGTTTTTCTTAGGAGCTATTACATTTCAGTCTGTTACACATTATTTAGTCAGACCATGTAAGTCTTGCCCACAGTTTAAAGGCACAACAATTATGTTCTGCTATTGTGAGAAAGAAAGGGCAGCTTGGTGAGTAGAAATACCTGGAGACCTTTTTAAATTTAAAGATAAATTAATTTTCTGGTGGCGATTTTAATATTTTCCCATGAGCTACACTGGAGGCTGAATTTTGTAACAGTTTCTGGAACTGAAATGTCTTGGAGGGGGGATTTAATGGAAATTTTTTTTTCTTTTTTTTTTTAAAGAGCTGCGTACAGAAATTCCACTGGTTGTGACCTAGTAGACCTACAGTATGTTGTGTTTGTTGTGAGATTACCCCGAGATGGGTCAGGGGGAGACAGTTGCCCTGAAGCAAGACTTGCCGCTGCTTTAGAGATGACGTGGAGTCTCAGCTTCCAAGATGTGGGTTCCCAGCACAACGCTTGAAACCCAAAACCATTTTTTCTTCCCTGCTTCTTTTGTTTCACAGTCTTAGGAACAAATCCTGCCTGAAAGCAACACTTCACCTCTCCAGTGGTCTGCGTACACCTTTGAAACCACCTCTGGACGTGAATGATTTATTGAATATTACGAGTATTGAAACAGTAATCAGCAATGTGGGTTTGTTAGGCAATGGTCTGAGGCAAAACCATAGGTAGCAAATTCACTTAACGTAGCTGGTTATTAACATTTATTAATTTCATAAGTGGTTTGACTAAGTTGTTTGTAGAGCGAGTAAGTCTGTGCTTTGTCTTGGCACAGTGGCATGTAGAGCGTTACCCAGGCTGAATTGTCTCATTTTTGATCAACAGAAAATGAGTTGTATTTGATACTAAACTGATTTCTTCACTGGAGGGCATGTCTTCCTTTTATTAGACACTGCATTCAGGTCTTTAAAAGAGAGCTTACTATAATCGTTCGCTCATTGTTAATGGCCTTCATTAGAAATTGCACTTTGGAATACCAGTCCACCTGAGGATCAGGTCCCAGATAAGGACGTCTCTCCTTTAGGGAAGAGGAACATAAGAAAATGCAGAAATAGTTAGTTTTAGGGGGAAAAAGAGTTCCTGACGTGTTACAGCTGTCTTGAGCTTATCTGTAACTTCATCGCTTATGGGTCTAGATACCTGTAAATTTGAGGGATCTGGATTTTGCAGTTGGAGTTCTACTTCTCATGCGTGTTACACAGCAGTTAAATTGGTTGCTTTTAAGCCTTGCTTACTTCTCATCCTGATAAGGCTCTCAGCTGTCCTTGCCACTTCTTGGCTATCTGCATGGCTAACATTTCATGTTGCATTTCACAGAGCACACAGAATAAAGGCTTATTTCATCCGGCTGCTGTTCCTCCTTGCAAACCTTTCAATATATGTAAAAAAATCCCTTTATTAAATTTTGATTGCAAGCTCTTTAAGATGGAGGCTGTTTTTTAATTGTTAATTTGCACAGCACCAACCAGTGGAATCCTGATTCATGTCTGGGTCTCCTAATTATGACACAGATACAAATCATAAGCGTTTCACAGATGCATATTCCCCATGAATATGTTGAATACAGAGTGTCATGTTCCATAACAGTTCTAGACAGGAGAGCTAACGCCCAAGACTGATGGTCTTGCCACTGATGTCTAATGCAGAATTTTGTTACTTTGCTTTCCAGGAAGTGTTTTTTAAGGTGAGGTTAGCTGAATATGTCTATTTGGAGGGTGTTTGCGTCATCAGAAATTTTCATAGGTGTGACATAGCAGGTACTTTCCTATTTAGAGATGCCTACGTTTTCTGGTGCTTAAATAGTTAATGATTGTATCTTCATACTTTTCTTGAAAAAACTAACTAACTTATTCAGACAAAGCGGTGTTTTACTTACCAGAATAGTGTAATTAGTCTGAGCTGCAATTGCATCCTTAAATCTCTGCATCTTCTCAGAATCCTGTTGGGAGAATCAAAAAATACCTATTATCGAATAAACTCTCAAAGAAATAGCATCTTCCATCAATTAACTAGCAGCCAAACAGCAAGCACTCTCAAATGTCCTTTGCTCCTGGCTGGGGTGCAAGTACTCTTTATAAATGAAAAGCCATAGGGATTCAATGTCCCGATCAGCAACGGTGCCTGGTGTTGAACAGGCTTATCGGCGGTGGTTTGTTTGAAGTCAAGGAAAGACTTGCAGTTTCTTTCATGGATTCCTTCCATGGATTTTGTGGGTGTAGATTATTACTAATTGAATCACTCCATTTGAAGGAGGGAGAATAACTGCCTAGTGTAATTCAGTGTTTTCCAAACAGCCAGGCAGTATATCTTCTCTGGAATGGTTTATCTAGACAATGACAGTGATGTTAATGAAAGCCATTACTGATATTTTACTAGCTGGTCAAAAAATTACTCCCCTGTGTGAAAGGGCATCTAGAATTTTCCAAGGCTGCTCTACTATCCACAGATGCCTCACATTTCAGATAACAAGCTAGTAAATTTTGACGCCTGTCAAATGGCAGCCTTTTATATTAAGGGAACGATCCTAAGAAGTGCTGCGCCCCCCCCCGCCGTACATCAAGTCCGACACTGCAACTTTGGGAGACCCTGAAACAGCCAGAAATGACTGGGTCTCCAGATAAACAGGGAACCTTCAGCTCCTGTGGACGATGAATGATCTTTTGAACAAAGAATTCATTTTAGGAGCAATTCAAGGCCACCATCAGGGACCTTCAAAGTACGGAGTCTGATATTTTTTCATAGGGCTAGAGCTAGGCCTTAGTCCCCTTATACAGATTAAATTACCAAATGCAGTCTTTAAATCTGATGAATTTACAGCTATTCAGCAATCTCTGCAGTGTCAGTTGCTGCTTCTCTTACAGCAAGTGTCAAGTGCATGAGATATTTCTCCTGCTAGAGAATCAATCCAACTCGATCAATCTTTGGTGACTGTTCAAGCCATCGTTTGAAGATCACTTTTATTAGCATCAGATAGAAAACTGTTTTTAGTTCGATGTGGATTAATGGCTGTTAACAAATACTATTTTGGGGAGTTCAGGGCTACCTAAACCAGGTGATTCATCTATCTGACCAAAAAATAGAATTAACCCCTTCACATCCAGAGGCAATCTGTAGGTCTAAAGAAATCACCTTGGAATAGGGTTGCGTGAAGTGAATTTTGTTCCTAATGATTCTGTGATAACAATATATATGGTTTTGAACTGAAAGATGTTCACATAAAAACAAAGATTTCTGAAAGTTTGTGGGAAAGAACAATCACAGACCAGTTTAAATGTCCTTTGCACGTCTCGGTGGGCAAGAAGCCAGGAAAGCTATCAGTGGATTGCTTTGCGTTACGATTGCAGGTTTTTCAGGGGGAATGAAACCATTATTCTCCCTATTCGGTTCTGCCAAGGCATGCAATATAAAGATTTGGGGGCTGAGACCAAGCTCACTCTAGACACGCATGGCATTCTTCCGCTTGCTTCTGTGAAGCAATACAGTTTAGGACGCTGTGAAAGGTGGGCGCAATCTCAGATTTGGGTGGTAAAACAGTGAGAAACGCTGAAGCTTTGGGAGAGCTGCAGAAGTCAGTAAGCGTTGGAAGAAGGAAGGCAGGAAGAGATTGTTGGAGGGAACAAGAAGGATCTGGCAAAACAACATGCTAGGAGCAGGCTGGCTCCTCCTAGGAGTACAGTCAGCCTGCAGCAATGTGTGTTGGGGCTGGGGGTATGCTGAGCACCCAAGTGTGGAGGGGAAGGTATGCCCAGGTGACAGCATTCATTAGATGCTAATGAAATATGATTAAGAACCATGTTGTCAGACAGGACACTGACAGCAAATAACAGCAGCCTCTTCTTGTCTACTGTATGGTAGTCACTGTTAAGTGTAATAGTATGGTCATAATCTGCCTTGAATTACCCACTCAGCGTAGGGAATTACTTCAGGTTTCCTTTCAGTTATCATTTTAACATGGAACTTACTTAAGTCTTGTTCCTCATGAGCTAAATTCTGGGCACAGTAACCTTAAGGAGATTGGAGAAGCAGTGGAGTAACAGAGCACTTACCTGGGCAAATTTGCCTCATCCTCTGGGACATTAGAGCTTGGTGCACGCTATTTCATTAATTTACACTTAATCTACAGCCCAGCAATACTTCTAGCAATGCCACGCTAGATTCTAAAGAACAGTCATGTGGGCTGTTGCCACTGGAGTGGGCTTACTGTGCGAAATAATCTACGTTGCGGCAGCATTTTGCGTCTAAACAGCTACCTGGAAATTCCCTGTACAGCAGCAAAGTGCAGTGGGTGGAAGCGGCACACAGAGAGACGTTGAGGGAGGCTCTCCGGGGATGGCGGGAGGGACAGTGCCCAAAGCTGTTTGCGCAGCTATAGTCTCAGCTGCACCTCTTTGCGTCCCCATCTACTACGTACAGTAAACGTCCTTCTGGCAAACAGATGGTGGTGTCTCAAAGAAAGGCAATTTAGTTTTTCTTTTTGCAGGATGATGTCAGGACAGTTCGGAGAGTTGTTTTATTAGCTTGATGAAGTTTTTTCATCATGAAGGTTCAGCCCCCTTGCGGATCCTATAAAACTAAGTCTATTTGGTAGAAACATACCTTTAAAACCAAAAAGATCAACCGGAATATATCCACCTTATCCAGAAATCAAAGCACGTGAATTATATCACTTCACACATTGCAATCTGCAGCAGAGCTGTCTACTGGAGGGGACCTGCCAGGCAATTCCCCTGGTGTGGCAGTACAATGATCCTGAACTTCGCATGTTCAGCCTCGATCTCTCCAGGGAGCAGAATTTGGATCTGATGATAGATCATTCAGAAGACAGTGCTAAGTCTAAGATCAGATGGTTTGTTTCTTATAATGTCACGTTTAGGCACCTCTGAATCTTTTGGATGCTTAAATAAAAATAAGGAAATATTTATATTTAGCTTAATGGTTGGTTTGCACAAAAAGCAAAATCCTGCAAGGCTTGCTACCCTGCCCTATGCCTTTATGTTCTCGGTTAACAGTTAAAAAGCGAGAGACTGGGGATCATGAATGCACTATTTGCCTAGTGTTTTGCCAAAGAAGGCAGAGGGAGCCAGACCAACATACCGATAGAGCTGTCTTGTCATCAGTCATTGCTTTTACAAAAGCAAATGCTTCCAAGGTAGCAGACCTAATGTTGTCGACTCTGCCCTCGTCAAATCGGCGTATGGAAGCACTTTCGTAGGTAGGGACAAGTCTCCTGTGGCATCTGAGAGAATGAAGTAAGAAAAAGAAAGAATAATTATTTTCAAGGAGTCATAAAGATTAAAAGAAATACAGGCTTGGTATGTTTTATTGTTACAGCCACGATTTTATTTTTTGCATAGTGTTCATCTTAATGTTGATAGAATTCTGTAAGAAACTTAAAAAAGACAGATGCTCACTCCTTTCTAATATGAGGAGCTGCATACAGCTGTATACATTTTAGTTATGCATTGCCAGTAAAAAATGACTTGCTGTGTGAAAACAAGGCTAGTGAAACTAAAATTTACTGAGAGATCTCAAGGAATGTTTTATTTGTACTGCATCATAAAATAATTGTGTAATTAATCATTTACTTATGGGCGTGAAATATGTTTTATTTAAAACAAGAAAAAATCGCACTCTGTGTGTGAATGAAAAATAGAAAACTAAAAGGGGAGAAGGGTGCTATTTGAGACTGTGAGCTGGAATGAAAACCCACATAGCAAATAGAACAGAGTGTGAAGACTACGGTTTAATTTGGGTCCAGGTACACAGCTACTACTTCTTGCTTCAGGAGACCTACTGTGCCTTCCAGTTGAAGCAGGGGTCTCAGAACATAACTGTCCCCTAAGGTTTTTGTTGCGTACATGGGATTTATATCATGGCTGGGATCCAGATGAAAATCTTGGACCTGGCCGTTGTTGGAGTTTGGTTAATGGAATACGCAAAATGGATGTTTAACAGATGTTAATGGAGTATGCAAAATGTGTTAGGCACCTCTGGTTTTGACTAGGTAAAGACCACTTCAGGATTTAATTTGACACGATAAAGGATTATTCGTCTAATAGGCTGTTCTGCAGGAAACCATGCAACCAATCTCTAGCCTGGAGCGTTAGCTGTTCCGACAACGTAGAAAGGAGCTTTTAACTTTGATAATACCATGGAAATTAGAGGATATTATCAAATCTTGGGATGGCTGCGAAGAAGGAAGCGGCAGTAGTTACTCTCCTGCGCAGGAACTCTGATCTGATATGCTGCTGCAGTATTTTTCCCTGCGGTGCAGGGGATGCATATGTGGTGAGCTACGGGTTACTGCCACCGTTCCTCCCACGCTACCCGCAGTGGCAAGGGAGTGTTTCTGCCCCGGGGACTTGGACTCCCTAGCTGCTTCTGCTGCTGTGGGTGGCAGGGTTGTCTGCCCCTCCCCCCCCAGGTCCCCTCACCCTATTCTCTATGCCAAGGGCAGGGGCAGCTGTGGGGAGGGTACTGGCTGGGAACGGCGTGTGTGGGACACGGGGATGGGAAGGCAGAGCAGGGAGAGGGAAAGGGAGTGAAGGAAAGGAGTACTCTGTCTCAGAACCGGGTGGCAATTTCTCTTGTCTGACCTACGGTCATTAGGCAAGATCACTCATCTCCATGCAGGAGGCATTTGTTTCGGTGCTGAGGAAAAAATGGACCCTCTGTATAAAAAAACCAAATTGTGGATCTCCTCTTGTGCTTGTTCCTATGATTTGAATTAACCTTACCTGTAAAATGCCAGCTGAAGTGCTACTTGAATGTAGGCATCTGGGCTAATCTTTTGTTTCTTAATGAATTCCTTTCCGTAGTTCTCAAACTTGTAGGCGATAAAGTCTAGATTTTTTACTATCCTGGAAAACAAGCAGAGGCAGTTACTGCAGGGGGAGATGCAAGAGCCTCACATTCTATTTCCATTTGCAGATAAACCCCAGAGATCATTTCCTGCCTGTGCCCTCTCGGACGTGAGTGGGCTCCTGCTCTGCAGCCAGTCCCAGCCTTTGGTCACGTCTTCCCGGTTAGTAACTTTTATTCATACAGGTCCTAGACTGGGCTTGTTGTCTGCAGCCTTACCATGAGCTGTGGCACTCGGGTCATTCTGTTCATTTGAGTAAAACACCTTTTTTTTTTTTTTTTAAGAAAAAAACCCCTAGTGTTTCCACTCCTGAAGCCTAAGCCAGGGCCTCCTTTGTTCTCGACAAATTTCTGTGAGATTTACTAGTGTGAGACATAGGTGGATTTAAAACCTGATGAAGGCTGTAAGCTCCTTGCAAGCTTCAATTTAGAGGACTACTACCTTCATTTAAAAACAAAAAGGAATTACTCTGCATCCTGAATGTTTTCATCCTCTCATGTATGCTTCTAGCCACTTTGAGGTCTCATCTAATGCAATCACGCTGGACATACTTACAGCTGATCATGCAGGCAATGTGTTAATTCTCTACAGAGAGATGACAGGCCCGAGCGTTGAGATGAAATAATTTGGAAAAAAATCTCTCACTGCCATCCCCACCCCCAAAGATCATGCAAATCTTTTACAGTCTGGAAACAGAGTCAGAAGAACTAACCTTTGTTGGAGCAACATGGATGTAAACAAATTACATTCCTGAATTCAAATTGTTTATTCAAACCAGTTGTATTCTACTGTCCCATAAACGCATCCCCATTGCCCTGGCTTCGGCTTTAGTCAGGTCAAACCTAAAAAGTGCATCCACAGAAACAGAGGACCTGCACTGTTTGCATCCCATGCAAATAGGACTCAGCTGTTTCTCCAGTGGTCTTTAGCTTTTCTAATATTTACATGGAAGGAAAACAATGGTAATGCAATTCCTGAACCCAGCGAAGCAGCTCCAGCCCGTAAGGGTGCCATCCTGCAAAGAAATGCTAGGTATGTCCACCTTGGGAAGATGAGGAGGAGCGGGAGGGCAGGGAGAGCCCTCTAGGAGGAAACCCATGCCTGCACTCACGGCGCCGGGTAGTTCCCAGCTTGCAGCCATTGCTGAGAAAAATGAGGCATCTGTTCTACCTTTGGAGTTTTTCTGCTGATGATGCCAAATGTGCCTGAATTTCAGGGGAACATTTCCACCTTAGTCTCCGCGGAGCAGGAAGCTCGCTCACTGAGTCAGCTCGGACTAATTTCTTGGAGCTTTCTTTCCTGTCAGTATGTGAGAGAAAAGTCATTAAGGTCACAGGAAAAATCTATTTGTTAAACGCTGCTTTTTTTAGCAGGTAAATGACTGGTTTCCAACAGTTGTATGGCTCTTAGTGGCCCTGTGCATCAGGGGGAATTTGCCACTGGCAGAGGCTTCGCGGGGGGCTGGAGCGAGTACGATAGCTGTACTGAAAGGGGACTCACATGTGCTTGAGCAAGTGTTCAGTGCACTGCACCAGTACGATGCCATCGAAAGGGGAATGTTCACACACGGTACCGCAGACTCCGTCTCTTCCTACCACAAACTGAGCAAGGAAAAGAACAAGTGCAAGAAACATAGGGAATAAATCATGTTCTGGGTAAGTTACCCATGATGGCAACCTAACAAAAGATGTTGTCGTTCTCCTGTGGTTTTCCTATTGCTCATATCAGGAACTTCCTTGACTTACAGATCAGTGGGTGACTTATCGCAGGAGACTTTCTTGTCCCGTGAATGGCGTTGCACTGGATCCCTTTCATGCTGCTATTTTGGACTGAGTCCTGCGAGAATGTAAATTTTAGCAACTCCCATTGGAGTCCAGAAATTGGATTTAGCATCTGCTTTATGGTAGAGAAAACCCGTCAATAGAAAGACAGGCCGGGGTCCTCCTTCCACATCTGGGGGCAACGCAACTTCGGTATCTGGGAAGTCCCTTAGGATCGCGTTTTATTACAAATATCGTATCAAATGAGCAAGCCCATCCTTGTTTGATAGCGTTTTCATAGCTTGTTTTACTGCCCTGCTTTCTCTTTACCTTTTTTTTTTTTGGTGGTGTTTTCTTCCTTTCCCTCTTACTTGTCTCCATTCCTGATTTCACTGCATACGCATGGCGTAACTGGTGACACTTAACCTGCTGCACTGTAGTTCTGTGATACCCCCGTGCAGCCGGTTACTTCTGCATCTCAAACAAAAGCAGATGTCTAGCACAAAACTGCAACTTGTCTCATGTGGTTTCTGTCCTTTTTCTGGACTTCTCCCCCCACTTCTTTTGAAGTGTCTTTGGCTGGTCTTCTCCCACTCAGCTCACTCTGCGCGTTTGTATCACACATACACGTCCTGCCTCCCTGGTTCCCGTGAGGTTTTCACAGAGTGTGTGATGCAAAAAGTTTACCTGGACGTTTTCTGATGCCTTACTGCAAAGTTGAAGAAGAATATGGAGAGAAAGAACAAGTCCTGCTGCGAGAATGGCTTCCTACATAATCTGCGTTTGCATGAAAGAAAATGGGATCTTTTTTCCCTAAAAATTTCTCTTCGCCTTTGAACTACTTCTGGCCTGAATACATCTGAACAGATGAAGCTCTCCCACATACTATGCAAACTTATTTGCTTTCTGCTACCTTCTGATAGTAAACAAAATCTTGTTTATTCTCATCTGCTTGAAATATCTCAACTAGTGGCCCTGCAAATAACAGAGGATTCTAACTAAAGACAAATGGTTTGTTCTTTAAGAACACAGCACTGGAGTCTGCTAATAATGTCATTTGCAGTGGCATAAATCAGGAATGACTACTGAAATGTATTTGCACTGGGGTAAGTCAGTGCAAGTGAAATTAGTGGTTTCTCTTTTCATGTTGCTGTTCTTAGATATGGCAAGAGCAACAAGCATTGCGCAAGCAATGCATCAGTCGGGTTTTTTCAATTTTTCATGAGATGTCAACATTGTTGACAGCTGGACATTAATACATTGCTTCACCCTGGGTCTATTGCAAAATGTGAAAATAACAGTGCGACACTGCCAAATATGACAATCAAAATCTGATTGGGAAAAAGGCTGGCGAGATCAATACTTCCAGGAAAGTCTCAACAAGGATGTCATTAAATGAGTAAACAGTCTGTTAAGTGAGAACGGAATACTAACTTAAACACATGCTAAATTATAAGCAGTAGTATTTCTAGGGCGTCAGGAAAATGTGTGAGAAGAGAAAGCAGAGAAAGCTATTGTGCTTTTCTTTTTGTTCTGGGATGCTAGTCCAGCATTTTTCTTTCATTTGATTGAGTGTAATTAAATGCGTGCTGTTTTTTGTTTTCGTTTTTTTTAATCAGATGCCTGCCTACCTGTACGTCTGCGTATCTGTCTACCTCCTCAAGTGCAACGGGCAACTTCAGGGAAGGTGAAAGCGTACCTGTGTTGGAGAAGGCCCCCCCCGCTGCCGGCAAGGCAGTAGGTCTGCTTCCCCTGCCTTCCAAGGAGCAGCGCTGCTCACGCCAACCCTGCCTTGGCAGATGCTGACACCACCTTCCCCTCTTTCTCCCGCTTGATTCTAAGTGGTCCCTACCACGAGGGCAACTGGAGTCCCTTGCCACGTGCTAGTAATATCGTAGTACTGTAAGGTTTTTACCTGCATAGGTTTGTCATACCAACGATTGGCCCCGTTTTTATGGTAGCCTCCCCCATGCAGCAGTTGCAATGCCATGTTCGTATCATTGAGTTCCACCCCGCTTGGGCTGTCCAGGCACACCAGGCATATGCACCGTTCAATCATGTCAAGAGAGTCGCGGTTAGTAGAGTCTGGGGATAAAAAAGTGAAATGTTCACATCCTCTTACCTGTGGCGCAGGGCTGGCTGGGGAACCCTGCTGCCTCGGAGAGCGTTGAAGACCTGACCCTGACTCTGCAACGAGCTGGGGTCTGCAGAGCGCTCCCAACAGCAGAACCTCTCAGCGCAAGGAAACGGTACGCCAAGGCATTCATTCATGTGTTAACTTTTGCAATATCGCTGTGTATCTTTCATATGATTCAATAATATCCACTTTCTTTTTCTGCCTTTCATTTCCTGAAGTAATTGTATTATGAAATAGATCTGCTTTCCTCTTAAAGCCAGCAATGCTTACTTATTTTATATATAACAGCTACAGAGAGGACAGGTGGAAAATAGAGAATTTCAGAGCTCATGCTATTGCTGCAGTACTCTGCTCAGGCCCTGCTGTTCCAGTACTGGTTTTGTGCTGTTCTCCCATTAAAACCCTTTTCTGGACAAGGAGCAGCAGGGCCCATGTCGGTTTTGTGCTCTTGTATTAAAAACCCTCTTCTCTCTCCTGTCCCTGGTCATTTCTTGTACTTTAGAGAAATAAGCCCTGGACTGGCTGTACTGCCTGCATCACATGAGGAAACATCTGTGGATGAGGTCGTGAGGTTCAGTCTTTGAACACGGTATGACCAAAACCATGGGTTGCCACATTCCACTTCCCTCCTATCACTACTGTACTGCTGAATAAAATGGTCTTTTTCTGGCTCTCTTTCTCTATTTCTTTTCCCTATCCTGTCACTCTTGCTTCTACAGGTGGACTACAAAAGCTATTTTTACGTCGTCCTCAGCGCTCTCCTCCTTATTTATGGTGTATTTATGCAGGGTTTTTTTCCTCAGTTTCTTTAACTCAGAAATATTATGAAGGTAAAGGTTTGTTCGCTTCTGAGGGCCAGTTTGAGGCATAGGAAATATTTAATTGTGAGCACTTAATACAGCTCTTAATTGAAAGGATAAAAGTGTGGAACCTATAACAAGAACTTGTTTTATTTAAAAGCACGTAACATCATTAATTGCTGTTAAATGGTTGTTAACAAGATTAAAGGAAAAAGGGATTTCAAACATCAACTTAAAATTCCTTCCATTCTTAACAGATCAGCTTTCATCTGCTGGTTTTGCTAGATTTTGGTGAAAATGTTTGTGTTTCAGAAAGTTCTTAACTAAAGATATGAATTCAAATTGATCAAAACTTCTTGCAAGTCTGTGCTAAGTTCAACAAATCTGTGCTCAATCCAGGACATGATTTTAGCTGAAAGAATGGAAAAAAAAATTAAAATTAAATGATTCTGATTTGCATTTGAAATATGGAGCCATTTCAAAATGTCCATGTTTTTAATGTTTGCAAATATGAAAAGGAGCTTGATCCTCTGAAAGAACAGCATTTTTCAAAGTAAGAAAAAATGTACCTTCCCAAAGTGAGTAACACAGGTTAGCGAGGAGCTAGAAAAACCCCCAGATGCGTGTTATCATCCAGGTTCATCCTCTAGACGCTGCGTAGTAAAAAAGAGCGCAAATATGCAAGAAATGAAAAAGGTGTCAAGAGAAGGAGAGGCAAGTGATAGCAGTGGCCGAGAAGGAAGAGGGGGAGCTGCGGCCTCTTGCAGGTTATGGCGAGGTTCTGTTGCTGTCTGGCGGCTCCTGCGAGGGAGCGCTGGCAGCCCGAGTGACGGGGTGGCCAGCCTGACTTCTGGCAGGCTGTGTGGGGAGCTGGTGGAGGACATCGTGTGTTGCCTTCCCTTGCCCACAGGAGCAGAGTCCTAGGGAAGTCACCTGGCGTTCCTGCCAGCTCCTACGAAGGCCTGAGCCAGGAGACTGTAACCGATGGCCAGATGTAAGCGTGTCCAGAGAAGGGCAACGAGGCTGGTGAGGGGTCTGGAGAACAAGTCTGATGAGGAGCGGCTGAGGGAGCTGGGGTTGTTTAGCCTGGAGAAAAGGAGGCTGAGGGGAGACCTCATCGCTCTCTACAACTACCTGAAAGGAGGTTGTAGCAAGGTGGGGGTCGGTCTCTTCTCCCAAGTAACTGGCGATAGGACGAGAGGAAACGGCCTCAAGTTGCACCAGGGGAGGTTTAGATTGGACGTGAGGAAAAATGTCTTTACCAAAAGAGTGGTTAAACATTGGAACAGGCTGCCCAGGGAAGTGGTTGAGTCCCCATCCCTGGAGGTATTTAAAAGATGGGTAGATGAGGCGCTGAGGGACATGGTTTAGTGGGCATGGGGGTGTTGGGTTGACGGTTGGACTCGATGATCTTAGAGGTCTTTTCCAACCTTAATGAGTCTGTGATTCTATGATGGGGCAAGCAGATAGGTTGAGCTTTCTGCTAGTGATCTGTGCCCCCCTACAACATGTGAAACACTGATGTCCCTGTGAATCATCTTCAAAAGCGTTCAGAAGCTTTGTAAGGGAGAAGACATGTCCCTGTCCTCTTGGCTGTAAAACTCTTCTAGTGTCTGACACTTGCAGGGCTGACCGTAATTGTGGTATTTATTCCATTGATGGTCTGGGTACGCAAAGGCTGAAAAGATCCTTGTGAATGGAAGTTGCCCCATACACATCAGCTGCTGGTATCTGCGGACAGGCACCTTCAAGGAAAAACTGCTTGGATAGTGATTTACAAACTGCTCACAGCTTGCTCAGTGTTCTGCTTTATGTTGTCTGATAGGTTTATATATATTTCATTGTGGCTGCTGCCCATACATCTTTGACAGATATGAAGCCCTTATTCTGACATACGGCTTCAGGGTATCTTGAGTCTAGGTATTAGAGTGGATAAAATTAAGCTCTGCTAGAAACAGAAAAGAAGGGGAAAGATGCCCTTACAGAAAGAAACAGACATGTCCAGAGAGCTGATCAAACACTGAAAAAATTATCATGTAAAGCAGGCAATGACCTGCACGAGAACTCACAGACCATGACTTGGGATGGAAAATCAGTATTTCCAGAAAGAGCTGAAACAGAGGAGAAGTGTGAGAACAAGCCTAAAGCCCTGCAAGGCATTTCTTGTCCTTCTTCCTTTCTAATGCACACAATTGCATTGAACTGGCCAGTCAGCTTTGGGTTAGCTGGGGCTTTTGTTTTAAAAAGGAAAATATGAGAAAGCAGTTCTGAATCAAATTCAGATACAGTATGCACGGGACAGCAGCCCCTATAGCAGTAAGAATTCGCTTCATGCACTTAGGAGAGTGAGTTCTGCAGCCTGAATGCAGTTAAAATACTGAATGTGTTTCTAAATCACTGACCGCTGGGTTTATTACAATTTCTTTGAAATTTTCTCACCTGGAAGACCTATCCTCTACTTGTAGGTCTGTGCAGGCCCATGTATGTATCTCCTTCATAACCTCTGCAAAGTGCTGTATAGGTCTTCTCCGTCCCGAAGCAC
>NW_008824187.1:472073-483892 GCF_000699105.1 Pygoscelis adeliae | reverse complement strand
CGAACAGTTGTGGGGTGACCCCTTCCACCTCACACTGCTTCACTAGAGGCTTTTCTCTTCCTCTGTTAGTTATTGTTGCGTGAACATTACACCACAGATAAGAACGAAAAAAGGGCTGTTAATAATCATGTATCCACGTGTAACAGCAAGGCATTATTCTATATAGAGGAGCTGTGCTAATACGAGTGGTCTAGGACGGGATTCCTGCTCAGATTGCGGTGGTATTTGCTAGTGCAGAAGCTGGTTTTTTCAGCTGCGTAACTGAGTTGGTTTGCTTCCGTTCATTAAAATGAATATTTCAGCAAATGCCAGGCAACCCAAAACCACTGTGGAGATGGTTCTGCTAGTTTTTGTTGATGCGTCTTTTTTCCTTCAGGATGATGGAGGTTTACAAAGATGATTTTGCTGCAGGTTTCAAGGTATTCACTGTTTTACTTAAAAGCGTGGCATGAAAATAAATGATTAGGTGTTTATCTCAGTTTTCATTAAAATAAGGAATCTTTTTTTCTCCCGCTTTAAAAAGAAAAGATGGGGAGGGGAGGGGGAAAGCCTGAAGATGAGACTGGTACCACGTAATAATGCTGTAATAATGGCCAGGACTCTGTGTGTGTTTATCTATATAAAGTTGTTGTAAGCACAGATAAACTTGAATAAGAAAAGGAAAGATCTTCCTTGGGACGGTAAACATATTTTGAGACTATTGGCAGCTCTTGTATATTCCAGGGCATTGGTAAACCAGCAGTATTTTCTGTAGCATTGCTGAACTAGGGATAAAGAGATCAGTTAACATTTTTTTGAGGAGGGAAAAATGAATACCTAAGTCACCTAAAATGGCAAAAAGAGGGCGTTTACATCACCTAGCTTCAGGGTAAAATATATAAGGTGTGAAGTGATAGAGGTGACTAATCCCACCCTTTATTTTCATCTGTTTCAAAGTCAGGCATTCAAGTCCAGAATCCACGACAGCTAAATGCTGCCTGTCGTTGGAAGAAGGAGCGCTATCCCCAGATAATAATTGGTGTCACCTTTCCTAGATACTTACTGAAGATTTGGATGAATCAGCCCTGGTACTTTCTGCTTTTCTCCACTGACTAGAGAGAGTACACAGCTAGATTCAATAGGTGTTGAACTTGTAGATGCCTTTGTTAGATGAGATGAAAAATGTCTGATAGTTGCCAAAAGCTAAGAGGATACGTCATTCCTATTGGTACAAAATGGATGTGAAGAAAGAGACAAATCACAAAATCTGATGTAATGTAATTTATGTGATGAAAAACAGAGAATGGAGCGAGAGCTATTTACACGGCGTAACACTTAAACATACACAGCCAAAGGGTCAAACCACATCTGCTGCTTCCCTGGTAACACACATCTGAACACTTACAGGTATTGAGTTTTCTCCTGCTAGCAAAATCCAGCAGTGAGGTTGCACATTCAGTCCTATATTTGCTGTAATGTTCACTCCCAGCAAAGAAAGGCAATGATGGTGAGGAGGAAGAGGAGGAAGATGATGAAGAAGAGAAAGCTGGGATTGCTGCTGCTAACCTTTCATAAGGATCGTCCTGGCCTCTGCCCATTCTGTTCTTCCGTCTGTTGTCAGCAGGCCAATTGGAGGCAGCATTTCCTCTTCATTCTCTGCCATTTTGGCTATCTTTCGTAACTGAGTGAAAAGATCTCCCTCACTGAGACGACGGAAATTAATGACAACATCCAAAACAAAAAACTGCAAAAAAATGACAGAAGTCAGAAGAACAGTCACAGATGGGTTGGACCCTTACTGGCCCAACGTTTTGCTTTCGCCTGGGTAGGTGTGGAGATGCTGAAGTCCTGCCTGGAGAGCCAGGCCTGCAGGCAACGGAGCACAAAAACTCTGGGGACTGGCGCAGGGCTCACCCCTCCTGTCTTTGTACACCAGTGTAATGCCAGTTGCTATAGGGGACTTATACTGTGTGTTGGGCTCAGATAAAACAGACGTTATTTGAATAAGCTTAAAAAAAAAAAAACCTGAAGAGATAACATCAGGAAGCATGTAAATAATTTCCATGGTATTATTTGTTTAAAAATAACCTAGAGAATCTAGAGAACTTCCCATTGAGGTGAAGAACAGGACTCCCTGGAAAAGGGACCACTGGGATCTACCCCTTCATTCCAAGGGGGCCTGCAGGCACGGCTCCGGTACTACAAATAGTCGAGCTGGGCTATAAGGTACTCTGCTTATACCAATATACTCCGCTGCTCGACGGCGTTTATTGGTTGGGACAGATTCACCCTAATGCTTCAGTATTTCTGCCTGCGCCTGTGCTAACTTCTTCAGGCGTAGCTTTGCCCCCCCGGCGTGGGACGGTGGTATATACGCCATGCGTTGTGTGCCAATACTTGACTGTCAAGAGAAGAGCATTTCCAGCAAATGCACTCAACAAGATTTTTTTTTTCCTGTGGTTTCATCTCTGTTTAATAAACATTTTTGTTTGAATGAGAAAGCAAATGCATTCTGCCACATTCCTCCTTTCTGCATCGCTGTACTTGGAACACAATGTGGGCTAAGGACAAAAACGCTGCTGAAGCATCTTTTGGAAATATTGACAGCTAATGCTTGGTAAGAAGCGAGCTCGTACGTAGCACGCTAATTGTGTTTCTGAATAGCGATGAGATCAGGCTCTTCTTGAGTGAATTTAAGCAAACTAAGAAATATAGAAAGGTATAAAAAAAGAACGCTCATTTACCTGATTGTTACAAGCAACAATGATGTGCTCTGGTTCTGGCATTACACTGCTTTTCTGGGCCACGAGGGTATCTTTGGTATGTCCTGGAAGACGATAGGAAGAAAAGAGTCCATAGTATTGCTTCATACAGAGAGGATGACCAGACAGCTGTCCACGAGCAAAATCAACAGGTAAAGCATGGCTGGAGAGAGAGAAGGAGAAAAACAAAGCCAGAGGAAAAGAGGGGAGAGAGAGGAGAGAGAGAGACAGAAAGGAAAAGAAATCTAATCTGTCCTTTGTTCTGTTACAATTAGATCAGGTATAACACAAATTGAATAATAAAACGAGATTACAGTATAAGGGAAATAGATGAATTCCCATACCACAGTTAAATACATCATTCCTGGCAGCTTCATGCATATTCATTAAGCAATTGCATTATCTTCTAGTGGAAATGGAAGGAATAGCAGGTCACAAGCAGCTCTGCAGCGTGCGTGGGAAGCCTGCCTAGCTGGGACCCCGGGAACTTGCCAGGACCGAAGTCAGCGGAGCAGCTGGGAAAGACGCAGCGCCTTGGGAAAAAAGTACCGATGAAATTCCCTGCACGCCACAGCGGCCCCGTACTGTGCAGAGTGGTGAGAGAGCGTGTGAGAGGGCCTTGCCTGACGAACAGGAGCGACTGGGGCAATACGGAGGGCGTTTCTGTTTTCCACACAGCCTCGCTTATGCGCTAATCCTTACTTAGACCTATGGGGGAGGAAGTGCTGAAAACCTGTTCCCTTTTTATTGGAAGGCATGCGAAAACACCACCTCTGAAAAGGCTTCTTTACTGGCCAGAAAAAAAAAAAAAAAAGAAGTTATCACAATTATGATTACGGACTGCGAAACAGCCCACTGACGCTGCAGCAGGAAATAACGGTGCTGTCGCCCGGGAGAGGCTGCAGAGGCCACAGGAGGAAGAAGATCTTGGGGTGCAGAGGTTCTCCCTCGGCAAGAGAGGGCTAAGCTTCCAGCCTGCCAGAGAGGGGCAGGGGCAAAGAACCATACAAGGAGCGTTACTGTCATACAGCTGATAAGGGCTAACGTTTTATGCTAGTTTATCTTGTTTAACTGTCTCTTTAGAACTGTTGCCGTTCTAAACCAGGGATATTCACCTTAGTTCCTGGCTCTCAGACTCTCTGTATGACTTATTTCCTTGTACAGGTGCTTAATTTTTTTTTGTTCCTTATCAGCAAAGCAGGGTTATTAGTGTTCTTCTCCCACGTTTTGCGTAATGCAGAAATCCTCTTAGATTTAACAGAGTTTTAAAGAGCGCCTACGATGACTGAAAATAGTAGAATAGCATGGTAGATTTTGATAAGACAATCTGTAATTATAGCAGTTAAGAAAGGGGTTAGAGTTAACTAACCAGGTCAGAGTTAACTCTGACTGATGGCACCAGAAAATCTTGTACTGATTGGGGAGATGTCTGTGTAAGATCTTACAACTCTCTTAGGTGAGCAAGTTAGGCTTTGTTTGACATATTTAGTCCTGGCAACTGCATGGACTATCTGCACAGTTAAAACTGAACGCCTGGGTTTGGGCTGGAATATTGTGCTTCTGCATGTGGGGTGATCCAAGAGAAGCTAGCAGTACGCTCGCTGGTAGAAGTCCTTAACGGCAACAAGGAACTGAAAACGTTACAATTATGGTGTCCCCATAATTATACAGGAGGGGTGATAAGCAAAGAGTAATAACAATATGAGGACACAGTAGTGAGGATTTAAATGGTTATTGATTTAAGGCAAGCAAATCTGATCACAGGAGTCTTTGGATCTAGAGTAGCGAGGTCAAAATAATAAGAATTTAAATTATCCTTTGTTTGAGCAATGTCTCATCTCAGATGCTGTCATACAGAGATGCAACGAACTACATTAGCATGCAATAGTACTTCACAGCACGCCGGTGCTGGTGTACGCAGCCGCATGGCGTATCTTGGACAACAGCACGTGTTCTTAAATAAACGCCTCTTCTATACTTTCTGAGTAGCTGTCAAGACTTTTGAAGTGAAAAATCAGACAGCCTCTTCCTCTTGCTTTTGTCTAATTCATAGATGACAGGGACTTTGTTGTTTGAATACGGACTTTGCCTTCCTCATCCAAATACGCGTTGGTTGAGCATATCACATAGGCCTCTTGTATTTCCAGACAGGAGAACGACCCCTTCCCTACCATGGTGCGGTGGCCGTTGTGCTTGGCTCTCCACTGCTTCTGTTCTCGGGGGGAGCACTGATTTCAGCAGTAAACTTGGAACGTGCTAGGTGAGGTTAAGAAATGCTACCTAAAATGCTGTTATGAGCTACCTCGTGCATGACTCAAAGAATCATGGATTTCCCCTGTGTTTATATACAGAAAGTAACGATGGCATAAGTAACTTCTTATTTTTACTAGCTGCTGAACTAGCCTGTCTGTGGCGAGGCTTCCTTCTCCCGGTGGGATGCGCTATTTCTTTTTTGGGGGAAGGGAGGCGGGGGGGCTGATGTTCTAAATGGAGGGTGCAGTACGTGGAGGGGGTGCGGCACCCGGGCAGGTGCCCGGTGCCAGGGAAGGGGTGCAGGCTGTGTAAGCGCAGCGCTGCTGCTCTTTGGGCCTGGGGAGCAGAGGCTTCTCGGTGTGTTCTCAGTAGCTCTGCTAAGCAGGCTGCGTGTGTCCTTTGGGCTGCACTGCGCGTGCCAGCGTGATGACCAGCAGGCATCAAAAAGGATCCTTCTCCAACCTGTTAGATTGCAGTTCTAAAGCAGAAAGCGCACAAAAAGCTGCTGAAGCGCTTGCCCTGAGGCATGCTGGAGCCCCAGCCCTTCCAAATGGTGGAGGGGGTGCAATGCAGCCTGACTTTGGGCACGTTAGAGCACCCTTGAATCAGAAGCCCTGCGGATACTCAAGCAGCAGCTCTCCTTCCAAGCTACTTACGTGTCCAGTAAAGCTTTATAGTCTTGCACTCCTGAAATGAGATTGGCGGCAAACCTGCAAGTAGCAGATAGAAGTGACATCAGTCTTTTATCATTTGGCAACACTGGGCTGTTTCTGAGAGACAGAGGGGAGCCTGGATGATTGATGACGCAGCATAAGGAGAGAAAGTCTTCTGGCTTGGCAAGAAGAGCCCCCCCGCCCCCACCCAAAACCTAAATTAATTCATGTCAAGAGAAATATGAAATCCTAGAGATGGTCCCTTCGACTGGTTAAAGAGACTACCAGAGGAGGAAGCCTGAAAGCATTTATTTAGAGAACGGGAGCAGAGGCTGAATAATTAATAGAATCCTGAACACGGGTTTCAATACCAATACTCATAAGCTGTCCGATTTATTAGAGTACTGCCTGTCCTAAGCAGATAGCCTCTCTGCAGAGCTGTGGGCAGGTGTATTATTTCCTGACACTGCCCATTTGCACTGCGTCTGAATGGGAGGCTCTGAGAGAGACATTTCCTTGTTAAAGCACAGGCATTGGAAAATGCAAAGTGGAGGTTTTTCGAAAGCTGGGCGCACAATAAATTTAGTCAGTAATGAATGGAAGCATTTATAGTTATGTTTAAAGTAAAGTAAAAAGACACATTGGTTGTCTATGCAAAATGTTAAAATAACGTATCGGCTTCAAGGTTCTGGCTGTTTTACAATAGCATAAATTCACGTGCAGTTAATTCTTTCAGTAATGAGCAGCTAGAGAGTGCTAAAAGCAAAGGGGGAAATTGCACTATATGAAGGTAGATTTGATCTGGTTTACTGTTTTAAAAGGAGAAAATGTTTTGGCAAAGGCTGAAGAATGGGGTCCTGTTTTAAGGGTGTCTGGAGAGGTATATTCTGTGCTGGGCTACTTGCTTGCCTTTTCACTTTTAAATGGTTGCAATTGCCCACAACAGCTCAAAGGAGAAAGGTCAGTTCAGGGCCGGGAAGGATGGGCCTGGAGGAAGCAGTGTTCTTGGGGAGGAATGATTTCCGAATTCGTAGATCCCCTGTGTTTCTGGTGCCCTTTTGGGCACCTGAGAGGGACAATTTAATGCCAGCGTGGCCTCTTCAGTTTGCAGGGTGGCTACGAGTCATAGCGATGGCATGTTAAAGATCGTTTTCCTTTAACCAATGTGTCAGAAATTAGTATTTCTTTTTTCCATCGCAAAATGGTTTACTTGAATTATACAATGAAGAGCTTTGCAAATATTCCTTTAAAAATTATAAATCCCATGGCATTTTTTTTCCATGCAATAAATGTAATAGTAATGACACTTTCACTTCTGAATATTGGTATGAGTAACCCCAGAAACACTGCCTCCGTCAGCAGGCCTACTATGAAATCATTTAATGGTTACAGCCCTTATTTTTTTAATGAAAGTTGATTGTCTTTTTGCAAAAGCAGTACATTGAAAATATCCCTTCATTTAGCAAAAGCTGCAAAGTTGTAGTACATTACCTCAGCTGGTCATTTACATCCTTGAAATACTGACGAGCAAAGATAATTGCTGGGCTGGAATTGACTGGAAGAGCTAGCCGGTTGTTGAGGTACATGTCATCCAGCCAGTAGTTAAACACCTAAGGGAAGGGGACATGAAATCTTAAAGCCATGAACAACGTGCGGAAAGGCAGGCTGGGGGTGAGGGGAGAGCGCCCGGTGCTCCTGGTGTCAGGCATGGGCTCTGATTAATGGAGCTGCTGAGCATTTTCAGCCCGGGCTCTGTGACCCCAGCTCAGCCGAAATCAGCTGCAATTCCATAATCCTATTTTTCAATCAATGGCAATTTACGGTGTGTTCCATTAAAAAGTACACAAGCTCCGTATTGTGGTGGTTTGGGTATTTTGTTGTTTGCTTCTCTCCACAACAAAAAAATGTTTGAGGACCACGTGCCAACTGCTGACTCGAATCGTGATTCGGATATATTTAAGAAATGGACAGAATTTTACTAGCGCTGGCTTTCCTCAGGGGGCCTCTAATATTTGTCAATGATGCCAAGACGCTCTGTCGCTAGCCATCAGATACTGTCCTGCAGCAAGACAGAATTTCCCGAGCCTAACGGTTCGGTCCTGCAGATACTGGCATGTGGGCAGGGCCCCTGGAGAATTCCCTCTGTGTCCGCTGACACAAATGCAGATTACTGATGCTTGACCCAGACAGACACACATATTAAATTTCTAACCATTTTTACTGAAAACACAGATGTACGGTAACCGCGTTCCTTTATGTCTGAGCAGAGTTTGAAGAATCATCTGGAAAATGGAGGCTTTCATAAAAAGATCAAATGGTCTTTCTGAGTTTAGCGGGCATACTTTGCATACAGTAACTATAAACAACAACGAAATTATGCAAAAATAATTACGAATGCACGCATCAGTTGAAAAAGTTTTCCTCTGAGATATTTCATTGCTGTTAGAACAGATGCTTCCCCCACAGTCTCTGGAGTCTTCAGGAGAACAGGCTAGAGCTGTACTCCTGGCAAGTTAAATTCCAAATAAAAACATTTCTAGTTTATCTTAAGAATCAGGTATTTAATTTTAATAACCAGTATTTAAAGTTGAGACGTTTCAGAAAACGCTTGTACATCCTTCCTCTGTAATTTTCACGCTGTCAGTGGTTAAATGAATAGTGTTCCAGGTTGTCTCCTGGAACACTATTTCTTATCGGGAACACTATTTAAGCGACGGTTAATTTAGCCACCAAAACCATGAAGTTCTACGATCAGAATAACAAAAAGAGATTGGGCGGCATTTAGTGGAGGCCTCAGACTGTGGCAACAAGTGGTTCAGGAATTAAGCACTGCTTTTAGAATAAAAGCACTGCCAGTACTGTAGCCTTTTTTTCTGACTATAGCAGCAATTTATTGGGGTTTTCTTGCGGGTCACACAACTGAAAAGTTAAGGGAGAACCACGCTTCACTGACATCAGCAGCAAGCCTGCAGGATTTCACTGGATCCATGAAACCATTCAGTGTCTCTCTTCCTTGCTGGGATGGAAGGACTGCAATAAAGTAAGTGTTTCTAGTTTTCAGCTGCCATATTCTTACACGGTTAATGCAGGGAGGATGAACCGTGACTTTGTGGAATGATAAAATCTCTTTTATCTACAGCTTATTTCATTTTCCTGTCTTGGGAAGCAGAAAGCTGGACTTTTTTTAAAGGCTGAGGTCTCAGCATGGTCTATGTGATAGAGAGAGAGAGAGAGAGATCTCTCTCTACATGTGTGTGTATATTCGGCAAAGTAAATACTTCAGGGTAACCACATCGGTATGGTGTGACAACGAATGGCAAAGAATAGTTTAATTTAAAAAGAGTAATGCCTACCCCAAAGTATTCCACTCCAGAATAATTTGACTGGATCAGAGCTTTGGCCAGATGGGTATGCAAGGCACTTTTTATAGCCCTATCAGAAAGCATTTTTCATTTTAATAAAAACTCTAAATCCTGTTATTCGAGGGAAAGGAAGAAATTACATCCAAAAAGGATGTAATACAGTGCTTCCTACAGGTAGAGCTGACACCTGCATGCATGCACCTGAGGTGCATGAATTCCCTCAGTCATGTCAACAAACTGCTGATCTGAAAACATAACGATGACGTGGATTTTGACGTTGTTTGAAAATTCTAGCCTAATATGTCTGAAATATTCATTCCCTTTGGTAGAATCTGATGTGACCCCTGTTGGCACTGACCCACTGAAAGAAAGCAGTGATCACATATAGAACATCGCAAAGAGTTTCTAAATGAGCATCAGCCAACACAGCAATTATTTTTCTCATCTGCATTTGCTTACCCAGTTCGTTGTCTTTTCCCTTCTTTCCTCGAGGATTTGCTGCAAGGATTCCCCCAGGCCTCCTGCAATTCCAAACTGCTCCACGATGACCTTGGTCTTTCTAAATTGCTCCTCTGGCACCAAGTGTTTCATGCACTGTAGGTACATGCGTAAGGTCTGTTGCAGTGGTGGCACTGGAAGTTTTGGCAC
The DNA here is from genome assembly GCF_000699105.1 of Pygoscelis adeliae. NCBI lineage: Eukaryota > Metazoa > Chordata > Aves > Sphenisciformes > Spheniscidae > Pygoscelis > Pygoscelis adeliae. The sequence goes on along the minus strand of NW_008824187.1, from coordinate 474,235 downwards.
TGCCTAATCATTAAAAAAAAAAAAGTGATTAGCAAGTAATTCTACTTGTTCCCAAACTGTCCTCTTTTTTTTTTTCCTTCTTTTTTTTCTTCTGTTGCTGATATTGCATCCCTTTTTTAATCCATTTATTCTGTTTTAGCAGTTGAGATGCCTGATTACTGCAAATGTAATTGTGTGACTTCAGTGGAGTTGCATTAGGTCTTAAAGTGCCTGGATTTTAGGACACGGTATGCAGTTGTATGCAATACTGAAGCAGTGGCACCTCTCCAGTAGCTCTATTTGTAGGCCTTTGGCCACTGAGGGTTTCAGATGGATAGGCCAGGAAACTAGTGGAAAACAGGAGAATATTCCTTGGTAAAAATTCTAGAAATCCTAAGGAACAGGAAAATAGGCATGGTGCAAGCATCTAGAGCTAGACTCTAGGAAATCTTCAAATACATTAGAGCATATAAAATAATGCATTAAGAGAAGGTATTTCATTAGTAAAGAAGTGCATTTAGCTTGTGGTCAGTAAAACCGTGGGTTAATACTTGTCTGATTGGTAATACGACTGGTTATAAAATTGCAGAAATGGAAAACGTGCAGGTCTACCTGTTTATTAGCACTGACTACAGACAATCCTCAATAAACCTGTGTTTCAGCCTGCCAAACCTCTGCTGTCAGCCAGCCTGGAACCCTCCTAGAAGGCTTGATAAAACATTTCTGTTTATGCTTGCTTTATCCTTATCCTGTTTGGAGCAGGAAACCGATAGTATCTGGGAAGAAAACAATCTGATGCTGTCCATGCAATTAAGCTTCCTTTGTTCTTTAATGTAGAATTAACCAAGTGAAGTGTAATTAGTCATTTAAAAGCCAGAGGGGCAGTGGGGAAATCAAGCAAGGAGGTAATCCATGAAAGACTGGGGAATTGCAAGAGGCTGTGATGCTCTAAGCGTGGTTCCTCAGGGAGGTAGACGTGTCTCCCAGTTGAGAAACGGTCATCTAATTCAGCTGTGCTTGCCCGTTAGTGATTAGTGTAGACCATACACTTTTGGAGGGTTTATTTCTCTAATTCCATTTTTGCCTGTCTCCTCAAGCAGGTAAAGTTCAGATTTTTTTTTTTTACTAGCTCGTGATGTAGCAGACACTCATTTCCACAGGATCACAGGACCATGGCGTGATTTCGGCTGGAAGAGATGTCTGGCAGTCACCTAGTCCCACCTGCTGCTCAGAGCAAGGCTAGCTGCAAACGCCTTTGCTACCGCGTGCAGGGCGGGAGGCGGTGGAGAAAGTGCTCTGAACAGAAGGCGGCAGGGAGCGCGTCTCCTCTGAGCAAAAACACCAGCTCTGCCTTTGGACACCCACAGAAAAGTCACTGCTGCGTTATGGTTCCCTATCTAGAAACCCAAGATTTCAGATGCTCATGGAAAGCGTCATAGGATTACCTGTTATTAGCGGAAACGCAAATCCAGTTCAGCCTGTAAAGCACCCTGGAACTCAGAAATAAGAGAATGGTAATTCTACAGTTTCAAGCTATGTTTAGTCAGGGCATCTCTCTTCTGTCACTGACTTCTCGGTCAGTGGAAATAGATGTGCCAAATAGTATTTCTTTTTGATACCTGGCTTTGGCCCTATCTTTCTGGGTAAGGTTACTGTACAGTTCCTGGCTCTGCTTAGGAAAAAAGCTTTAAACCCAAGGGGTTGACTACTTGTAGGCACACACACCCGGCATCTTTTAAACCGGCTTGAAAATGAATCATATGTGATAGTTTGATAGTTCCGTACTATTAAGAAATAATTACATGCCATCTCTGACTGTGTGGTAATGCGTCTGCTGTTGTGTAATAATATTTCACTTATTGAAATTCTTCACAGGACGTTGGGAGGAAGAGTGTATTTGGGTACGAGAAGCACTAATGTCACATCAAAGTTCCTGATTATAAACTGCTGCAGGATAACTAGTGTTCCCTGAAATGAAGAAACCAGCTCTGGAACAGAGCTTGGTTTACAATTATTATATTAATTTACATTAATTTACAGCATTAAAAGCTGTTAAGTCATCTATCTTGAACCATTTTTTTTTTTCTTTTTTTCTTTTTGTTTTCCCGGAAACAGTCACTTACTGTCTCATCTTTACTGCATGTGTCCTTCTCTTTCTTCTGCATGTTTTTTTCTAGGACAGG
>NW_008824187.1:469456-472062 GCF_000699105.1 Pygoscelis adeliae | reverse complement strand
GCATTTCTTTTGATATCTTTTGTTGAGGACAGAAATTGAAGCCACTTGGGGGCACTTACGGAGCCTCACGCCTCAGTTCTGGAAATAGAAAAGATTTAAAGTCCCGTCAGTACCCATTATTTATAACCAAAATGTACATGGGGAGTATTCCCTGCGCAGGCATACATAGAAGCTTCAGAATGCAAAACTGAGGAGAAATAGAAGCACAACATTCAAAAGTAGCTGAACTGAGCCCTGTGGAGATTGCTCTGACATTGTTTGTCTCATTTCGCTATAAATTTCTTTATCCAGAACTATCTGATGCACATAAACGGTCCCTTCTCAGCATGGTTTATTTTGTCACTCCAGCTTACTTCGCAGTGCATTGTGCTGTGATCTGCACGCTTTGTATTACTGTTACACGTTAGCTGGAGGAAAGAGGTGACTTTTCTCTGACTGTACTTACGTCGACACAGGTAATAGTAAGGTTGCCGTTTTCCATCGCAGGATACGTCCTCCCTTTACCATTTTATACGAAAGCACCGCAGTCTTTACATGTATTTGCCATTGCGCGGTTCCGTGGACACAGTGAGGTGCTGTCACCTCCGCGTTAAGGACGTGGAAGCTGTGGAAAGGAGCTGGATGGAGACATGCCTTTGCCCCCTGCAGGCTAGAAGCTCGCAGGGTGCCAGCGCTTCGGGGCATAGCTCTGGGCTGGGGGCCGCCGTGAGCCTGCCCCGGCTGGCAGGCTGGCTGTGGGAGGACTGGTGGCGTACACTGCCTTTGAGCCGCTTCGCACAGCAGTCGTTCCAAGTAGCATATACCTATGCGGGGAGACGGCTTCACCTGCCCAAAGCCACAGAAGTCGTCTGTGACAGAGCAGGTACTGCCACTCGTCTCTCTCTGGTATTGTGCTTACCCTGGTTTTCACTTCTCAGGATGCCTCTTATTCCTTTTCTGTACAGGAACAAGCTATATGGCACACATATTTCTTCCGATATAATAATGCCCACACCGCGCAGCTGTCCTTCAATTACGGTGGTAGATCTAAAGCAGGGTAAGTTCTGTGTGTTCAGCCAGGTCTTGACAGATCACAGGTTTTCGTTTGTTTTTTTTTTAATTACTTTGCGCTGTGTGTATGCAAAATGTAAGAGACAACATGTGTTGACGAAGCAGAAAAAGAATGTCATTTCCTTTCTGGAACCCTTGGGGCTATACATTCAGGGCACTTGAATTATTTCTGCAACAGCTTTTAAGAACAATTTGGATAAAAACCTACGGTGCCTGAAAGTGAGATGAAGAGTTTTGTTTAGTGATGGGCAGGGATGGCTGTGCATTATTCCTCTCCTGAGGAATCGGCTTGGCTGTTCCAGCCCTGCGGCTCCAGCATGGCTCTGCCAACGCGTATGTGGTCACTGACACCTTGTGTTGATCCTGTCCTCTCCCCGTCCTGCACTGGCTGCCAGTGGGGCCATGTGCTGTGAAGTAGGTTGTGTAAGGTTGAGAGATGTCCCTGGGGCCCTGCAATGAGCCACACAGCAAACTCATGTTGATCTGTCATCTGCTCACCATTTCAACCCAGGTGAGAGACGATTTCCCTCACGGAAAGGCCACATTAACCCGCTGCGCTGCTCCGCTCCCTCTCGTGTGCTACACAGGTCTCACCGCTTAGCCCTGCACTCTATTCCCAGCAACGCGGGTTCAAAGCGCTTCAAATAATGGGACACGTCCCGTCACTCTTGGAGGACTGTGGCTTGCCCAGTTGTTGCTGAGTTGCCTCAGCTCCCCGCCCGTGTTCAAATACAGAGCAGCCATTTTGTCTTCAGAGCCCCTAAAACTGTGTTCCCCTAAAGGAAAAACCCCGCTGGTATTCTTCTCACTGGGACTCTCGTCCTTCCTCTCCTTATGTTTTTTGTCAAACTGCAATATGGAGTCACACCGGCTACAAGTCCGCGTTGGCTCTGTCTCTCTGGGAAATGCTACTAACAACAGACTCGCGTATCTGCAAAATCAGTGTGATAAAGAGTTTGGGGGTGGCAGCCTGAACTGTGCTTTTCTGCCACGGGGATGAACTGAGGCTTTGTCTCTGGTTCAAGCGCTGCCAGCTAAGCATCACGCCCAATCCTCTATTTGCTTAATAAAGGGCAAGGAAACTGACACGAGAGAAAATCCTGCAGAAATTCAAGATGACTTCAAAGTTGCTCACTGGAACGGCCGTGAGGTGCATTGTCAAAGTTATTAGGCAAAAAAATTAATCCTAGCTGTTTTTATTTACAGCCGGCTTAGCCGGAGGGCCGGGGCGAGCGGCTTAGCAGGGTGGCTAAGGCATGGCAGGCTGGGGAGCCGGGAGGCCTTCCCCCCAGCTCAAAGCAGCAGCTCAAACCCACGGCAAAAGGCACCGATCTCTCCGTTAGCAGACAGCAGAGCAGGACTGAAATAAGCCCCTGTGCTTACACTCCAGCTCCCCATACACTGTGGGCTCAGCAGGCAGCTTGCAGCATAGAACGCTGTCGGGGCGTTACGCTCAGCCCCCATCCACTCGTCCCCGCTCTCAGTGTTATCAGGAAGACAAGCTTAAAGTTCTCCGGAGCCTATGCTCAGCGTTAGGAGGAATGCATGCGCTATCA
>NW_008824187.1:465882-467891 GCF_000699105.1 Pygoscelis adeliae | reverse complement strand
TCTCTTACTTTGTTTCCCAACGAGCCAGGAATTTAAATAAACGATTTTATTTTATAGCAAGATAAATTTGCAGGGCAAAATACGCGCTCCGGTTCCACTGGGGTTGGACCGAAGGTTTCCACTTTTTGCAAAGGTTTGAATGAAGCGCTTCCCCCATCTTTTGTTTTGTTTAATCCCCGCCGGCGGCTGCGCTGGGGTGGGCACGTTGCGGCTGGGGCAGCGCTCGGCACCGAGAAAGGCGTTTTGCGTGTCGTGCCTCCAACTGCCGGTAACGTTAATTTTTGGAATATTCGAAAACCGACATTCACGATTGTGAGAATTGAAATTAAATTCGCGTGAGAGCACGAGGAGCTGTTTTTAGGCGATCGATAGCACATTTGCAGTGCGATGCTGTCTGCTCGGACCCCTTTACACCCGTGTTGAAGAACGAATGAGAACATTTTGCACCGGGGTTTTCTCCGGGGCGATTTTGGTAACCGGTGAGGTTTGTGGTATGAGGAATTGTTACCGTAGGGGTTACGCCGAGCGCGACCAGCCCCCTCCCTCGAGCAGCCCTCGGCAATGAAACAAAGACAATCGATCCCCTTCGGTTCCGTTTATTCGGATCGTATTATTCTTGTAGTTTGGACTTCAACATAATACAGCACATTGCACTTACCAGAGAGCAGCACGAGAGAAAAGAAAAAAAAAAAAGTACAATACTTCTGTTTATTCCCAAGGAAGAATAAGATTTTGTGATAGTCGTTGCTCTTCTTAAATATATGAAACCAACTGAAAATCTAAGTATATGTACACGAGATTTACTAAGTCCCTGAATACGCCATTCGAAATTTTACACAGACTTTTTTGCTTTTCTTATATTTTTTTACAGAGATATACAGTATGTCACACACAGTTTCAGCTTCAGAAAACTTTGCACAATTATACCCCAGCTACGAGGCTGTTGGGCTTTTTGTTTTGTTTTGTTGTTGGTGGGGTTTTTTTGGAAGGATCCCCCCCCCAAGATTTATGCCAATGATTATCCAGATAATTTTCTTCAGGATTGTCCCCCCGTTCCCCGCCCCCCCCACCTTGCCAGAATGCTGAAGGAAATGCCGATTAAAAGTAAGTCTAGAAGAAGAAAGCCATTACATCATGACAAAAGTTAAACTGTATATATTGCACGTCGGTACAGAAACATAATGCAATACTGCTTTCATCCCCCCCTTTCCCTCTCTCCCACACGCCCCTCCTTGCTCCTGGGGCTGGGCCGCGTGGGGGAACCTAACTGTACTCATAGTCTGACGAGTCCTCCTCGGACACCCCTGTCAGGTCTCTGCGGCAGGAGTCCATGCCATTCTCCGCTGTCTCGCCCGCTGGCCGGAGGCTTTTGCCCATGCCTTTGTGCTCTTCCATTTTGATGGTGTCGTAGAGTCCCTTAGGTCCTTCTTCAAGGAGGATGTTCCTCTCCGAGTGAGAGGGTTTCATTTGGCAGACGTTTTTGAGGAAGAGGAGGACAGGGGCGTAAAGCACGTTGGCGAGCCCCATGCCCAGGTTGAGCTGCACAAAGCCCATGGTGTGCACAATCTGGCCGGCCACGATGGGCCCCAGGGCATACGCCACAGAGTAGGAGATGTCTGCGATGGCGTAGACGCTGCCGTAGACAGAGACGTGGCGCACGTCCACCAGGAAGGCCAGGGTGGGCAGCAGCGCCGTGTCCACCAGGGCGATGCCGAAGCAGATGCCGCAGAGGGGAACGATGACCTGCCCGAAATTCCTGCAGGCCGGCACCAGGCAGGAGCTGGCGCCGATGATGGCCATGCCCAGGGCCCCGTAAAACCACTGGAGGTGGGGGTACGCGGCGGCCAGCCGGACGGTGACGTAGACGCCCAGCACGTGGGGGAAGAAGGCGGGCAGCCAGGTGAGGCCCACCTCCCACTCGCTGGCCCCCATGGACTCCCGCATCCAGTTGGCGATGGTGGGCTCCAGGAAGGCCAGGGGGATGTTGCAGGTGGCCAGGGCCCCCGCCT
>NW_008824187.1:460831-463520 GCF_000699105.1 Pygoscelis adeliae | reverse complement strand
CAGCCCAGCGGGTGCCTGAGTAGATGTGGAGTTTGGGCGCCTTCATTTGCTTGCGTAGCTGGGCTTCCGCGGCTGAAAGGGGGATGATTTATCTGTCAGTTGCTGTATCTTGCTCTCTTGCAAGAAAACTGTCTGAATGGCCAGAAAGACTTTAAGATGGATCCCTGCATGGAGTGGCATACAGATCCGATTGTGCTTACACAGAAGTGGAGTCTTAAAGCACGCTTAAAATAACAATACCCCTAGACATCCGTATTGTCGTTGTTATCGTTATTTGTTATTCGTTTAGTACCCCGCTGTAAAACTGCAGAAGTACACCACTGAGGGCGTAGGGACAAAGCTCTTGACCCGGGATTCTAAATCAGCTAGTATCCTAAATGCTTCAAAAGATCATTTCAGAGCGTGGAAGGAACGTGTCTGAGAGAATGGAAGAGTGTTATTGGAAGGGTACCGAGCTGAAGGCCACGGCTGCTGCGCTTGGCTGCGTGGCTCAGGCTACTTGTCACCTGTGAGATTGATTTAGTTGGGAAAAAAACGCCCGGACACGGCGCAGCCCGTCCTCCTCGGGTTCCTCAAACAGACCCTGGGGTAGCAGCCTGAGAACGTGCTTCTGCGAGGGACTGTGGGCACAGGAGGAGCGGCTCCCAGGATGATAAAGAAACCGCTGAAGGATGCACCTCCTGTTTGGGATGGATATCACGTTTGCAGTAAGCGGTAATGGGTTGGGGGCAGATATGACTTTGGATCATTGCTGTGCTGCAGTCAGGAGTAGTGGAATCTTGGCTCTTGCTTGATGAGGCACTTTATTTGATTAAAGTTTCCCTTTTAATCAGAGATATGGCCATTTCCCGTCTCTAAAATGGAATCTGGCTCTGGGGGTCATGTCTGGATAATAAAGGGACTGGTTCTCTTGTCTCAGGGGAGCTGATACCGAATTTATTACCATCAAGGGAAAGCAGTATTATACTTGTAAAATGTTGCATAATAAATTTAGCCTTCTTAGTAAATCAAATCAGCAGATACCCTTATCTGCAAGAGATGCGTCATCACTACGTGAGCTTCTTTGACTAGACAGAACTAATGGGGAGAAAATGTACCTTCAAATGTGGTCAAAGTTGATGGACCCACAGTAAATTAAAGTTAAAAAAAAAAAAAAGTCTCCCCGGTGTTTGGCTTGGAAACCCATAATTATATTTGGGAAGGGACTTCAGGCTGAGATGAGACGACTCCTAAAATTTTGTACTTTTATCCCAAATCCCGGAAGATGTGACACTTACTTGGTTTGAGAGGAGGAATGCGGAGGAGGTGATGTACTTCATTTGTCCTCCAGTGCAGAACACGTGGTTTTGGAAAGCCACTGTTAATGTCAAGGAGACGGAGGAGCTTTTAGGTCTGTATAAAGAGCAGAGTTGACTGCACCAGGACTTCTTACCACTTTGTTCTAGAGGCTGTCGATGAAGGAAAGTGCAGCTCATGAAGACTGTTTTGCCATAGAGGGGGATTTGTTCTTGAGTCCAAAAAAAGCCCAGGAAGGGAAATTACATTTAGGATCTTCAAGATGTCAGAAACAACAGAAAATATATAACACACATACGAGCATATAAACCTACACGTCTGATGATGGTGTCACTTCAAGTTGAATATGAGGGGAAAGGGGGGTTTAGTATGACCAGTTGGTCACACTTCTAACACTCACTTTAGTTTAAAGAGAAAGACCTACCTACCTTGGGAATTTCGGAAAAACGAGAAAGGTTTCTCTCCAAACATCAAAATAAATATCCGAGTAGTTAAACAGAAAAAATGACTTGTGTACAATATGCGCTCGCTTGTCCTGCTCCCTGCTGAATTGATAGTCCTTGCTCTTTGGAGTGACAGTTGTTTTTGATGCTGTATCAGGGTGATTTTACGGAGAGAGAGAGAGAGAGAAGCAACAACTGCTGTGATGCACTCTGCTGTCGGGAACGGACTTAAGTTCACTGTGCATCCTTAGGAGTCTTTCTTCCACAGGAGAAAAACTTTTTGCTAGGAGGAGTCCAAACACAATGACTCAGAGAGTTAGTTCCTCATGTCTGCAAAATACTAATTTTCTTAATAGCCCAAGTACTTAATGTCTGCAATAGAGAGCTTGTCCTCTTAAGGATATGGCAATACTTTTTAGCACTTAGTGCTAAACTAATTATGTGTTTCTTGTCTAATTTTAATTTCTGATTAAAAGACCCGCTAATCGGATCCTGCCAAAGAGGAGAGGCTCACCTAGTTTGACAAGTATGTTATAATCTTTGCAAGTGTGGTGGAGGAAAAGGGAGGAGATAGAAGGTAAAGTCTGTTTTCAACAACTTAATTTCAAAAGCATTTTTGTGCACAAAATGGTGGGGCTGTCAAACAGAAACCAATAAATTATTGCCATGAGTGGAATTACTGAGAAAACATTGGCTGTTTTGCCTTAGCCATTAACATGTTCCTGGTTCTCAGTGGCAGCTGAGCTTCGTGCCCTTCCAGCCGGGCACTAAAACCTTTGTTCCCGCAGCAGACAGGCAGGCGGGGGCAGGCAGAGGCACACGAAGGCACACACAGGAGCTCTGGAGAGCAGAGGAAATAGAATCTTAGAATCATTAAGGTTGGAAAAGACCTCTGAGATCATCGAGTCCAACCGTCAACCCAACACCACCATGCCCACTAAACCATGTCC
>NW_008824187.1:456092-459042 GCF_000699105.1 Pygoscelis adeliae | reverse complement strand
CCCACCTCGCTACAGCCTCCTTTCAGGTAGTTTTAGAGAGCCATGAGGTCTCCCCTCAGCCTCCTTTTCTCCAGGCTAAACAACCCCAGCTCCCTCAGCCGCTCCTCATCAGACTTGTTCTCCACCGGGGCGGGGCGGGGTGGGGCCGGGCAGGGCTCGGTGCCCCTGGTCCTGCTTCGGGCTCCCGCTGGGCAGGTCTGGTTGGCAGCACTGGCTGGACAAGCCTTAGCGCCTTCAGCCAACGGGGCTTTTGGTGTTAGCGGGAATAGCCCCCAGGCACGGCCGCCTGGGGAGACCGGGTCTGTTGTAATCCTCTGTCAAAACTTCGTGCATGATACAGGTGTGACGAGGGACGGGGACTGTACATGGAAGTGTGCCCGTCCATTTCCATAAAAGCTGTGTTCAATAAGCAAAACTGCTCTTTAAAAATGGTTGTCATAACCTTTTTTTTTTTTTTTTTGAGGAATGGTAAATGATCTGTTTGGTTTGGTTTTTTTTTTAATGTTACACCCATATTTCATGCTGCTTCACTCTTTGGCAATAATGCTTAGAGAGAGACAGCAAAATAGATGAGAAAGAGAAGAGAGAAAGTAATTCAAGGGTTTGTGTCTAAGCTTATGTTAGATCTAGCAATAAGTTGATGTTCTTGTTAGTTGTAATAGACGGTTGTGCAGTTAGAGTTAAAAAAGAGCTATTAAATTATAGCATGTCTTCCAACTCTGAAAGTACAGGGTATTCTCTACAATAAAGTCACGTCTGTACTTCTAAATGGCTGAGCAAACGGAGTTTCCACTTCCCCCCTTGGAGAATACTTAGCTGTCCAATGAAATTCACAGCTTGAGTAGTCTCCTCATGTTCAGTTCGAAATTTCTTCTCCTGTTTGGTTCCCGCTATGCCTACACCTACTGTGTGTGTCACCTTAAACCGCCCTTGTCTCCTCTTTGCATCCTTCAAACATTTGCTCTGTCAGTCCCAGACCAGACGAGGACTACAAATGGTGTCCATCTTCGAGGTGCAAGAAGCAGCTCTAAGATCTGGGAAGATCCTGCTCCTCCCAATGACTGCGTCTCTTCCTAGTACTTCAGCATCACTTTTGTCCTATGTCTTTCTTTGCTCTTTGGAGGAAGCCTGTCAAAATGTTCTCCAACCAACCATAAAAACATTGGCTTTTTTCAAAGTTAGCCTGTTTTTCAGCTTTTCAATTGTAAAAATACAGAATCTATCCTTGCTCCAAGACCCCTCAAGTTCATGCACGCACTCATTGCTCATCCAACTTTGCAGGGAGCAGGAGCTGAAGAAATGTTTTGATGCTACTGATTCTTAACGTGCTTCTCCACTAGCCACTCATGTCTGCTCACCTTTTAAGGCTTTGCTGTAGCCCAAATCAAATTCCTCATTAGCTCCTCGTTGCTTAACAGCCTCCCAGAACTAAGACAGCAGGAAACACGTCTTCCACACACTCACAAATAGTTTCTGTGGCTGTAAGAGCGGTATCAGATTGGCAGTCTGATTTGCTGACAGTTTAAACGTTGGTTTCCATCATGCTGGGCATTCTCCTCGTGCTGGCTACAGAAGAGGGATATTTCAAATAACCTGTCAGATATTTTGGTTTGGTAATCTGTAAAGCGATCAATATTGTCCCAAGCAGAATGAATTGGATATGAATGTTTTACTTAAATGGGGAGGCAAATCTCTTGGCAAAGAATTAAAAACGTGTTTGCAGGATATATTGTATGTGACACATCCCAGTGACAGGATACAGGTCAGCTTGTATCGTCACACTATTTAAGTGAAATTTCACTGTCAAGAAAAGCTCTGGCACCTGGCAATTTTGTAATGCCTTTCTACAAAATTACTGCAAAGGAGACAATTCTGAATAAAGTATGAAATGGGCGTTAGTGTCTGGAGACAAACAACATAACGTTGTAGCCAATCCTACTTTTCCACGTGACTTACAAAAGTCAGAAAAGATAAACTTAGATAATCACTCAGTGCCGTAGATATTTACTCATGTGCATACATTATAGGTATGTTAGGTGTGGCTGTGGCAGAATTTATCACCGGTCGTGCCCATCTCTTCTCATTGCATTCTTTTGTCCATAAGAAGTTACATTTCTGTAGCTTTCATCCTTTGCCTTAACATTTTGAATGGCTGTGGCATTTCGAAGTATTGAAAGCACTTGAGACAAGGGGAGAAAATGCTCCTTTTTGCAGCATAGATGAAATCAGTGGAGATTGAAGCCACCTTGTAGGTACTTGCAGGTGTGTAGGATTAGTATCCACACAAGTTTAGGAAGGGACATGAGGTGTGCGTCAGGGCTGGTTCCTCATGAAGGTATAAGGCTGGGTCTTATCCTGCTAAGGAGGATGGGCTCAGGCCATAGGTGAGGCCAGTCTTGGCTTGGGGCAAGCCAGTGCTGGTTTGAAGCTGCTGTTGGAGTGAGGGCCTGGGGTAGATTGTGGGTAGGGGCAGAAGGGTGTGAAGGTAGTGATTTCGCGGTGCTTTTTGTCACTTGGAGTATCTGCTGAGATCTCTGTTGTCAGTGCTGCTTCGGAGCGGTCCATGTGGCCCTTGTCAGCTGGGGGCCCTTCTTAGCAAGGCACAAAGGGCAGTGGCTCCTGCTAGTGCTTTTAGATCTATCAAAGCAGCCTTTGGTATTTTTGAATAGAGCTGAGTACTAATCCGTACTTAATAATACATTAGATAAGGTTTTTTTGGTCTTTGTTCATGAATCATCTGAAGGTACTTTTACAGTTGTCTCACTTATTTTGTTTGAGAACGTTGTGAGTTGCTCTCAGCATGAAGGCCGTTCTCAAAGAACTTGCTGTAAATACGCGGTACCTGACACTAGAAACCTGGGCTGCACTGGCTGGCGCTCGGGGGCCACGCCACCTCCCGTTGCCTCCCTGCCTGGGCTGGAAGCACGTGAAGTTAGTGCCAGCATCTCCT
>NW_008824187.1:450400-455900 GCF_000699105.1 Pygoscelis adeliae | reverse complement strand
GCCGACGCTGTCGGGGTTGTAGCCCGCTCCCCGCCCGGGGCGGTCCTGGCCCCTGCTCAGGGGCTGCAGGGCTGCTGCTGGCAGGCTCCAGGCTGCACAGCACTGATGGAGAGGCATTGCTGGCTGCAGAAGAAGTCAGATGAGAGAAGAAAACCGTGAAAGGGCAGGTGTATCACTGTTACTTAGTTCTGGAAGTGTGTCCCTGCTTTGACTGTGTGTTTCTCCTCCCCAAAGCTTCTGCTGCTGCCATCAGTTTGGTCGCTTTTAGGCCTCGTTGTATTTGCTCTCCTCTTTTCTTGGTTATGTCCAAATCGGCTTCCTCTCTGCTGTGTTCAAAGGGTCTAAGATGGGTCTGGAACTCGGTTCAAGAGATCATTTCTGCAATTTTTTTACAATTTTTTTATATAAGTTCCTCCCCTTCTCTCCTTGAATCTGAGAAGAGTAGGCTGTAAGTGGAGTAAATTTCTTAAGAAATGCTGAGATTTGTCAGCACATCCAGTAACTTTGTGTTTAGAAACTGTACTGAAAGCTCTCTGGAGGACTTGCAAATCCAAAGGGATGAAGTCTGTTCGCTGACCAAGGCAGGACCAGCTGGGTAGCAGGAGGAGCACCTGGGAGAATCAGCTGAGAGAGCTCCTGGTGGGAAAATGCATGGGATTTGCTGTCAAAATGTGATGGGACCAGTGGTGTCCCAGTTGTAATCCCAGAGAGTGTCTGGTTATGTAGGTTAGAGTCAGAATCAGAACTTCAGTTTTCTTTAGCAGTTTGGGATGTGTGGGAGTTTTTTGTTTGGGTTTTTTTTTCCTAGAAGCGCAAAGTTAGGGGTCAAGTTTTCTTTGACTTTTGGTGAGATGGTGGCATCTGCAGATGAACTTCATTCTTACTGAATGTATCTAACTGATTCCATTTTGAACACAGCAATAGAATGAAAAGTACCTTGGATCTGCAGGGTGTCCTATTTTTTCCAGAGTTTTCAAACTTTTATTGGTACTATTGAGAACTCTGTTTTTTCAACTATCTCTGTAGTATCTGAACGTTACGTCTTCTGTGCATTGCATGACCTAAGCTGTACGTATGGAAAAGAAGGCTGTTCCATGCAGGCTTCTGCGCTATGCACATGGCTTCAGTAAAAGGGGAATGCAGGGAACACGCAGCGGTGAGCTAAAGGATGTTGAACATACACTGAGAGGGAAAGTGCCTCTTTAAATGGAGACAAATGAGGTTGGATTTGAAGAGAACCCTTTACCTCCTGACAAGGTTTTAGGATTTCGGTTGACTCCAATAATTCCTAACAGTGAACCTTTAAAGAGATTTTCCATTTCCTTGATTGCAGCTATATTTAAAGAAGATGGTACTTGAGAATCGAGAGCAGGAGGCAATGACCTTGCCTTACCCGCAACGCCGGTGGAAGCTGCCTATTCTTAGTGCGGTGTAATTCTGCTCTTGCTGTGAGGCTGCCTTTGATTTCAAGGCAGAAGGCTGGAGCTCCCATATGGGAGGCTATTGTCCCGCATCTCTTACAGAGCGTGCATTAACTGGAGAGCAGGCATCTGATTAACATCCCTAGTGCTGTCATAAATCAATCTGTGTATACTTAAACAAGTTACATCAGCCTAATGGGAAAAGATGTGGCGAGACAATTAAAAGAATTAACCCAGAGCAGGGGGGTCGATACCGTGGAATAATCTGTTGCTGGAGTGTGACGACCAGGCGCCGTGGTAGTTCTGGCAGCCGGTCTCTGCAGGAACCAAGCCCCAGCCTCTCTCAGGAGGAGGCTGACGCATTTTCAGAGGATCTGGCGATGGGGCTCTGGGGCTTCCAAATGCTCGAAGGCTGATGAGGTTTAATTATTTTTATTATTAATTTTTATTGCTCCGAGGTGGAAAGCAGCTGTGTGTGAATGAGTTCACTAGTGTGTGTGTGTAAATAAGCCAGCTCGTACCTTTCCTGCCAGTGGAATCGGAGCATAAGCAATAGGGTGTAATTAGTTTTAGTGATTTAGTACTGTCTAGGTAAGCTTTTCTTCTTACCCACTGACTCAAGAAGGTTGTCTTGCAGTATCGTTCTTATGCTTTAGTGAGTTGCCTGTATCGAGCAGTGCAGATGATTACCAATGGAAAACAGAAACTCAGACTTCTTATTAGATTTATATTGCAGTGGTAATTATGGTGAATTTAATTACCAAAAATAAAAGGGGAGGGGGGAGTTTCTAAAAAAGAAATGGGCTTGTTTTCCTTAGCTCCCCCCCTTGTGAAAAGTCAAATTAACAATGTGTGTCTGTCAGGCTTATACCCTTAGAACGTGCATTGCAAGCTCCTGTTGAAGTTCAACAGAATGGCGCAGGAGTCCTTGAAAAATGAACCCATGTCTTCCCCAGCCGGTATTAATTACCTGAATCCAGTTCAGCCAAGCCCTGTGCGAGTTAGTGAAAGCCTCTGGTCCTCCACTTCCCTTGAGCCTGGAGGTTTCCCTGGAAGATTTCTTTTCTGTGAGGCTACTCATAGCTGGAAAACACAGTCAGTGTAATGTCCCTGGGGCCAACAGAAATCTCCTTTTCCTGCCAGTTCAGTGTAAAGAAAGCCAAACTGTGTGCTGAAACTCAGTCGTGAGAGTCTCTGAAACACAGGTATGCTTCAGCGTAAGGCAAGAGAGCCGAGACATCAATAGCTGGTGCAAAAGGACGCTTCCAGCATCGTGGTTTGTGTACTTGACACTTTTCTTTTGCTGCAGCTCTGTTTTCTTCCTCAGGCAGAGAAACCTGTGCTTGCAGGTCACCTTCTCCTCAGCTTATCCCCATGCAGCAACAGCCAAGTGCTACTGGGGCCGTGAGGGGCAACGTCACGGCCACCTTTCTGCAGGCGTGGGGGGGAACTCCACCACGTACCTCAGTGTGTGGGGTTGACGTGAGTCCACCAGACCACCAAAGCCCAAAGGGCGAGGTTGCAGTGCTGCCCGTGTTGCCAAGAAACTAAGTTATCAGCTGTCTGACCCTTCGTTTGCGAAGTGTTTCTCTTGGGTCAAGGCAAATCAGCTAGTGCTGGGAGTCGCTTTGCTGCTGCTGCGTTACGGGGAGGCAAGCGGGGAGGCAGCTAAGGGTGCAGTGTCCTCCGTCTCCAGAGAGGCCGTGGCAGTGGCTGCGAGGGAGCTGCCTGCTGGGGTGCTCAGAGGGACGCTGGCTTGCTGCAGAGCTGCCCCGGGGTTTGGGAGCAGGCATCTGCTGCTGCTTCCCCCCGGGGGAATGAGGCTGGTCCAAAGCTTCCCTTAGCAGCAGACGGTTAGGTCCCATTTAAGCCCCATAAGGATACCCTCAAGACCAGGTGCTGTGTTTGTACCTGGACGATGGGTGTCCTACTGTGTGCTGAGAAAGCAGTGGGTGTTGAAACGTGTACACGGGCCTCAACTGCAGTGCAGGCACCACTGCGGAGACAGCAAGAGTGTGTATGCTGTCTAACTGCAAGGGGGAGTATTTGCACTCTCTGCGTTAGGCACTGGCTAATTTAAAGTGTTCTACTTTGCCCTTCTGCAATTACCTACCTTTCCCTGAAGGCTGATAGGGAAGATGGCTATCCTTCCCCCTCCCTCATACACGCATGACTTAATTTTTGTGTGTGCTGTACTTAGGTACGTTTTTGGAGGACAAGCTGAAGAGGGTCTGGAACAAAAGCAGGCTCTTGCTGGCCCGGGAGACTGGCACCATGGAAAGGCTATCGGGGGATGCAAAATCAATGCTGGCCCTACTCACTCTGCCTCCTGTTCGCTGTTTTGAAGCATCCTGATACTGAGGTAACATGCGGGATAAGCTTTGTGGCTGTCTTTCAGTGTGCCAGTTACATATATAATGGATCTCAGCTGGGAAACCCTACCAGGACAGGGCAGGGGTAAGGGTTAGTGCAAACCCGGCTCTGACCCTCCCCTAGCAGCGATCCAGATGCGTCTTCTAGCACAATGCCTTTAGCAAAGATCTGTAATCATCGAACTTTTGACCCCAGCCTCTGAAGTAATGCCGAGTATGTTTAGCACACATACAAATGAAGTGGAAATCATTATTGGCTTGCTCATGACCTGCTGAAATATGGTTCCCCTCCGGGGGCTCCGTTTGCATTTCCCTCGGTCTCTCTGAGCACTCAATCTTCCAGTAGTTTCACGTGCTACAAACTGAGCATCACTGTGGTTTTGATCAGAGCTACCTGCCGTTGCCCGTTCACTCCAAACCTTTCCCTGCCTTACACTTTCTCAGGCAGCAGTAATAGGGCTCATGCATAAACACCCCCTGCCGCGTTTATATTGTGGGCCCAGGTCTGGCTCTCGACCACATCTAACTCGCGTCACGCTGAGCGTTGGTCTCAGTCTGTCCTCCCTGTCCCTCCACCGCCAAGTCGCAGGCGAAGGAAATGCAGACTTCGGGCTGTCAGGAGGCTGTGCTGATCCGGATGACTGGCAACCCAAATGGCAAGGCTTCTTCCAACCCTGAATTTTAATTCCTTCCTTTCCCTCTGCATGCACATACTCATCTTGTCTGGGCTGCCACGTGGGTGTTGGCAAAGCTGATCTCTTCTTTAAATGTCTGTTACTGGAGCCCCTTCCTTCTCTTCAAAACAAAGAAATCTCCAAACACTCAGAAACCTCTGAATTATTTATCTGAAAGACAGAAATAAAAATATTATATTTTTCTCCTTATTTCTTTCCCAAGCAAAGCTACAGATAAGATTTGTCCTTATCTCACAACTTATTGAGAGAACTGCTACTTACTCTGTGTAAATA
The DNA here is from genome assembly GCF_000699105.1 of Pygoscelis adeliae. Taxonomy (NCBI): domain Eukaryota; kingdom Metazoa; phylum Chordata; class Aves; order Sphenisciformes; family Spheniscidae; genus Pygoscelis; species Pygoscelis adeliae. Next base: position 451,139 of record NW_008824187.1, on the reverse strand, counting down.
CAGAGTAATTCCAACACCTGGATTCTTCCTTGCCAGAGTCTCCTTTTGTGTTTGTGTGGAAATGGTCACAGAAAGAAGGAAGGCCCAGTTATTCACCTTGTCACCTTATCCTGCATTAGAGTTGAAATAGCCTGAATGTTGATCCTTCCATTTTGCACCTTTGGATGCCTAGTTTTTTTTTCCTGTTGTACTTTTTAGTAAATGGCAATGTCTTCTCCCAAATGTATTCTTTTTTGGTGGGGTGGGGTAACACTAGAATAAAATAAGACTTCACTAAAAAAGAATAATGACCAACTCATTAAAAACGGAAAATGAAATAACCATGCTGAGCTATCTTAGTAAAAGAGAAAAAAAATTTTTGTTTTAAAGTTCTTTTCTGGCAGTACGCTAGAGTCTGTGAGACAGCGACCGTTCCTGGGCAGAGCACCATGCCTTTGTGTGCGGTTAGCTCGAGGGGAGCGGGACCCTGGTTCCCCTGCTCCGCTGTTTGCTGTGGTCTGCTTGGAAATCTCGCCGCTGCACCGAGGGGCGGCCTGGAGCCAGGCAAGCTGTGCCTGTGCCTGTCTGGAGGGCTGCTCTCGCACCCCGCCGTTCACTTCACGCACGGCGCGGGGGTGAGTGTTGCTCTCCAACGGAAGATTTGCCAGGGTATTCCCAGCATCCTTTTAACCTCTTCTTTTTATGTCACGGGACAGCAATTCTGCATCCGTGACGGACAGCTGGCGGGGCAGCACGGGCA
>NW_008824187.1:448547-450380 GCF_000699105.1 Pygoscelis adeliae | reverse complement strand
CAAACGCGCTCGCCTTCGAAGAGGGCGGTGTGGCCGCCACTTGCTGCGGGGATGTGGCAGGCCGAGGGGAGCGGGACCCTGGTTCCCCTGCTCCGCTGTTTGCTGTGGTCTGCTTGGAAATCTCGCCGCTGCACCGAGGGGCGGCCTGGAGCCAGGCAAGCTGTGCCTGTGCCTGTCTGGAGGGCTGCTCTCGCACCCCGCCGTTCACTTCACGCACGGCGCGGGGGTGAGTGTTGCTCTCCAACGGCAGATTTACCAGGGTACTCCCAGCATCCTTTTAACCTCTTCTTTTTATGTCACGGGACAGCAATTCTGCATCCGTGACGGACAGCTGGCGGTGCAGCCGGGGCAGTGCCTGCCCCCGTGTGTCCCACTGCTCAGGAGTGCGTATCGGCCCCGGGGCCGAGGGGAGCAGCGCAGATCTGGAGCAGTGCAGGAGGGGAATCGAGCCTCCTGCTCAACTGAACCACGTGGAGGACACTTTGAGGGCTCGGTGGCCCTCTTTGGTGTCAGTGCGCGGGTGTGCACGTGTGGGTTTTTCTTCCCGAAACTTCAACCATCTGAGAGATGCTACCGATATGAGCCTGTGCCCCAGGATGCTTTCCGTTGCACTTGGGAAGGGCTCCAGGCTGTGGACAGTTACTGAGATTAACCTCTCTCTCAGTAAAACCCGGGAGGCCTTTGCTTGGGCAATCAATACAAGCGCACCCCTGCAGTTATACAGAAACGCTGTAGGAGGGGCAGCGTGGCAGCGTGGCCCTCGGGCTTGCTGGAAACCAACAGAGGATCCAGCCAACCCCCCGATTTCCATAGCGTGACCTTTTCATTGGAGATGATGTGAGTAAGTGGTAAGGATCATGGGAACCTGTTCCCCTGAAACGCCCCTGAGTTGTTGGGGTTCTGCTCTGCTGCTGACATGAGACGGTGCTGCACGTCTCGTACACACCAAGGGACGTGGGGTCCTTCTGAGTCCTGTAGTTTCAGTGCTCTTCCAGAAAAGCCAGGGCAGATACGCCAGAGGCCGGTTGCAGGGGGGGAACCGGCAGGAGGGAAGAAATAAAGCATTTTTGTCGCCGGTGTAGCATGAGTTAGTTATTGGCTATATTGCTCTAGTCCCAGGGAGTTTACCCCAGTGGTAGCTTAAATGGTGAATGCGTAGCTGTGTGAAGCGCCCGGGACTCTTCCCTGCTAGGCTCGGGCAGGCAGCAGTTAGGGACACTTGGAGCAGATTTGTGGCAATTTAATGCCACCTTCTGGTTATAAATATAACAGCAGAGAGGCTCTTTAAAAGTGGGTTTGTTACTACCTTTATTTGATAAACTGGAATAACCAGATATCTAACTTCTTCAGTAGCTTTCTTGAATACTTTTATTTTAACACATTTTCTACCGAGTAACGTGAACATTTTCCCTTGGATTACTCTTTAAAAATACTGATAAGAATAAAATCATCATAGTGTGGTCTGCTGCTGCTGAACTTAAAGGGAGAGAGCCGCAGTTACAGAAGAGGGCTCGCCATCCTCGCTGCAGAAAATCTGCCACAGTGATTTCTGTCCGTCACTTGCAAAGGCCTGGTTTTCAGCAGCTAGCAAATGCTTGTCCTCCCGACATGTTATTTAATGATACCTTGCTAGTTAAGATTTTTTTTTTTGTGTTAAAATGGCCTTTCTACCCAGCACAAGAGGTCTCCTCCCTTACGAAAAGCAAAGAATTGAGTGACCTTGCAAGAACGTGATCATAAAATAAGGAATTCTCATGAGCTTCCCTTAGCGTTCGTTAATCCTACGCCGTAACCTGTTCGCTAACCGCAGCTAAGGTCTCCGTGGCAGGACTC
>NW_008824187.1:421013-448532 GCF_000699105.1 Pygoscelis adeliae | reverse complement strand
CTTTCCCCAGTAGGGGGTGCAAAGGTACCGTGTATTTTGGGGGGAAAAAAAGGCCCTTTTCTTTTTCATCTCAGCCCCAGATCTGGTTATCTACTGCCTAGCATTTTGGGAAGTCTTTGACAGCAAAGGAAACGGAGAGCGTAGAAGAAGCGGCGTGTAAGCAGATGAAGAAGCAGAGTGTAAGCAGATGGAGAAAGCATTATTTGATAGAATTTCATTTCACTTCGCACATATGCCGGTTGCTATAGGAGATGCAGTCTGGCAGGGAATGGGGCTCCTTCTGTTTACCGTAACTGACTTCTATTTACTAGATAGTATTTCATTGTTACTGACAGCACAGCCTTTCTGCATGTCTTTGGTGTGAAAACATATTTTATTGTCATACTTGGAGCAACTGCCGCTTTTTCATTCCATAGCACAAAGATCTGGTGCCACCTTTTGCATGGAAAAAAGCCTTGCTTTTCTGAAGTGAGAAGGAACTTAGTTATTGGGGCATACCGAGAAATTAATTCCACCTTCAGGTTGACAGAGCTCACTTATTTAACATTTCCTCTTGCATCTTAGTGTGTTTGATATATAAACTTCATTCTCCATCACTTTACCAGTGTAAGCACTGATTTGCTGCTTTAACAAGTATTGTTCTTGGCTGCTGTATGCTGACACCAAATTCTGCACAGAAACATCAAGTGTCTGATTTCATGCCTCTGAGGCTCTGATGGCAGTTGTATATGGTTAGAAAATTCGTTAATAGATGTTACATATTTTCACTAGATCCTGTATAAGGTAATGGTATTTAGTGGTAGAATTATTTGAAAGGAATTAAGAATTACAAGACAGCATTTTTGTCATAAAAAGTATTCCTTGACAAATGTTGGTATCTTTGTGCTTGATAGAACATTTAGCAACTTCTTCCTCACGTAGGAATTACCTTAAAGTTATTGGCTTCGACAGGAGTTTTGTATGAGGAAGTCCCAGTTTTGTGTTCTGTAAACGTTCATGAGGATCATCATAAAAGTTTCCTCTCCCTCAGGATGGGTACGCTATGTTTTATGATTAATGGAGATATTAATTTGGTTGTGACATTGTCTTTTTTTTTTTCCCCTTTCTATTGTAACATCAGTAATGCATTAAGCCGATGTCGGTGAAGATGTGTCACAATGTAGGAGATGCATGTTGTTCAAATGATGTGTTTGGTGAACAGCAAACAAATACATGAATCTTAAAAGCGTACGTTTCTTGGAGAAACAAAATTCTTTCTGGCAGAGTTTGTTTCCATTAAGGGCAATCTGCTCAGATGCTTGGCTATCATCATCAGCTGTCTTTATTTGCTCCCAGTTTGTCGAATCCAGATTTCACAGTAAAATCCACAGCATTTACGCAAGAGCACAGAGCAAACGGCAGCTGCTCTGTCTGGGCTGCTTAGAGCAGATTAAGCTGCAGTGAGGTGTGCTGCCAGTGGCCATCGGCCTGAAGAGACCAATCAATCAACCTCCCTCTGACTTGTTATAGACAGCTCTGTCCTGTAAGTCTAAAATAAATCCGAAGCTGAGCCGCGGCTGGGCTCCTTAGACAAGTCGCTGAACGGAGGGGCCAGCCAGGGCTTCAGACGTTTCAACTATTTTTGTAACTACAGTCTGAGACGCACCTCTGTATCTTGGCCTTCTTCCAAAGAATATTTTCTATGTTTTCAGGCATCCTTCTGGTGCCATCTTTGAACTTAAACACCCCTTTGGTTCTGTTCTTACTTATCCAGTCTCCCTCCCCGAGAGAGGACCCCCTGATTTCTGCAGGAAAGTCTGATTCAAAATCCAACAAACAGAAACAGCCCGTGCTTCTGCTAAAGCTTCAGCAAAGACTGAAGGAAATGGCAGCTGCCCCGTGTTGAGAGCTCATCAAAGCAATTTCTAAAAGTGAAGAAATAGTTATCACAGAGACCTGTGGCTTTCCCTTCTCATTGCCTGGCTATCTGCCACTTTGTGCCGTCAGTCTTGGGCTGATGATCTATATTCAGCAGCTTTCTTCCACATAATGTTATCTTTTGAGACGAGGCAAGGCACTGAATGACATTTCCATCTCCCAGCTGTGCATGCAAGTATCTAGTCAGCAAATCTTTGATGTGCTTGGAGATGACCTTGCGGCGTACCTTTGAGCTGGCGGTGGCGAAGGAGGAGAGCTGTTTTCTGCACTTGACCTAACAGAGGGCATGAGTAGGCTCCCGGGAGCCATGCCAGATCCAAGTGCCTGTGGAAAGCACGACTCGTTGTTTATGCATCACTGTCATTTTCTGCCAGTGATAAGCCACAATAGGGCATGTTTGTTGGAGATTATCGCACTTCTTGGGTGATTAAAGTCCAGAGTCAACCTGAGGTATGTGATAATCGCTCAGAAATCCACTGCCAGGTGGATCTCGTGGTTTAAGTAGATCATGCCATTTCCTTCTGTAGTTTTGGAAGCTGCAGCAACAGTCAGGTGCTGCCATTGCTGCGGGAAGGTGGGATGCCCAGAAAAGTGGAGACCCCTGCCCCGAGCATGGCCCCAACCACCCAGGAGCGAAGGTGGCTTTCATAAAGAGCTGGGCTGGCCACATCATGCTGCATCTGCTCCTCCTGCTTCTCGGATCTGCAGGCTGAGCTAACTTGATTATCCCCAGGATGAGATTACCCAAAGGTGATTTTTTTCTTTTCCTGCTGTGGCAGGTGGTGGGAAGTGACTTTTCACCTTTGGAGTCACGCCGACGGAATAGGGTTTTCTTCAGGAAACTAAAGACGGTGTTTATTACCCAGGAACCATAATTGTGTTTGTGTTACTTACCCCTTCCTGGCTCATTTTCCTATATTTATATCTCGGATCACCAACTCTCTGAGCAGGGACTCTCAAAACCGTGCTGCTTGGCTGTTGCGAGTGCAGCGGGACAGTCGGGGGGGATCTGTGACTGCGAGAGCAGCCCCGGCTCCTGGCTCCATGGGGGCATGTGCGGGTGCAGGTTTGATGGGGTGGGCAGCGCCAGTCCCCTCGGAGGAGAATGGCTTGGACTGGGTTTTTTGTCTCTAATTTTGAAGCCGTGTCTGTGCCGCTGTTGGGAAGGATGTATCAGTATCAGAACAGCAGGCTTAGACAATGCTCATTTTTAAAATCAACTTTATGTCAATTTATTGATCATATTTAAAACAGCAGTGGCAATGCCTAGAAGATGACCTGTGAAGGAGTTACGGGTTACATCCGATACCTGGACGTGGTCCTGTGTTGCCTGCAGTTCTGCAGCATGGTGGGTAGGTCAGCCTGCAGCGCAGAAGCTGGGGAAGTCATCAGAAGGTCAAGTGCGACGCGTTGGGAGAAGTAAATCTGATGATTACTGTTGCAAAGACTGTTTGATGTCCTTTGGTTAGCTTTTTCTATCGTACGCTGAAACCACGAGTTGTGTGACATGTTGGGGGTAAATATGATTTTGCACTGATTTGATTTTTGGTGTAGCATGCTTAATTACTATAGAAAGGTATGGAAGACCTTGAAGGGGAAAATAGCGTGATACAGGTATACTTAATAACAGATCAATAGATCTTCGTGTTTTGTGAGACATCAACATTATTTTCTCTAAGGGCAAATGGCACAAAGCGACTTCCACCATACAGTGACACAGAATATTACATGTGCTCAATAAATGAGGTAGTCTGTCATCAGAGCCAGTCTCTGCACATCGCAGCAGGCTCTCGAAATGGTCTTTCAGTGACCAACGCTCCTTTTGCCACGGCGCTTCATGACGGTCCAAACCCTTGAAGAGAGAGCACGGGGGAGTGAGCCACCTGGCTGGGCCTCTCCTCTCAGCTGGACGTGTCCTCTTTCTCCCCGAGGAAAGGGGCCGGTGGGGGCATTTGTATTTTCTGCTTCAGAGGATGAAATTAATTTTGTGAAGTGCAGCCTGTCGGGGGCTTGTCTGGGATCTGCTCAGGGGGAGCGTGCGTGTGCCTCTAGTCAGGTGCCCTGTAGAAGTGCTCGGCTGCGGGGAAAGTAGTCCGACGGTAACGAACAAGCCACAGATCCGCCTGTGTCATTGCATGTGCTGTGGCCACATCCTACCATTTTCAGTGTCTGTCGGTGGAAGTTTTGCCCCAATTTCTTGTCTGTTTCCCTTTCAAACAGTCATTCCACAAATGACTGTATGGAAAAGCTAGATTAAAAAGTCACATAAGCTGCTTTAGCAGCCATTAGTTTAAATGCACTCAGTAAACACTCATATGCCAAATCAATTCAGTAAATGGAGACAGGTCACTGTATTAAATGGACTTACGGATGCTCAGGACACCAGATCCTTCCCCTCAGCAAGCGATGCAGGGACTGTCCTCTTTCCAGCGCTTTGCTCTTACTAGAAACAGTCTATTGGGGAAATGATTTTATTTTATCGTTACTTGGAAGCCGTTCCCCTGGTTAGAGAGGTCCTTAGGAGATTTAACATATCTCCAGGACTGGAAGGATGGTGCTTGCTTCTAAGGAAGGAAGGTACCCTGGGAGTTGGGAATAGCTGGGTGGGTAGACCTCCCCGTCTTTGGCTGACGTCCCTACATGAGCGTGCTTCTGGAATGAGGGACAGCCTGGAAAACTAACAGCAAGAGGAGCTGTCAGTGCCTTTCCCCTCCAGAGATGCCGTGGTAGGAGAGAAGGGCTTTTCTCTTGGCGTACTTGGCCAATGCTGCTCAGCCGGTTGTGCTAAATAAACAACGGTGGTCACAAACAGCAGCATGGGCGATCGGGTGCCCTGCAGTCAGTCCTCGGGAGAAGTGTCTGTCTCTGCTGTGGCATGTGGTTACTGGTCCCAAATCCTTTCACCGGGTGTTGTGGACCTGTCCTGGTGGGCTGTGGGAAAGGCCTTGCTAATATCTTTGGCAGGTTACATCTGAATATGCACCCTGGAGTGCTCTACGCACGTGCCAGGTGAACGGAGGTTGTGGGCTCCGTGAGTCTCCTTACTGTCACGAGAGAGAAACAATAATATGGTAGGAACGTTGACTTTTCAGAAAAGACAAAACCGAGAGATGCCAAGTGATTTTTTTTTTTTTCCAGCTGTGACATTGGCACGGCACTGCCATCGATCGGGCTGAGCAGATCAAATGGCCGCACATCCTTAGGCCTCTGCCACATATGCCCCTGCCACTGATTCTTCGCTTGGCAGCACTCATGGGGTAGTAGATCGGGTTCGACAAGATTCATCTGGATAAATTGTGTGCACGTGATTTTGTGCTCTTCATGGTTGGCTGTAGCGAGAATGTGGCTCCCCAGCCCTCCTGGCAGCTGCCCCCAGGCCTCTGGACAAAAGGAGGCTGAGGGGAGACCTCATTGTTCTCTACAACTACCTGAAAGGAGGTTGTAGCGAGGTGGGTGTTGGTCTCTTCTCCCAAGTAACTGGCGAAAGGACGAGAGGAAATGGCCTCAAGTTGCACCAGGGGAGGTTTAGATTGGATGTGAGGAAAAATTTCTTTACTGCAAGAGTGGTTAAACATTGGAACAGGCTGCCCAGGGAAGTGGTTGAGTCACCATCCCTGGAGGTATTTAAAAGACGTGTAGATGAGGCGCTTAGGGACATGGTTTAGTGGGCATGGTGTTGTTGGGTTGACGGTTGGCCTCGATGATCTTGGAGGTCTCTTCCAACTGTAATGATTCTATGATTCTATGATTCTATGACAAGACAGCCTGAAGAGGTGTGAGGCTGTGAGCCACCAGCGGGACCCGGCAGCCCCCTGCAGAAATCAGACAAGTCACATACTCCTCAAGGCGTCGATCAGTTGTTTCATTACAAATAAAAGCGATGTGCTCTCAGTTTGATTTCAGCGCTGTCTTGAGGGGAGGGTGAGGAGAAAGCCAGTGTGAAATTGGTCCATCCCCATTCGTTCTTATGGCCTCAAGTTGCGCCAGGGGAGGTTTAGATTGGATGTGAGGAAAAATGTCTTTACTGAAAGAGTGGTTAAACATTGGAACAGGCTGCCCAGGGAAGTGGTGGAGTCACCATCCCTGGAAGTATTTAAAAGACGTGTAGCTGAGGCGCTTAGGGACATGGTTTAGTGGGCATGGTGGTGTTGGGTCGACGGTTGGACTCGATGATCTTAGAGGTCTCTTCCAACCTTAATGATTCTATGATTCTATGATTCTATGGTATTTAAAAAAAAAAAAGTCCAGTGCTCTGGTCAGGGGACTGGCAGTGCTGAGGATGTTGGGAAGTGCCTGGGCATTGGCTAAGCCTACAATTTTAAAGCAGTATTAAAGAAATATTTCTCTCGTTGCACTCCCCTTTTTGAAGACTTTTTATGACAGGAACTATCTAAGGGAAAAAAAATGGTTGATTGAGGTTCCCTTGGGGCCCACTAAGGCTGCTCCAGTGATGGGAAATGCCATAGAGCAACCTCTGGTGCGCGCCAGCTGCGCGGCTTTCCTGGCTGTGGGCGTAGGATGTGGTCACGCGGCATAAGAGCACTTGTTTTGTCCCTACGGTGGAAATTTGCCGTTTCGGTGTTCTCTGGTAACGATAACACAGGACCGAACAAAGAGAATTTGAGTTGGGAGGGAGAAGAGTTTTCATTTGCACGCCAATCCTGGTCAGTGTTAATTATTTATTATGCCCCCCCGACATAGCTGTGCAGGTAGCGAACTGTGATAAGCTAGCAACGAGTCGTTTTCCTCAGAGGCTGCAATATCACGGAAGAACCGTACGGAGCCAGCATGGAGCAGTGGGTGCCATTACACTGGCGCAGCTTGGGGGGCTTCCCCTGGGTAGACACGGGCATAGCTGGTGGGATGTCACTGCTGCGCCTCCGACATCGCAACTGCCCTCTGCAACCCGTTACCCCTCTGACTCGCGTGCTACGGCAAGCGATTCCTGCCACTGGTCACACACGTAGTGGCTGTACTGTTTTCTTTACCTGGACAAGCACGTGCTGACTTTGCGCTATTACAGGGAGTGTCCCCACTTGCATAACAACATTGATCTCTTTCCTCCGAGTTCAAAGATTGGGCTTTCTGTCCTTTTTTTTTTTGTGAGTGGAATTGCCTTTAGATGTCCCTTACGCAAATTACAGAAACTGTCATTATGATGAAGTTGTTTGTGTGGTATTTTTCGTGTTTTTTTTTTTAAAAAGGAAAGCAAAACCTTTGCAGCCTCTTTCATCTGGAGTGACATGCTATTTCATACTATAGCCATGCCCTATAGTATCATTGCAAAGCCTAAGAAGATTAAACTAACCTGTATTTTATGAGGAAATGAGAGCATAGATAATTGCTTAACTTCCTAATCTCTTCACAAGTATCAGTGAGCAAGTTTTAAAAATTCTGCAGAATGAAAGTAAAGAGAAACACTTTATTCCAAAGGGCCTAGTTTATGAAACGCAGATGACTTCCAAAGTGTGTGACCTACTTGGGATGTTTGTCCACCACCTACTGTAGGGGATTTGATCCGAGTCAGAGAGGTTGCTGAAGTCAAGAGCTGAATATGTTTGCAAATTGAAATATTAGGGAAACTGGAGAAATTTCTCCTCTAAATATGTGTTTCTACCCCTGTGTCCTTGTCCTTCATCTTTGTATCCCCCCTCCTCTCTATGATGTTGCTGCTTTCCTCGTGTCTCAGTGAGACCGAGTGCCCCTCAGGCAGCGATACTCTTGCTGGGGTCCACGAGGTGCTCAGTCTAGCTTCAGGAGGCTCAAAATACATACCTGGAGCTTGTATTTCCTCCGATATTTCCTGTATTGATTACTATCTTATTGCTCCTTGGTTTTGTATCCAGCAGTAGTTGAAAACATTTTGTTGACTCCTCTACTACGCATCTTGTCCAGATAACAAAAGAAACTTGATGCTTCTTAAGGAAAAACATTCTGGAAGGAGCATGAGGGTCGTGTTTGTTACTACGGGCTCTGGATTTCATGCTTACAGCCTGTCTGATTCTGCTTTTGATGTAGAACCCTAATACCAGTTTTTCAATGTGTTTGTTTATTTTTCTGGGATTTCATAGAGCTTTTTAAACAGAAGCTCACAAAGTGCCTTGGTAGCGGTCATGGCAGTTCACAAGAACGTTTTCTGATTCATTATTTCTCCTTTGACCAGCTCTATCTCTCCTCGCCTTTCAATCTGTATTTAACAGATGAGTGTATCTCAGTAATGAACGTTTGAGAATATCACAATATGTGTGCGTGGCAGTCCTCCAAGTGAAGGAGGAAAACTCTGTGGGAAGAGCCCCTGGGTACTCATTTTACTGCTCAGCTTTAGGCATCTGTTTAATTGTTCCTAACGAGCTGAAGCAAAATGGACAGGCAGACACAATCAGATATATTTTAATTTGCATTTCTATGACATTTCCCATACCAGGGTAGGGTTTGGCGGTCATTCTCTCCCCAGGCTTGCTGAGGGTGGACTTCCCTTCTCTCCATGCGGTGCCTGAAAAGGGCAAAGGTAAGACATGGAGAAACCCGCAGCCTTATTAAATCCAGCACTAAGTTTTGAGACGAACCTGTGACTTTAAGGGTGTTGCACCTGATGGTTGTTTACTTCAGGGTGATTGGGTTATTGGGGCCCATTTGCTGTTACGCTCCTCAGGCAAACTGGCTGATGAAGAAACACAGTTGGTCCAGAATAAGTGATGTTGCGGAGGCAGAAGTGGAGCATACCGGTTGACGAGTAAGCACGTAACCGATAAACGTCTACGTTAAAATCCACGGACCGAGCTCTGGCCCTGGCAAGGCTGGGTGTACCCCAGCTGTAAAGCTGGCTGCAGTCAGCAGGAGCTGGCACCGACTCCCTGGGGCCACTTACGGGTATCCCCATCCGAATGCGGGGGACCTCTGCTCTCTGGCAGCCTTCCTGACACCCCTGCTTCGATGCTGAGGACGTATTTCTTCCGAAGCAATTGCCAAGCGAACGGCAGGGCTCCCTGCAGTTGTTTTACTGAAGTCATTCCTGTTCTAGGTTTTGAGCTTGTTTTAGCTCTTTTCACTAGTGACTTACGATGATCTAGCGACGGTCCTCCCCTGGTTGAGGGATATTTTAGTTTTCCTTGTGAAGGTCTCATGGGGCCTACAAAGGGCTGTCCTGGAAAAACTAGTGGGAGTTTGATTCACAACAATGCTTTGATGTTCAGTGTTAGCCATTTGCAAATATAGCCAGGATAAAGGAGCTGCATGAGCGGCCCCAGTTTCTTGTTGTGCTTTTTGGGATGGCTGTTTGTAAGGGTGAGTACTGTAACCGATCTACCCGTGTGGGGCTCACGTGCCCTAGGTTTCCCAAAAGCTGTTAGAGAATTCACCACTGTTGAGGTGATCTGTTTATATGCGCTGACCAGCTTAATACCATCTTTTTTAAGGGTGGAAATATTTCTAGCTTTTTTTGTGTGGTTTTGTGTTTTTTTTTTTTTTTTAAATGACTGTTCCTGCATCGTTAACTGGAGTCAACTTGAGGTTAAAGCTAATTTAAGCTGGATGCTATATTTAGCATTTATGGTGCTAAAAGGATTATAGGAAAATAGATACTACATAAGTGGCCATAATCTTCTCACTGTTTGTGCTACTTGAGTGGCAGAGAATGGGGTGCCAATCTGAGATTAAAAATCTAATTTTAGGGAGCTAACAAGAGTCACATTGAAGCAAAAAGGTAAAGATGGATTAAATTTTGTGGACTTAATTTTTTTAATTGGGCCTCCGACCTGCTTAAAACCTTGCAATCAGAGCATTAACCAAAGCCTGTGATTCTAAATTACGTACTACTTCCATACACCAATTTAATAAAATCACACTAGACGCTTCAGTTACACCCTTGATGGAACAGCCAGGATGCATTTTCAGAGGTCAGGTTTTTTCCACTGCCTGAAGTTTGACGAGCCACCTCCGTGCCATTATCTTTGATTGCTGGAGCCAGTACGTAACCAGCTCCTCTTCCGTGTTACTTCCAACACGACAGTGACAAGAAAGCCCAGCCCGGGATGTGAGGGACCGATGCAGACTGCAGCTCTGCAGCTCCAGTACTACCCCTTGGTCACAGCACAGTCACCTTGCCTGAAAAGCCCTCCCAGTTCATTTCTTTTCCACCACCTGGAGGAAAAAAAGAAAAAAGAAGAAATAGATGTGTGAACAGTAATGCCGTTTGCAGCCCTGGCCTTATGGCTCTGCCAGGAGGGTGGGTTACTTCTGAAAAGAGAGGCAAACAAATTTTAAATGGGGAAAATCCCATCACTGCCTTATAGATGAACCAGCTTCTCTGAGTTAAGTTGGCAGTGCAACTGAGAAGGGACTGGCTGCTAGCACGAAGACACTGCAGGAGCCTGGTGACTCGCTGAGAGGTAGTGCACAGCGCTGGCTTACTGGTGTTTGCTTACAGTAATTGGGAGTTATTCCACCTTCCTTCAGTCATATTTAATGGCTGCCAGCAGGAGGAGGGATGGATCTTGCATTCTCAGTGTGACCAAAATGTAAGCAAAATTGGCATCTGGAGAAGATCTGAACTGGGCTCCCTTTTACTCCTGCTTGTCTGTAGGCTTTAAAATAACAATTAAACCCTCTTAATGGGATTTGTGTACCATATGGCACCTTCCCCACAGGATGATTCTTTCGTGTTGCTGTCCTGTCATTTGTCCATATCCACAAATAGTTTTCAGCCAGAAAAACAACATGCGCTGTTTAAAGACACCCAAGGAGAGATGGCCATCTCTTTGGATAATTCTTTATTTGTATATCCTGTCTGAGGCATAGTGTCCTCTTGTGGTGGTAAGTCAATGGAATAGCCTTCAGTGGCAAGCTCAGGCCTCTGAAATGTTATAGCAAAAAGAAGTTAACAAATGCTCAATGCAGGATCTAAGCATAGACTATTGGGTAATAGGATGCTGACATGCTTCTAGTCCTGAATTCCTTTGTTTTGTTTGTAATACTCTCGTTACTGCTGGTAATGAATTCTCAGAAAGAAGAACTGCAAAAGGACACCAATAAACCAGTTTTATTATTTGGTCAATGCAATGCAAAACACACTAAGGTATTGCTTGCCCTGCCGATGCCTGCGATGCTTGCTTTTCCTTTCCTTTCATCCTAACCCCATTTCAAGGCACTGAGGTTCAGCCAGCGGTAGTCACACAGCTGTTTGCTGGTAGATGGGCAATGCCATGGGATTAATGTTTCTAATTTCAGCTGCTGAGTGGGTTTTCACTGGAGTCAAGAACCTTGGGTTTTTCCACTGGTGTTTCTGGTCTAAGCTCATTGCTGCTTCATGTGTTGCATTTGTAAGTATGGCTGCTATATACCTTTAATTTCAAACGCCGTCTTTCGGTGATAGCGGCGGAGGTGCTGGTGCCTGCTGTGGGATCGGCAGATGGGGAGAGCAGAGCGTGTCCGTCTGTCTGCAATGCCCTCCAGTGTGCAGTCTGCTTGCGTGCCCGTCACAGCCTGCAGTGGAGCTGCATGGTGCCAAGCGCAGGCCACAGTGGCTGGATGGCAACGGTACCGCTCTCGGAGGGTGTATTGTTGCACTGCCCTATGTGTTCATCTGAGGGTGGGGTGAGCAGTCCTCTGGAGGACCCTGCCTCTGAACGAGCAGAGGGACCATAAAAGACCTGGTGCCTCCTAACTTTTTAGACAAGTGAAGTTGGCTAGTGTGACTCCCTTCAGCAAGCACACTGGGACCAGATCTGACCAGGTCTGACCTTGATGGTTGGACTCGATGATCTTAGAGGTCTTTTCCGACCTTAATGATTCTATGATTTAATGATTCTGTGTCTGTGATGTGCTCCACTTTCTAACTGTTCTGTGGGTGAGTTTGAAGAAAGCAGTGGAACATTTCAAAATAGTTTTGGGCTGCCTGTAAAGGAAAGCTTTCTTAGCTTCACAAGGGTTGAGCACTCTCCACTGCTATTCAAATCAAAATTTTACACTCGGTGTGCTTTTTTGTTTAAGTCCTGTCCCAGATACCACATTGAATTTTTTTTTTTTTTTTTGCTTACCTGCCAAAATAGAGTTGCTAATGGCCACCCTGCTGCTGTGGCAATTGCTCATTCCTACTTTAGGAATGGATCACGATCTCTCAAACACCTGCCATCAAAATCCTAGCTGATTGTCAGAGCTGCCTGCCTGTATCAGAATAGGACATAAGAGTGGGAGGAAGCTGGAGTTCACAGACAAGCAATTTTGCTCAACTGACAGGGTTTCGTCTTGTCTTGCTTACCTTCACGTAGCCTGGAAGTCACTGCATTCACTCAGTTACTCCCAGGGGACGCCAGGTTAAAACCTCATTTCAAGTGAGTACTTTTTCTTCCCTCTTTTTATACTTCTGCTCCAGTGACCTGTGAAAGGAAGAGAAAACATACTTGGGGTAATACAAGAAAAAGAAACAACTTCAGGGACTATAAGATCATTTAGTCTGACCTCCCATGTATGGCAGGCTAATTTGTTTAAAGTTCCTGTGGGACGTCTGCCACTGTTAGACATAGCTGTTTCTGGGACTGCAACATAGGTGCGTCTGTTAGAACAAGCAAGGTGTAGAGAAAAAGAGAATTTTTTTTTTCTTGTTGAGAAGTAGCAATGGTTCATCCACCTGATGCCTCTCCCTGGTTCCAGTCCCGTGCATTTCAGAGTCAGGAACGCCTTCTCCCTATTGCCCCTTCTCCCTGACCATGAGGCCAATGTGACCCCACAACGCCAACTCTGCATCCTTGCCAGTGATAAACCCTGTAGCATCATTCGAGCCATCACGGAAACATTGCAAGCGCGTTGAGTACAGTGTAGGCTGTACACCTATTTTCCTGTACACAGGAAAAATCCTGTTTCACCAAGGGCTGAGGAAATAAAGGTATGCATAGGGGAACTGAGGGTTCACAGCTTACAGAGCTAGGAAGCACAAGCCTAATCATCTAGTCTGAAACTAGGCTAAAGGTGTCTCTTCAGAGCTATCTGTCTTTGTCTAAAAGGCTGCAAGTGACGGTGGTTTCACTAGTTCCCCTGATAAGCTGTTCCTGTCTTTCATTACTTCACTGCTGGGAAATTTTCCCTTATTTCAAGGTTGAATTTATCTAGTTTCAACTTTAACTCATTGGATCTTTGTCAGCCAGATTGGAAAGCTCCTCACGTATATCTTCTGCAAGTGCAATTACCTACACAGTGTGATGAAGGTATGTCTATGCTTTCTCTTCAGTGAGCTGAATATGTTGAGCTCCTTACCCGTCATGTCAGAAGGCTTGGGCTTTTTTGTTAAAGCCAGAGAATTCATTTGTGACACTCACTTGAACTCTGTCCAATGTCTTCAAATCCTCTTTAAAATGCAGACACCAGGACAGGATTCAGTAACCTAGTAGGGGTCTTGGCAGTGCTTCCCAGAGATGCTGGAATCCTTCGTTATTTCTGCTTCATACTCCCCCCCGCCCCAGCCCCGCTATATTCAAGGATCTCATTAGTCCTTTTTGCTACAGCATTGCCCAGACAGCTTACATTGAGGCGATTATCTATAATGACCCCTAAATCCTTTTCTGAGCTCTGTTTTTCAAAGCAAAGTCTTCCATTGTGTAAATATAAGCGACTGCCATTCTTGGATCTCAAACACTTGGTCTTACCAAAATACACTTTGTCAGGTTACAGCTATTTACTCTGGTGGTTCAGGTCATCCTGCGATGATAACCCATCTATCTCTTAGTTTACTACTCCACAAATTTTTATGTCACCTAAATATGTGACTATAGCATAGAGAAGCAAAAAAATTTGGATCAAGAAAGTCTCTCTCCCATTCAGTGCCATCTGCCTAGCAACTGTATTTTAAGATCTGCCAGTGGCCTAGTTTTCAGTCCATAGAATATGTTATGTGCTAATTCCATAGGAGGTGTAATTTGTCATATTTTACTCATCCTCACAAGTATCTTGGAGAAATTCAACTGTTCATTAGCAACACATGAGCCTTTGCATTTTTGTCCTGGAAGCAAACATCATGGTCCAGATTTCTTCCCTTCTAGTCAAATCAAATCAATCCCAAATTGCTTGTTCTCATTTTCTACCCCTTCAGTTGGCAAAACCTTGTATTTTTTTTCTGCAAGCGTTATAGTGTCAGTAGGTAAAGGGAAGAGTTTTGCAATAGCCTGGTGGCTCTCTGGGGCGAGAGAAGACGCGTGTTGGACTGCCATCAGGTTAAGGACAAATGGATTTGAATCCCTCCACTTCCAGATGAGTGCTATTTGGATAAAAGCATCTCTTTTGGCCATAACAGTGATTTCTTGCTCATTATATGAAAAGACAGACTTCAAGTTGCCTCGTTCCAGGTTTTGAATCCTTGCTGAAAACAGGCTGCAGGGAAGTGGCTCAATGTGGTGCCAAAGGCCAAGCAGGCAGGACATGAAACAAAAAAACGTCCTTTCAGATTGATAGTCTGTTTAAGATACTTTTCCTTACCTCATGTGTGGATCCCACTTTTGGGGGAGAGCTTAGGTACCAAACTCAGGCTTGGGGACTATCCTCCAGGAGCTGATGTCTGTGCCAAGTATCTCAATATGTAGTCTCTTTGTAGATAAGGGCTAACTCAGTAAATCAGCCCACTGTCTTGTCTCCATTGAGCTGCTTCTTTGTTAGCTATTTCAAGAAAGTTGAAACCTTCCCAGTGAAGGCAAGGCTGCAGAGCCCTCTGGGAAATACAGCATTTGATCCAGACATCAGAGGTGCCATTCACTGTGATATCTAGGACGTGCTGCCACTCAATGCGTTGCTGGGCCAAAAGCGTAACTGCGGAGTGCTGATCAGCTTCGATGTTCAAAATTACACCGGTTCAATAGTGAAAGAACTGACAAATACTGCCATCACAGCATTGCTTTTGTCTTCCCTCTATTTGTTTAATGGCATTTTTCCTCCTTAAGCTTCTGCTTGTACAGCTGCTTTTCAGTACAGTGACTTCTCATCTAACGTGATATAATTTGCTTGCAAAACTGCCTGTGTTTGAACGATAGGTCAGCTTATGGAGAGAGAAATGCTGCCGTAGCACCTCCTTGTGTAGTTCAGTGGAACAAATCTCGGGGCAGTGGATGCAAATCATTGAACACCATGAGGGAAAAAATCTGTTATCTCACTGTTCACCAAGGAAATTCAAATAGTGACTTCTCCAGCAATTAGAGCCTCCAACTGTTGTCTGCCAAAATACAGTTTGTTTTCACTGTGAAGATCTAAAGCACATTGAAAATTTAGCACTCTTGCTGTTAGGACTTGAAAGTTCGCTCTCTGCTTCCAAATATATTCTTTTCTTTGCTGGTTTTCATATGTAAGTGAACTCATTCCTTTCACCATTTCAGTCCTTTCTTACAAAATAAGGTACATGTGTTTGTAGACCACAAATATTTGTCTCCCTACAGTCGTATTCTTCTACTACCAGTTAGAAGTAATACTTTTTAAAACTTTATGATAGCACTGTGTTAGGATGTTAGACCTTGCTTTATAACTACACGATTATTTTTCAGATTCCCAAGAACAAATTGTTATTGAAAGGAAGCCCATTTTCTACCACTGGAGACCTACTGAATTAAGTATTGTCCTCTGACACCTATTTCTAAACAGTGTTTAATTAGTTTACATTAATTTAAAACTTAGGTTAATTAAAATTAGATTCCTATAAAGCAGGTAATTGAATCTGCACCTGAAATACTTCTCAACATGAAATCAACATTTAGGCGTAAATTCTTAGTTGCATTGACAATTGCTGTGGGCCAGGGTCTCAAAGGAGGTCGCAGCTTGCTTCAGCTGCCTTTGCCTCATCTCGCTGGCACTTTTCAGGGGAGTCGTCTCTCACCAGTGTGCAGGAGACTGAGCCCTGGGCTTGTCTCCTGCTTCTTCTGAAATGAGGAAAATCTGTACCCCAGCTCTTTACTCAGCCCCAGCTCTCCTCTTCTGACAGTTCTATGATCCGATGTTGGGTTCTGAATGAAACCTGCTTTGAAAAATTTCATACGTGGCTCACACAGGAAAAAATCCTGCCTGTGGAAACCCAAGGGTCTTAAAGTGTTAATAAAATAATTCTTAAGTCTTGCATGTACAATTTTAATTGTATCCATAATCATTCAAACTTGCATCTTATTGAGATCTTAGAATTTTTGTGCTTTCTGTTGCTGCTATTATTGGATCCTTTTGTCTTTTAATGGTACACAAGAGATTAGCTTACGTTAGCAAACTTCCAAACAACACCTAGAACAGATGTGTGAGCATGTCTGTTCACCATTTAAAAATCCTTACTATTTTACATAATCTTAATGCAACAGATCCAGCCTCCCTTTTTCTCTGCAGAAAGTGGAATGCCTCTTTTCATAGCAAAGCACCTTCTGAGTATCTACGGCGTTAGCCTGCCTAGGGTAGCTACAGGCCATTGACTGTAATCCTCTGATGAATAATCTCTAAGTGTGAATATGTATACAAGGCAGATGGTACCAAATATTTTTCCATTTTAACTCCAAAATGCGAACTCTCAATGTCATAGGCTGAGGTGTGAGTCTCCACTTAGCCATCCTCCCAGGTGAAGCATGAACAGGAGTTTAAGTGAGACATGACAGGAAGGATAAGTACTTGTCACGAACACTTGGTGACAAAACCAGCTGACGTCACTGTTTTACAGCAGAGCAATTCAAAGTAGTATGATGGTAGACTGGGAACAGGGCAAAATTCTTCCCCTCACCCTATTCCTGAATCGGTTTGTAATGCCCCGATCGGATGCACAAGAGGTGCTAGGAAAAATGCATCAGACAGCATTTTTGCTTTCCCCTGTACGGAGCACAGGGAGAACGTGCACTGCAGAAAATCTCAGCTCCCTTTTATTGCACTGGAGGGTGTTTGTGAGCGTGGGCAGTGCAGGAAAGCTGAGTCAGCAAGACCTTGATTTGCAGCGTTATTGAGGATGCAGTAACTTCATTTGGAGTTGTGGGTGTTTAATAGCCTTGAAAACAGGACTGCAAGAGATGCTATTTAAGGTGTGAGGCATTTCTGCCTGCTGAAAGAAAACCTGAAGAAATTATGCTGCTTGTGTCTAGGGACAAGGAGGAAAAATTGCCTTCTGTTTCTTCTTCAGAAGTCTGTTTTTCATCAGCGCGTCAAAATATTCACTGTGACACAAATGAGCAAAATGAGCAGAATTAGACTGCCTGTAAGAGGGACAGTAGGGTGGTTTGGTAATATTGGATATAATACTGCAGATCACTGTGTGTTAGGAGTGGTTGGATACCGAACCAAGTGATTGAGCCCTAAGGAGAGGCACGCTTTCCTCGCCTATTTTGATCGTGAGCAATTGTCCAAGCCCTCCCCGACAAAGGGCTGCAATAGCTAACCTGAAGTAGCCTGAAGTGCCATCTAATTATTTTTTAAAAGTGGCTAGGTTGTAGCCACTCTGATCTTTAGTGACAGGACAGGTATTAACCACTGCTGTTCAGATTGGCTGTTCCGGCTTCAGCTGAGTTGCTGAATGCACCCACGGGTTACACGTTTCTCCATTTTTGTTCTTTCGGGGTTTTTTTGGATAGTGGGTGGGACACTATCTGTACGGGAGTGCTTTGCAGCCCCTGTATAGCCCTCTGGGCTGCACCTCGGTTAGGGTAATATAAATCCTGTTTCTAGCCGTCTGGGATTCTCCAGAATGTGAAAACCTGACGGGATTTTGCATGCTTCAGCATAACCTACTCGAGATACGGGACCTTGTTGTGACAGGCTTTATCAGGATGATAGCAGATATTAATTGGCAAGATCTGGGCAACCGGCAGTGCCAGAGGGCACTGGGCCAGCCCTGTTGTGGTGAAGGCTGACTGTGCTAACGATAAACTGTGTAATTAACTGGAAGGGTGTGTTTGGCTTCTTGATGCACTGCAGTTTGCTTTCAGACATTTTTCTGAAAGAAACACAGCACGCTTGTTGGTGCACTCGTTAGTGATCCTCAGCCGGTTCTTCTTAATGTGGATAAATGAGTGGTGAGAACTAGTTATAGCTAGAAGAGGATTTTTGCCTTTGTGACCAGTTCCTGGAAACTTTTATGTTTACTTCTCTCTCTGTTTGTTTCAATTCTTTTTGCAGGGAGAGCGAGATTATCCATGATCCAATAAATGAGCCACGAGCAGCCTCGTTTCCCCCCCTCTTGGGTAGGAAGTCAGCAGCCGAGGCATTATGAACCAGAACCGAGGAGGTCTTTCAGTCCACTCAGTTTGTCCAAATGCTTCGTTTGCCTCTCTCCACTCAATCAAGAGCCTTTGTATCTCCTTGTATGAAGGAGCCCCTAGGCTGGGACAGCCACGGGCCTGACTGGTTGAGAAGCATTCGCTTATTTAGGGTGGAGATGAATGACAGGAGAAATTATTGAGGTTTTGTGTGCATCCTTGGGTTTGGAGGTGCAGAGTGAAAGCGGGTGGGATTTCTGAGCAGATGGGAGCAAGCGGAGCTCAAAGCTACTCAGTGCAGCAGGCTGGGGCGCAGGGAACCATCTGAAGTGAGGTCTTGCTCCGGGGAGCTGCGTGAGGCCCCTCTTGGCTGGGACAGCCCGCTCTCACGTCGCCGTAGATGCGCTGTACTGCCTCTGCTGTGGTCTCCATTTACAGCGCTGCACTGGGCTGTATGAACGTGTCCCATGTTCTTCAGAGCACATCTGTGAGTTTTGCACCATCCCTAGGTCTGAAAGATTTCAGTGGCTTCGTTACCTTGCACTTCCTCAGCGCAGCCGTAGAGGACAGCTTTGGTTGCTGCTGAGGACAGAGGCCGTGTTCCTCTCGAGGCTTGAATACCACTAAGCAACTTTATGCTCACTAAGTAATAATACTCAGCTTTACCCATCGCTAGCTTTCAGTAATCAAATATGAAAAACAATACACAAACCTAAACAGGGGCACATTAAAATTTGTAGCTGCCCAACAGAATGAAGAAACAGCTCTGCTGCTCTCTACTCCCACGACAAAAGCTTTGCAGTGAGGGCAAGTCAAAAATCACAGTGAAAATGGACTAAGAGCCGAAGCCTGAGACGAGTTCCTAACTGAGGTATGTTCCCTTTAAGCCAAAGGGGACTCAGATCCTAACCAAATGTCTTAAGCTGTTATTTATCACATTATTACAGTATTGTTATGTAAGCCATAATGTGTTTCAGTAGTCAAACACGAAGAACACTCCTCAAACGGCGAACTTCAGAAAATGCACAGCTCAATTGAATTTTACTGCGTGTCCCATCGTTCTTGTGCTGTTGGAAGCAGCAAACGATCACCCCACCCTCACATCCCCGGAGCCCCTGGTTCAGTAAGGCTGTCTCTGGTCTCCTCACCAGCTACCTCTTCTGAGCCAGCGCTCTCCTTCATTTCATCCTTGCCGTGTTCAAACTTCTCCTTACGTTTGGTCATCCCTGTGACCCTTTTTTAGCTTATCTGTATCCTCTGTGAGCTGGAGTGACCCAAACTACGGACATTATTCAATAAGTCTGAGCACAGTGGCTTTCACGTGGTGTGACCGTGTGTCCTCTTTTGTTTCCTATTCCTTTTTTAGTGTTTTTTAGCACTCTGCCAGGATTTGAGCACTCAGTATGACCCTGCTGACAAGTGAACTGACGACTTCAAGACCTGCCCAGTTCTCTTTCCTGAGAAAGAGATAATTACAGATTCAGAGCCTGTCACTGCAGATACATACTTAAAGGTAGTTTTGTGCCCATACACGTTATTTTGCACTTATCAGTGTAAACATTTTGTCATCTGCTCACTTAATGTTATGCGTACCTAAGATGTAAGTCTTAGCTGTCAACTTTAGATGCGATTATTCTGAATAATTTTGTCATGGTGTTATTCACTGCTCTGTCAGGTAGTTTGTGACTAGATTGAGCCTCACAAGTCCCAAAGCACATCTCCGAATGGGATCCTGATGCTTAACTTGAGACAAAATGACATTTATTTCCTATCTCTAGCCATGAGGGGAATGTCCCTTCCACCTGCTGATTGTTTAGCTTCCAGGATTGCACCATCTACCCTTTTGTAACCCATACACAACTGTTTTTCCTGACCCTTTTGTAACTCATACAAAACCGTTTTCCCTTCTCGTATGTTGGAAAGCATCACAGGGACAGATCAGCTTTTTTCTTTGGTTAGCTTCAAAAGCTTTTTTGCTGTCAATGCTTGGAAATGAACCATGTGATGCCTGTAAGAATCCATTAGGTTTGGCTTTTTGTACGCACGATCTCTCGTATTCTGTGTCATGCACATATTTTTTTGCAATTGGGTCATTCTGAGACACGTCTTGTAGTAACAGGCAACATCAACTGACAGTTTTTTGTCCTGTAGGCAACGTGAGCAACATGAGCAAATACAAATGTTTAAAATGGACATTTCTAATAGTTTAAAATATATACGAATTCTGATAATTATAAAATAAGTGGCTCAGACTCTTTAGTCACAACCGAGTCAGAGATTGTTCTCGCTCAT
Source organism: Pygoscelis adeliae (assembly GCF_000699105.1). Lineage (NCBI taxonomy): Eukaryota > Metazoa > Chordata > Aves > Sphenisciformes > Spheniscidae > Pygoscelis > Pygoscelis adeliae. The sequence goes on along the minus strand of NW_008824187.1, from coordinate 428,142 downwards.
GTAGAACATAGGGCAATTTAATGGCAGATGTGAAGGTAATTTTTATTCTTCTCTGACATTTTTAGAATAGAATTTGACCCATACCTCCCTTCAAGTTTTGCTCAGTATTTGATAAAAAGATGAATGTTTTTATGATGGACTATGGGCTTGTTGATTGTCCTGGTAAGCCACAGCTGCAAAATCTGATGCAGTTTAGTGTGTGACAAAGCTGAATGTCACACACTAATTCATTTGAATAGGAGCCAAGCTAATATTCCTTATTGGGGTAAAATGCCCACTAAAATGTTTTTATGGAATTATGAAGGCAGATTCATCATGGAAATTTGGGAACTCCCATTCTGGGTGCATTGAAAATGCGCTGTTCAGATGAACAAGCTATTTATAGAGACATGTGGTGTAATAGTGGATACTCCTTTAATCTTTTAGCAATCCAGACGTTACCATATGGACAAACCGCACAGATTGATTTGAGGAGGCCTCACTGAATAAACGAATACCCCGCTTCAGTTAATTTGCTGAGCTTTTATGTTAGTGTATCAGGAAAAAAAAAAATGCTTTCCAGCACATAGTTTATTTGCAGTGACATATAAAATGAGACTGATGACAATCAACACAGGTTTAAGGCAGCTTGTTTGACAAGCAGCTCGTGATGGTTTGGACAGTTGTCTGGAGGGCTTTCTTTCAGTACTTCATTGCTTGTCGCCAGTGCACGGCCTTTCCAATGTGGAACCACCTTTGCACGTACATATCAGAGAATGCACACAGTTTCCTCTACCGTTTCGCTTTCAGTGACGTACCTGCATTAATTTAGCTTAATGCCGTAATGGGTTATTTAGTTTTATTATCAACCTCTGCTTTCTCAATCTTCTGTCCTGTGAGGAACTGCCATATTCCTCCTCTGTAGTTCTCATTCCCCAGGGCATATACAAAGGCATCCACCGTTGGCACAGTCTTGGCAATAATGGCAGGAATCTGTCGTGAGACACAGTATTTATTAATAGGAGAAGCACCGAGGGGCCAATGGGCTGATTTCAGCCTAGGCTCAGTTTCCCTTTACCAAACAAATGCCTGTCTCCAATGGCAGTAGCTTGCTGCCCCCGGAGAGGTGAGAGGTAAAAGCAATTTGGTCAGTTGGAGGCCCTTGCTGAGGAAATTATAGTCTCCAGGAGAAAGAATTTAGATCAGCATTGCCTGAAACTGGGCTATTTCAGTTGAGAGTGAATACGAACACTTAGGAGGAGTGAAGGGTGGACACCTTCTGATGGATAAGTGGGCTGATATTGCTAACACATTTTATGTGGGATACTGAATACCTAAGTACAGTAATGCATTTGGTGACCTGAAACTGGGCTGATTTTTGGGGACTGAATGAAGGTGGAAGGGTTTGATGTGATGTTACTGAGGCCCAGAGGCAGTCTCGGAGCCAAGACTCATAGAAAAAAGGGAAAAAAGGAGGCAGCATAACCTTAAGAGTGATCAATTGCAGCTTCCCTGAGGAGGGAGAAGTATTAGAAGAATGAATGAGACAAACAGTCTCTTCAAAATTGAAAATTTCGAGCGGGTACTTGACTCTGGGAAGGACACAAAAAGCTCCTACAAACCATGAAGCAGTGCAGGCTATGGACCTCTAACTGACTGCTGAAGAAAAAAACCCCTGACTTCCTAAATGGTTGCTTGATCAAAGCAGTAATACAATGCCTGTTATATCACTGTGCTTAGCTGTTCTGCCTTAAAAGTGGTAGGTGAGCAGAATGCTCGGAGGAAACGATCTACTTGTTATATTTGTTATAACAAGTAAAACCAATTGTGAGTAAATTGGCATTGTTCCGCAGGAAGAGAGAGAGGAGAGTAAGGAGAAGGTCGTTGTTTGAATTCCCTGGGGTGGCATTGACGTACCATGCGGTATTTTGGTGAAATGAACATCACATTTTCGACCGCTGCGTAGAAGCATAAAAGGCAGTAGGGACCCCAGCAAATGACCAGCACCTTCACCGGTAAACCGGTATTAAACTGAAAAACAAGAGCAATCAATTCCTTGGTGTTCCACAACCACGCACTGCAACAAGCGGAGGGGACAGACCCTGTGAGACCGTGGTCTGTGTTCGGCAGCAGGAGAGGATCAGCCAGCAGGATACGCCGTATCACTGCGGCTCTGCTGTCGATGCCGGAGGCGTGCGAGCACAGCTCCCTCTGCGTTGAGGGCTGCAAGCCCCAAAGCCCTGTTCCGGGGGGGCTGGGTGGGGAGCGGCAATCGCTCCTGGGCAGAAGAAGTGACAAAGCACCTTATGGCAGAGCAGTGAAATCAGTGTGTGTGCGAGACGTAGAAGCCATGGCCAGTAATTGCTGCTGGGGGGGGAGGGCAATGTGTAAATTTAAAAAGAGATAAAAAGGAACGATATTTTGCCGACTTCCTAGAGGGTCTGGCAGACAAATAAACTGTGTGAAGCCGCTGCTGTGGCAGTGCAGCAGATGGATGCAGTGGCATCTGTCTCGCGGTAGTAGGATTCCTGTGTCCTTCATGCTAGGGCCTTATCCGTGGTGTTCATGGCCAGCTGTTCCCGAGTATCTTATAAATATTAATGAATAGGGAAGTGATAATTTCATCCTTAAATTTTCTGCTTCGTAACTAGTCTGCACAGCTACAGAATATCGTAAGAAAGAAATCACACGCTATTGCATAAACTCACTGAAAAAAAAAAAGTAATAGACGTATAATAACAAACACGGAGATTTGTTCGAGAAATATGTAGAGGGCACACGTATATATTCCAGACAGCTACGAACCAGTCTGCCTGACCGTCTCTTTGCCGGTATAGCATCCCCCTTGAGAACTGACTGTCTTTACTGAGTGCAGGGGTCGGGCTGCGCCCGCCAGCCACGCAGAGTACCCAGCCTATAGCCTGCACCTAAGGAAACAACTCATGTAATCACCACGTTACATTCCCGTAAACCTGCCACGTCGGAGCAGTTCCTTTGTTTTCAGCTCATAAAGACTTTCTGAACTTCCTCAGCCAAGTGTAAACACGGCCTGTTTGGGAAGGCCCTTCTCTCCCCGCGGGGTGCCTGCGTGTTTCCCTGCAGTGCTGACTTCCTCAGCCATAAGCTAAGAGCCTGCAGCAAAGCAGGAAAATGATGGTCCTTCCTGAGCAAAGTTTCTCTGGATAAATACCGGTGCGCTATTAGCAAATATTCTGCATGCTGCGTGTTTGTTTTGTGACTAGAGTGGGACCGGTGTTGGTGGAGGGGAATCCTCAGGGTCACTAGTCCGACCCCTGCTTTGATGGGGAACTGTTTGCAGCACTGGGTCGGGGCAGATGTGGCTGGCTGGTCACATCTTGCAATCTCTGAGGATGGGGTTTCCACGAATTTTCCGGGCGGCCCCATCCTGTGTTGTGCTACCCTCCTACTCAAGTAACACTGGGGAGTTAGCACAGAAGGAGCTGAGCCAAAGCCTCTGTGAACGAAATCGGCTTTTTAAGGACTTTGTCTCTGTTGGATGCAGCCCTATTTTGGCAAGGCAGTTGCAGGGGCCGAGGAAGCTTTCTTACCTTATAGTGCCCGCTTTTCTTGAACTTCTGGTGTATGGACTGATAGGACGTCAGCATGATGAAGCCCGGGATCATGAAATTGAAAATGGACAAAGCAAAAAGGAACGTGATATAGTTTCTGGAAAGGGTGAGGAGGGAAAAAAAAAGAGGTTGTTAATTCCTCTCTAGGGCATCTTTGTAAACTCGCTGTAAATATTCGTTAACTTATATTTTTAAAATGGCCAAAAGCAGTTTTGTCAACATGCTTTAGGTGCCGCATTTGCTGAAGGCCGGTTAAGTTGTGCCATGCTGTTGTGTGTGGGACAGATAGTCTTGCAGAAAATCGCAACGGGTGTTTGGTTTCTACACCCAAGCATCCCTACTCAGCCGTCAGTGCTGGACTGCATAAAAACAAAACCATTCTTAAAGAGTTTCAAGTCCTAAACCCAGAACAGACGCAGCTTCTGGATGACCAAGGAGTAAGGGAGTAGCAGACACCTGAGCGTCAGCCTCTCCCACGGAGGAAGCCGACTGTAGCTGTTCCCACGTGCCGCCCTGCCAGTCAAGGCAGTCCTGGGGTCGTGCCTGCCTTGCCCCAGCCGCTGGGGAGGGAGATCTGCCCCCCGCAACAACGATGGGGGACAGCTGTGGGTTTTGGTGTGCTGCTGAGGCCACCCCAGGGGACGGCAGCCTCCACCCGCCCTCCCCTGGAAGCTGGCCCCGGCCCTCACCTGTCCCCTTTGCTGTAGTCCAGGGTGCAGCAGGTTCGGAGGGGTTCGTAGTCGTATTCCCCCCACCCCAGCAAGGGCATCACGGACCAAAAGGCAGCAAACAGCCACGCGAACACCATCATGGAGATGGCCGTGCTCCACTGCAGCTTGCTCCCTGCGGGAAGAGAAAAGGGGGTCTCCATCCCCGGAATGAAACCGCGGGGCAAAGCTGCCTGGTTTTGTGGGGCCAGAGCCCGGCGCCCGGCCCCTGGGCCTCGGGCAGAAGCAGGCAGCTGTCTGTGTTTTGTAGCCTGAAGCTGACCTGAGCCTGGAGGAATCGACCTCGCGTGAAATTTGAGGGAAGCTTTTAGAATTTAGGAAACGGCAAACTGTGCTTCCCTTTTGTGTGCTTTACTTGGACAAACGCTGTATTGCTGCTCAGCTTTGTACCACACCGGAGACAGAGCTGCTGTTACAAACGTTATATTCTTGCGTTTTGGGAACGTGTTTGAAGCCTCAGATGAGGCAGAGAGTAGGAGGCACAGGGCGGTGCGATAACTAGCGTGGGAAGAACGGGGGCCCGGCGGCAGGGTGTGACTCCGATCAGAAATGTGACCCTGCACGCCGGCCCCGGCCCCTGCCCCGCCAGGCGTGCAGGGCACACCTGGATATTAAATATATCCTGTTCTAAGAACGCTGCTCACCAATATATATGTGAATATGTATACACAACCTGGCAACGGACCTTGTCCTAGAAATACTGCTGGTCAAATTATTTTGCCCTTAGCCTGGAACAGGAAATGTGAAGCTCAGCATTAGTAATTTTTTTCTAATTTTATAATAAAAATGATCGCTTGTGCCTACGTCATCCAGTTCCGTAAAACACCACAGGAAGAGGTCAACGAATGAAATGGAAGATGGGAAACTTCAGAAAGCACAGGAAGAATTTCTTCATGGAGAAGGCAGGCAGGCTTCCCTGCTGCTGCGGGATGTTGCGTTAGCCTCGCTGCCTGCATGTAAAAAGGCCTGGATAATTCTGTTATCGAGGCTAACGTCCGTAATCATGCCCATGCTGAGTAGCCCATGACGCCAGCTGCACCGGCGAGGAGCGTGGTGACTGTGCCCACCACTCCTTTCTAATCAAATCCGCCATTAGGGAGAAGTAACGATGCGATTTTCACTGAGCGTGGGAAGCAGTCTTTTCGTCTGCCCTTAACAGCGGCATCGTCGCAGCAGGCCAGGAAGATTCAGGCCAATTCTGACCTTTCTCAGAAAGGCGAAGGGTTGGGGGTGCATGAGGATCATGCCCTGCCATGGGATCAGACGTGGCCGCCGCGTGGGTGGAGAGCACAGGCTGGAGACCCCCATAAGGCGGCAGCCCCGGCGAGGACCGCAAACTCTGCAGTAGCTATTTTGTGTTGTACTGTCCCTGTTTATGTTAAAGAAGGATAATAAAACAGGTGTGTTAGTGAAATTGCCCTTTTACAGGAATGCTGATTCTACCTCTGTCCTTTTTCTTATCCTCCAGAGGTTCTTCAGGGAGAAGAATTAGAGTTTGAATTGCATTAAAAATCGGCGTGGAAAAATTGTTTGGTGCAGGTGTTCAAAAATTAGTTATGGGAAAAGCCAGGTGTACACATTGCAATTTAAATAGCAAGGAAAAAGTAAAGAAAATCCTTTTTATTAAATACTCTATGTTTTAATTTGGTAGTTACCGAAAAATCTATTGGTGTTTTTAGTAATTTAAAACATTATTTTTTAATAATTACTAATGAAGACTGATTAATAATGACTAATATCTGTCTTTCGTATGATTCCTACATAGAAGATATACTTTGGCTGCAAAGGCTCAAATACCGCTTTGTAGTACTGACATAATATGACTCTAGAATGACATAGATGAAAATAAAGGGATAGTTTCTGATTTAGGGGACTAGAAATACGAGTCAAACTTTTTAGTAACTTGTAATTATTCTTAACCTCCCAGTCCAAAGAAGCGACGTAGCCTAAGTTGTATCCTTCAGAACTGCATCCTATTTAGGTATATGCTCAAGCAAGCATGTTAGAGTTGTTTTACTCATCCAAGGTTTCCCTTTCTGTTTGTGTTCTACATAGCAGTTCTTGTAACTTGGCTTTACACAACCGTAACTTGAAATTCGATCAGGACAAAGCTTATTACACAAGCTGCCAGGTTTGTTTTGTGTTTTACATATTCTAGCAACTGTTTAAAGGCATTATCAAAAGCAGCAGCACTGAAACCTGGATCTGAATTGTGTTTCTTTTAAACCAAGCTCATGCCAAAAGTAGCTTTATTGCTTTGGGAATGCAATTTTCTAAGTGGTAAGCCCTCCTGGTAGTCTGAAAAAACAAACTAAATCTTGGGGTTTTTTTTGTTTCTCAGCACGTCCTATAAAATAGTTAATACCAATTATTTTTCGTGGTATCTTGTGGCAGAAACTTTGCCCTCTTTCCACCCCAGCCTTTCACTTCATGGACTACTGCAATACCTTAAAGGTCTCAAAACGCGATGGGCCACGACTGAGGCACCCGAGTGTCCTAGCCGCACGCTGGCACCTTACGGATCCTTGCATGTAAGGAAAAGATCCTTGCATTGACAAAATTTGCCCTCGGCCGCTGGGACAGCGTTGGTGGCGTGCTGAAGGCAGCCCGTGGGTGCTGATCCAGCTGCCTGCAGGCGTCTGGGGGGGAGGTGGGTGGAAATCTCGCCTTCCCTGCTGTCGCCTCGCACAGAAAAGGGGGGGAAGCTCTTGCTCCACTGGCTCCCACCACCTCCGGGGTCTTTCACCGTGCCCAGTCTCTTGGTGCCACGTCTTTCCTCTGGCCCCATGTGCTACCGGCTGGGACGCGTGCAAGCAACAAGAAAGTTGCGAG
>NW_008824187.1:411246-420999 GCF_000699105.1 Pygoscelis adeliae | reverse complement strand
CAAATATTTTCTATCAAGAGTGGCTTTAATGAAGATTTCTATGTTTAATTTTTTAGCAGGAAGAGTGCAGCCTATAGGGCACTCTAGGGGAAGACTCCCCGTGCTTTTGGCTGGCAGTGCCCTGCCTCGGTTCCCCCTCTGCTGCAGCTGGGAAGGCCCACGCGCCTGGCAGGGCCGCGGGGAGCACAGCGAGACGACACTTCTCAGTTTCCATTAGCTTTCTTTTTTTCCTTTATTTTCCTAATTTTTTGCTTTAACGCTTGTGCCTCTTCTATGAAAAACTGTAAGAAAAAGTTTATTTTAGTTACTTTTCCATGAGCGTTAGGGAACCCCATTTTCTTATTAGGTGAAGAATAAAAGGACCATGCAATAATGGAGTGTGGCACCAGGCACGTCTCGACAGCCTGCGGTTTGGAAAGCGGATCTCTGGGGCTGAGTTCACACGTTCTTTCTCCTCACATTTAAGGAGTCCCATTTTGGATACTAGAAAAGCAGAGAATCAGAACTTACAATATTAAATTTTTCCTTCTGGATTTGGCCTTTTGCAAATTGAGCACGGGGTGAAATAGTCTTAGTGAAATCAGCTGCATGTTGACCCTCCAGAAAACATTTAATGACACATCAGAAGTAGCTAAAAATGTATCAATGTAAAATTAAACAAACCTGATATTATTTTAGTTTTACCCAGAAAAAAATACTTTCAGTACAAGAACAGTGAGAGAATCATGCTCCGTTCACACGGCAAAAATGTCCTCCTCTGAGAGGGCCGCCAGCAAGAGAGCAAGTCGAGAGCAGTTCCGTTGTTTTTGTGCAGAGCCATTGCTTTACCTTAAATGCCTTTTTTTGCCTGATAAAATTTAATGTAACAGCCATGTAGGTCCTCATTCAGTTAAATGTGTATGTACGGAGTTCAGCGTATGTTTAAGGATATAATTCCTAATTAGGGCCCAGTGCTGGCAATTTGGTCCTATTAAGTCCAATCACTCCTGTGCTCTGGCTTTCTCTCCTTGAAGAGCACGAGGGAAACTTCTCTTTTCCATACAGTGAAATATTAATACAGGGGATTTTAAATGGCTTCTGTAATTGCTTTGGAACAGAAAGAGGTCACTCTTGTGAACAAAAAACCCCCGTCTTTTAAAGATTACTAAAGTTGTGATGTCAAAAGCTTGAATTTTAGGAAGTGCTAGATAGAGCATGGAACAATCCTTTTGATTATGCTGGCCAGTTTTTAGTGACATGATCATAAAATATTTCTCCATCTTTAGTCTGTGGGGACATTTGTAAATTTAGATTTTTTGAAGATTTATAAATTGGTCAAACATTTAGCTGATTTTCACAGAAAGAGCAAAAAAAAACCTCTGATACAGTGGCTACCTTTCAACTAGATTTCAGGCTGGTGTTCAAAAGGAATTTCTCAAACAAAAGGTCAACAGGATTTTCTAGGATGGAGGGAAGAAAAGTCCCTTTTCCTCATTCTTGCAAATGGTTAAGTTATAATAACTGATATATTCCAGAACAATATGGCTTGTACCAGACTTCATGGCATGCATCACTTAAAATTGGCAAAGTTTGTCGAAGACAAAAATATCTGGAAGTCTTCTAAGGGAAAATATGTATCAGTCATAAGTAAAATAGGTGTTGGTACCTACTTCCTCTGCAGTGTGAAAAGCACCAGTCCCGGGTGCTCACAAGTATTCATTTTTTGTAGGAATAAGAGCTGCACTGCGTAATAGCTTCTATTGTGCATATCATTAGAAAAAGCTCTTTACAATAACCCAATAAGGGGATTTTTTTACTCCATTAATTTTTTGCTGTGGTCCTCCACGATCATAAAGCTGTCTTGGCGATTACCTCCTGCTTCAGTGAAAATGCAAGATCTGTATAAACATTGGCATTTTGTCAGGGAAAACTGATGCAGGTGCAAGACGTGATGAGGGAAGTGGGGCAGGGCGGCTGCAGTAAGTGTGAGGTCAGGACAATGCTCCGAATTTGACAGGGCTGACAGCTGCAATTGGAGCAAATGGTAGTCTGCTGATCTTTGGATACTGATATAACAACCTAGATTTCCTTGAGCGTTAAGGATTAGGTAAAACTCACTGCAATTCTACTTTTTGAAACTGAATGCTGCTGCGAAATCCCTGACGATTTTGGTCGTCTTCTCTCGTAATACTGAGAAAAGTACTGACATAACTCACTCCAGATTTTCCATTTCCCCCTAATTCTTAAATGCAAGTGTAAAATCTTCTAGATTTTTTTCTTTCCTTTTAAAACTGTCACTCTATGCCATGCTTATGAAAGGAAAAAAACTGACCGGGATCCTTCCCCTCTCCATAACCTGCTGACAGCGGCGTGCTACCCTCTCACCAAAATGGACCGTGCGTTAGATGGCAATGCCTTCAGCAAAGACGTCTCCGTGGCTGCCTGCTTTCAGATCGCTGACCCCCTGGGCTCTCCACCAGCTGCCCTCTGCCCGCCTGATCCCAGCTCCAGGGGGACCCCCCAGGCTGCTGCTTCCTTCTTCCCTCGCTATGTTAAGACCATAATTCAGGACGTTTTCCTCATTTGAATGGCCAGGGAGGGAGAATTAACAATGTCTGCCTTGACAGAAAATGTCATTTTCTGTCCTGAATGCTTGGCTGTTGATAGACAGCTTCCTCAGAGTTTGCCCCTTCCTCCTTCGCTGTCAGGCACTAACATGAAACCGCTTCTGTTTTCTCCTTTCCCCCCTAATGATCAAATTTTGAAATACAATAATCTGCTTTCCCATCTTGCTAGCGATTGGCGTTCAAACCCCTCCGACTCCCCTGCCTTCTCTCCTCTTATTGCATACTTTTAGACTACAGATTTCTGCAGTTCTCTCCTCCTTGCCGTGAAAGTAGCGTCTCATAGGCCCCAAAGCCACATTAGGGGGTGAAAAGAGAGTTGCCCGGCATGGTTGCCCAGGAGGAAGAAAGCAAGAGGAGGAAGAGTAAAAGGTCTTGAAACCCTAGCTTCTCTGTCGTGTGTGGTGGCCATACTGTCTTCTTCCATATGCCAATCAACATCAACCTGTTTTCTGATGAGTGACGTGTCTGGTTATCAATACACTTTAAAGGCTAGCACTTTGTCACTGAGGGTTGTACTGACTTCCAAATTTAAGAACTTGGTTAGTTTTCAGGATGTTGGTGAACCTATTTGTGTTATTAGCGTCCAGAATGGCTGAAAAGTCCCATTTTTTTCTCATCATCATAGTAATCTCTCACGTTCTCATCAGCTCTTCCTCAGAAATATGGATAGTGGATAATCAAGTGTCAAGCTGAGGAATGCCAAAACAAAGGTTTTCTTGGAAACTGTTAGGACATAACAAAAACATTGGGGATGATGTAATTGAGCCTGAAAGGAGTACCAGTTCCCGGGGAGCGAAGATAAAGGGTTGATAGCTTTGGTTTTTAGGCAAAGGTATGTAGTACCTTCTGTACAGGCATGCAACTCGCACCAGTGTCAACAGGAGTTTAATGTATGGATTGAGAACACAGTGTAGCCTGTAGGCTTGGTGTATCAGATCTCTGAAATACGACTTAATCTTCCTCGCAATCGGCATGCGAAGGATGACACTAGCAGTGGCTGGTTTTACTGGAATAGCCAGAGAGCATGAGCTTTTAAAACCTTCTGGGGTTTTGTTTTTGTTTTGTTGTTCAGAATGTTCAGTAATAGCAGCAATGTTTGGCCATCAGTAAGTAACAATTTGTGCAAAGTAAAGAAGCTTGTGCCCTCAGGGTCGCTCTGCCTGTGCTCTTAATGCAGTGCGCTCTTGACTGGAGGAGTGCATGACATGAAAGCATTAAAGTCAATGTTGCAGAGAGTAAAATGTCTTTCCAGAGACACGCTTATTTTCAGGCTGTCTCTCTTGCAAAATACGGATGCTACTCTTCTAGCTCCAAACACATTTCAGTGTCCAAAGGGTGTTGGTATGGATTTAGCTGACAGCCTGCATTATTTGGGGCCTTTGTCCGGACGTGGGAAAAAACCCCACATTTCCTTGCCTGAGCTGAATTCTCGACAAAAGTTGCAGAACAAAACGTTGGCAACCTTTCCACCCTCAACGGGATCACCAGATTGAACAAGTTCGCTGTGTGCTCTGGGTGTGTTTTACCACTTGCTGCTTTAACCATGGGGAGGCCATGCCTGAAAGGCAGGCGGATGCTAACGGCGGAGGGGATTAAGCGCTGCGGCTCAGCAGTTTCTTCCCCAGCCAACTTTTACACTTTCATGTAGAAAATATTTTGTGAAGTGGCCTGAGCAACCTGTGCTTTAGCACAGGAAAAGGAGGGCTGCATTTGTCTGTCAGCATTGCTAACGGGACACAATTTTTTGGGGAACGGTGCGGTCACGTGGGGTGCTCTGGACTCCTCACTCCTCTGGAAAGGGCCCGGCTTTAGCAGGAAACACGAAAGCTGCAGATCTGCTTGGGGGGACCTCATCCATTTCTCCCAGGTGGCAGAGCTCCCACACAACTGCCAGAACGGCCAAATAGCGCAGGTTAGGGCATTCCTAGCACTGCGGAGTGCTAAGGCGTCCTTTCAGAATAAGCTTGTGTTTCATATCGTGTCTCCTTCCCTTTTCCTAATGAGGGCCATGAGATTGTACACCCTGTGTTTGTCACTCAGTCCTTTCCTCATAACTTTTGAAAACGCTGGCTACTTAGAAGTAAACTGGAGAGGGAAGTGGGGACTGGCAGGCACTAAGTTGCTCCATTTACTGGGAAAGTTGGTGTCTGGGGAGAGGCGAGGCCCCGTGAAAGCACCCACAGAGCAGTCAGCACAAGTCCATCTTATTAGACGAAAGCAAACATCACCCCTGTGCACCATATTCACAAGAAAGCAGGTTTTGCCAGTTCCACTGCTCACGAGGCTGCTAGTTTGTTTTACAGCAGATGATAATGCCCCTTGCTGTGCTTCCCGACTCTTCTCCCCATCCGCAGTGGTGGCTGGAGCACAGCCGGAGTCTCAGCACAAATCCTAGCAATCTCCGCAGACACCAAATCCGACTCAGCACCCTAATTCAGCAGAAATTTCCACTCATGTTACATGAATGCACAAATCTAGTACCGCCAAAGTTTGGGAGGTAGTTCTGTGATAGAAGAGCGTATCTATCGCTATAAATCCACATATTTGACAATCCTGTCAATCTCTATTTCTCACCTAAATCAAAAATATACTCTCGTAAGTCCACAAAAAAAGGCAAATTTATTTTCCTGGGTTGGTCTCCCTGCCTGATGTTATATTTCCATTAAATCCAGCTAAGTTGTCAGAGCTAGTTAAAAACTAAATTGCAAGAACAAACAAAAAATGGCCTTTACTAGGAGAGGAAAAATAACATATTCCTCCTTTTATCAGTACTTAAAAATAACTCTGCCACTTTTATTGAAACTTACAGATAATTTGTTCCTTGCTTGGGAACAAAGGTACTGAGTTCCAGTCTTCAAAAGGGGGCCTGGAACGTAGCACAAACCCCACAAATGGCTCTTGCGTCCCGAAGTGCCTGGGTGTCGCACAGTGGGGCTGCTGAGCTCTGTCTGCCCGATGGTACCTCTGCAGAAGTGCTTTGCCGTGGGCTCTGTTCCAGCTGCTGTATCTGCAGAGGCAGCTCTCTAGCTGCACGAAATTTGTCTGTAATTAGTAAACTCTGCATGGGCGTGAAGATCTGTTTGGTACACAGCAGGGTGTTGGATGGAAGCCCAAGGTGCATAGATTTTTCTTCAATATGAGGAATTGGATTTTGTTTGGGACACTGAAGATTACTTATGGAGAAGGTGAAAGCATGGCAAGAGGGCCAGGGCTTGGATGTGATCTGGAAGAGGAAATATCTCCTGAAAGTGGTTGGTTAGTGCCCCCCGTGTGAGGTCCTGTGAGAGATTGTTTATATTTGCTCTATCATCTCTAGTGTGTAAGATAAATAAACTTGCCTATAAGGTACACAGATAATAAATATGTGCTTGATTTGATCCTCTGAAATCTAAGCAAGCTGCCTTATAGCAGGATCTGGGTAAGGTTGCTAGGTAAATCGTAGCCCTTACTTGTACAGTAGTGATGATACCGGTCCCAGGCGACCGCCATGCTGGAGCTAATGCTGGCTAGTGCTGTCAAGAAGCCCTGGAATCCATGGATTTGACAGCCGTCAGAGCCGTAGGGCCAGTATCTGTCAACAGACAAGGAATATGTTAAGAAAATGATAGCAAAAAGTGAAGACACATTTGGAAATGGCATTAACAGAGAAGGTAAAATCATAACCTGTGCACGTGTCTGAGAAACAGCGTGAAAGCTGTTCCTGTGGTTGCCTTTAGGTATTTGCCAGCATTTATCTTGCTGTGGTGTCTGATATAGTACAACAGCTATTTTTACTTTTAATATGGAGAAGAAAATATAACCCTGCATTTATGTATTGGATTTTTTTTTTTTTAATTTGAAATCTACCTTTCATCCTATTATCCATATCTTCAAAATCTGCACCCACTGGGAGCAGCCAATTTGTCAACATGTGAAAGTAGCAAATGAGTAATAACCTTTTGGAAAGTCAGTGTTCACCGTGCAACACAGTACAAAAGCTCACAACAAACAAAAATACTCCTGACAGCAAGACCGAGGCCTCCAGATGCCTTCGCAGACATAGAATGAAAAGAACCATGAGATGGTCTCGTGTAGCAGACATCTGCTGACACGTGCCTTCAATACCCTGGTCACCCATGGCAAGGAGCGATGGCTTTTTTCTTTCCGTGTTCATCTAACCTGACTCTTATGCTCATAAAGCTGGCTGGGAGGTGGAAATCTTCAGCAATCTCCTTTCTCACATATTTACAGAACACCGGTATAATTCGTTAGGAGACTACCCCTGGAAGTCCCCTTGAACAGAGATAGCTGACTTCTTGGGAGGCTGGGAAACTTCTGCTCCCATTTAAAAGAAAAGGTCCTGCAATTGTTAAAACTGAGCTCATTTTGATGTATTGACCTTAACTTCTCAGCTCCAGTTCAGTAAAGGCGTCTTTATTGATTTCAGTGAGACATTAAGCTTCTGAAACAAGCGTGACCTATACAGGAGGTAAAACAGTGTTGAATAAGGCCTCATTGGAGCTTATTATTGACTTGTTAATTTGCAAAAATGTTTTTATATCTGTTAAGAGAGAATAAAATGATGGCATTTCTGGCAGTTCTCTATTAAATGTATTTCCAGGGTTTAAAAATATGCTACTTAGGGTGGAATTATTCATCAGCTAATTTATAGGGTGGTGGGTGTTTTTTTGAGTATGGTTTGCTTGTGATTTGTTTGTTGTAATTACTCGCTGAAATGCTTGATATTGTTTCTGTCCTCTGATTAAATGATTGACATGTGTGAAAATGTGGAAAATCAAATGTGTCATAGTTGATGTGAACTCCCTGCTAACAGATCTGCATTTTCATTTTCCACCAACTTCTCAAATAAGTGCTTTAAAGGAAAGGTTCACAAAAACCCAAAGACTTGCAGGTAAATTTTGGGGTCAGTCTAGAGGTTTAGTCAAATGAAAATGTACTGCTATTTTGATATTCAAGTAGCTTCTACTATAGCCACTGGTAAAGCTGTCTGGTTAAATGTCTTCTATAATCAGTCTTATAATCTGTCAGTGATTATACGCAGTGAAGTCTGCTTTTTTACTTGCCTGGTCGAACTATACAGAGTTTCATTTTGCTGTTTCAGATTGAGAGAATGAGAAGGTTGGCTAGACGGTATGCTGGAAAGAGAGTCATTTAATGAATTTGGCCTCTTAGAACTTAAGCTGTTAATTTTCACGTGGTTCTTCTGAGCGCCGTTCAGGAAGGAGGAGATATACCTTAGGAAGCTGGAAAAGGCAGCGATGAATGCGTTGATGCAGATCCCGCAGTCGGCCAGTGCAATGCTGAGAACCAGCAGATTGCTGGGTGTTCGGAGTTCTTTGATTTTTCGGAAAGAAATAATTGTCAAGCCATTCAGACAGAAACCAAGCAGGGCTGAAATACAGAATTGTTTGGCGTGATTCAACTGGAAATGGAAAATATCTACAACGATACTGCTGTTTTCTTTAACGAGAGAACAATAATTACTGTGGAAACTTATGCACAGGGAAAATATCTGTAGTGGTCACAGTCTGCACGCAAGTTACAAAGACTTTCAGGAGAGAAGTCGTAGGTGACAGCTGAAGCCAACGCTTCAGACTGCATCAGGGATAGGGCCACGCACGCGGAGCAGAAATGGTTTAATCTTATTTGTAATTCTGCCTTTTGTTTTAGTAGAGAAACCTGATTGCTAGGCTCCATCCAGGGACACGTGGGTCAGAGCGAGGGAGGTGCGGGGGGGGGCAGTTTCAGAGGGGCTGACAGCCAGCAGATGCTGCTGGGGCACACGTCTCCCGGCCTGTCTTTGGTAGAGAAATGGCTTGTGTTTAATATCAGTTGTAACATTCTTTTGTGTTTAAGCATAGAAATCCCTCAGCTGTGTTTCAGTCAGCCTGCCTCCCTTGGGCTTCTGTCTAAGGTTAACCGAGACAGTGCTTGAATCACACCAGCTTATTACTGCCCTTTGTCTATAGACTATACACAGAAAGGAATAATCTAATTATAAAAAGCAGTCACTGATAAATCTAAAAAAATAAGTTAATGTTGGTCCTCAGAGAGGAGCATCCAGACAACGCCAGCTATTTACCCAGCACAGAGCTGTGCCCATTCTTCACTGGTTTAAACTCAAGCTTTGTCCTGTAATGTCCTTTTCAAGATGACCTGAATTACTTTAGCTCTGATGAGGCTCTGACTTGACATCCCATCTCTAAGTCTCCGTTCCATGAGAGGCAGTATGTCTTTTTCTTTGTGTTCTTGGAAAGAGAAATGATGTAGCGCAGAAGACGATCCATATCCCCTAATTCTGTAAAGTAGCGTAGTTTCTTATGCTCGTAGTCTTAACTCTGCAGTTACATAAGATGGATGATTTTGTCTAGTCAGAAATCCTGCTCCTACCTTAATTGCATTAATGGCTGATGGCATAACCATAGTAACAGCTGATGTGTGTCTTTCATTACACAACATATAACAAAATATTTCCAGGAGAAATATTTGGAGCCATTCGAGATCTGCTGTTCTTATTTACTCCCTGCCAGCTTACCTCCCACCCACAGGGTAAAACTGCTGCCAACTCTCCCAAACGCAGTCGAGCCTTTAGGAGAGGTATGGTGTGATCATATTTAGAGTAGAGCTGAAGAGTCATTACTGTATCGACTTTTTCCTGTCTTTCCCCTGTTTTTGGAAGCCCCAGGCTTCACCCCACTGTGCTTTCTTGAAGGCCAGCATGAGTGTACAAATAGAGAACTTACTAAATTAAAAAAAAACAGCTATGCGTTTTCATTTTTAGAACAGCAAATGTGTCCACTTAATAAAGTGAATGCAAGGTTTTCCTCTTCCCCAGCACTTTTTTGCAAACTGCACTTAGAAGCTCCAGCAAAAAAAGGTCTTCACTGCCTTTCTCTCAGCGTCTCTGAGAAAGTGAATTAATCGTTAATTATTTAGTTTGATCTTCTAAGTCATACAAAGGTAAAGTATTATTGCCAACCCACTGGGCACATTCTGCCTAAAACTCTATGGAAAAGACTTGCGTTTAGAAAAACATAAATGTGTTAGACCACATCCACTTTTAAGTGAAGGTTACCAGCAGGTACTTTGCTTGGACTTCAACAACTGCAGGTCCCTGGCGGGCTGCAGCCCCCGGGCACGGGTGGGC
>NW_008824187.1:405873-411192 GCF_000699105.1 Pygoscelis adeliae | reverse complement strand
CTTGCCCGCCTGCCGCTTCGCACCCCTCAGTAACCAAGTGCAAAGTCATGCCAGGCCCTGCCAGGCTCTGCAGACGGCTTAATGGCTGTTGGCCAGGTTTAGCCCTGAACTCAGCTCGCCCCTGGGTCAGTAGTAGAAGCATTTTCTTCTCTCTCTCTCTTCCAAGGAAGAGTTTCTGACACGGCTCTTCCAGCTTTCCTTTGCAGGCAGATACAATGCTGCCTTTCAGCTGAGCTCGCCTGCAAGTAAATGGCGAGCATCCTCCTTTCTCCCACGCTCCAGTTCATGGGGTGAGCCGATGAGCATTTATCCCATTCTGATGGTGCTTACAGCTTCTCCTCCTCTGCTGTTGGGCCCCACGATCCCTGCACCCCCAGCTGAGCAGCACCATGCAGGGATGGGGTCCCAGGCCCTGGCTGGGATGTGGCTCAGAAGAGATGCCAGGGACTGACACTGAAATAATCCTAACTACAAGCCTGTCCTTCGCTAGCTGCCAGGTAGGAACAAATTCACGGTTCTGTTGCAGTCCCTCAACAAAGAAGTGGCACATGCCTTAAGAAAAACCCACATTGGCTAAATTAAATGAATACGGTCTCCTACCTCAAATTTTGCTTCTTAACACTGTGAGAGCTTTTGAATCTCATGCAAGTATATTTCTGTTTGTTATTTTTACCCAGCAGCCATTAATTGCAGCGCTACCAATGCAATCTGGATGCGTGCTAACAGTTAACAGGCTATTTTGGACCTATCATCTTTGACTGTAAGGCGGCCACCACAGCCCACAAAACAAGCAGCCTGATTTTATTGAGAGATCATCAGTCATTTCAACATCCTTCCCCCAAGGAAGATAAAATTGCCTTTAAAAGTCAACAGCAAAATCTTACATCCCCAATTCTTCATAAGACAGCTAAGTAGCAAATACTTCCCCGCCATAGGGCAGCTATGTATACAGAGCAGATCGTCACTGCAAACAGCTTGCAGCTCACCCTGATACGCTGACCAGAAGTACTAGTGATGCGGCCACAGTAACCTCCACAGGTCTGGGTCAGCGTGCCACAAATGCTGCTGTTTGCTTCCATTTTCCTTCCCCCTCCCACCGGGAATAACAGGGGCAAAAAATCTTACTGCTGCTGAGGTCCCGCACCGAGCTCACCTTCTACCAGCAGGGCAGTGCCGATGGCAAACACCTCTAATTCAGTGAAGCCTTCAGGGAGAGGGTATGCAGCGACCATACTTGCGATAAAAATGCCAAGAGATTTAACCTCTGCCCTCTGCTATAGCTGTAGGGCTGCTTTTTCTCCGGATCCCCCTTCTTCCACTAGTCCAAGGCTTCTTAAAGGAGCGGCTCACGTGCAGACACATGCTTGTTATTATATAAAAGCTTTGGGGTTTTTACTTCTACCACTACAATCCCCACAAGAATGTCATTAATGATGGGACTAGCATCAACCTGCACTCCCCCTTCCCCTGCAAATCGTATTTCAGACACCAGCAAAATGAAAGCATTCATTGCAATTACAACAAGTTCTTTGTAGAGACAAGATTAAGAATCCTGTCCAGTTAATTCTCCAACACTGGAAAAGAATTAAAGGTTGTGGAACGAAGGAAACATGTAATATATAATTGGGGAGTGACCTGAAAAACAAAGGGGCACTGATTGAGTTGGTAATTAGGGGAAAAGTATGAACCAAGAATTTCTGCAGCATATAGGTCCTCCCCTCACCCCTTTTCTTAGAAAACGGCCAGTGTATTTTTCTGGCAATGACTATTCTGTATGTTAACATATCTCTTCTTCACAACTGAGGCTGACATTAAGGTGCACGCTGGCACAGCCTGATTAAAGGCAAACACTTACAAATTGCTGATTTTGGGCCCCAGACACACAAGGACGTATGTGAGTTGCCCAGTGGTGAACTGCCTTACTGCAGGAACTGCCTTACTGTCCTTTTGGAGATGTTTGAGGACTGGGGTCCTGGGGTAGCGTGGCTCTGGAGTGTGTGCAACGTGCAGCTTGTCCAGCCTCCAGATCCTTACCGGCCGGCCAACTTCCTCCCGCGAGCAAACCACGCGATGGATCCGAGATGTGCATGAGCCCGTGTCATTTCCCAGCAGGGTCAACCATTTTCATCTCTTGTACCACGCATTGGCTAACTAACTCTCCGGGAATTTGAATGCCTGGATCCTGCGGAATGGAAGGCAGCAGCTTTCAGAGTCCAGTTGAAACAAATGGTACTTTTTTAGCTATACAACTATTATTTATGTCATTTTTCAATGCCTGCGCGTTAAAAGTGAGCAACTTGGCCATACTTCTCAATTTTTAACCTATATTTAGAGTAGCAATAGCTATCATAACTACTAGACAGGGTTGTTTTTTTTTAACGGTACTTTATCCCACCCTTTTTAGTGCCTTTGTTTCCTTTTTCTTCACTTCTCATTCCTTGCTACTTTTTCACAGACCTACTCATTGCCCTGACAAGACGGTGCCACTAGCACGATAGTTGCTACTTCGACACATAACTGTCTTCATTCTCATAATCCTGCCGCGAAATGGGAGCAAAAAGGGAGCTGAAGCACAGGGGATATTGGCTTCCCCCAGCTGAGGCCCCGCACTGCGCTGACCCGGCTCTTGGCTGATTGAGATGTCAGGCAGAGTGGATTTGTGCCAGAGCTTGTTCATGGTTCTCCTGACTACACAGCGGAGGTGCGTTCACAGTCGGGGGTCTTAGTTGAAGACGGTGGTGGATTTTTTGCAGTTTTCCTGAAAGCCGTGCTTACAGGCTGTGATACCCAGGAGAACGGATCGGAGCCTCAAGGCTGTTGTGAAAGCATCTTGCCGTGTTTTGTGATTTCTGGCACTCAATTTATAGCTGTTTTTGATGTAGGTAATTGCCTTGATGGATATGCTCTTGAATTTTGAAGTAGGATTCAGAAGGGCATGATATTTGTTAGGCTATATGGATGTTCGGTTTAAGCAGAGCAAAATTACATTCCACCACATAAATCCATCGTTATGTTTGTCTTTCACTCACCTACATGTCTTGATGACAAAGAAGGTGACAGCCCTGCCTCCTAGCAGGGCAAATGACTGATCTAAGCCTGTGTTTTAATAGTGATCCATTGTGTCTTCTTGCAAAAAATTAGTGCTAGATCTTGTAAATGTGCTGTAAATCTTTTTAGTGTGATTGTTTTGAAAATAGATGGCTCATTGTAATGCTTGTCAACATAAAGCTGCACAGCTCTTCTAGACTAGGGATAAAGGACATGGATATTGCGTGAACTGCCCTCATGAGGGCTGTCAGGTGCTTTTGGTTGCCTGCCGCTGTACTTCGCCCTCACTCCCAAGCAAACCTCCCAAACGTGTTACACTGCTGGTGTTTTTTGTGGTGTGTGTTAAAGTCTGTGGTACAAACTTTGCTCATTCCAAAACTAGTTTTTCCATGAAAGTAGGCTACTACCCCAACCCCTTTGGATTAGCAGATCTTTATTAGAATGAATACTGTGAACTTGTTGGCTGCTTTTCTTCAAGTGTCTTAAAAAAATTTCATGTCTAAACCTTATTTACTTTATCAGTACTGAATCTAAGAACACAAGTCAGTCACAGGCAAGCTTTTCAGTGGTGGTTCGGTGTCTGACTCAAGTGCAATTGGTATCAGTAGAAACTTTATGCATCAGGCTCTCGACATCTATTTTTGATGCTGTGCTAAGCTGACAAATAGTTCGTTGGGGTAGTATGGGATGTTGTACGGTCCAGTATGGCTGCTACGTTCAGTTAGTTACAAAGGGTTTCCTTCAAGCCAAGAGGAGGTGTAAATGGGGAATAAATTATTGAGCTTGATAGAATCGACTAATGATAGTTCTTTTTCCAGTGGGTAAAACAAAGCTGCAGTCGTTTCCTTTCTCTCCTTTTTATGTAAGACATAACCTCGCATTGTGTATTCCTGTGAAGTCAGTGAAAACATGCAAAGGATAACAAGTTTGCCGAAGACATTTATTAACTCCTTAAATTATGAAGTTTTTAGTGATCCCTTTCTACTTTACGCATTCTTTCGATAGCTACTTGCTGTTTGCAAATTCAGGGGGAAAGGTCTTTCACTCAAACTGGTGTTATCTTGCAAGTTCATATTTTGAATTCCCACTGGTCTCTTCTCTGCATCAATAAAACATCCATTTCATTTCACCCTCTCACTTAAGAATACTTCACTGGTTACTAATCTGTTTGCAAGGAACACACAGAAAAAAGATCTGATAGGTTCTTGCCAGATGCCCCCATGGATTTCATAAGACTGTACGGATTTGGTGGGAGCATATTAATCTTTGTAAAATATGCATTGGTACAAGCACAACAAAAGAAGGTGCAGTGCAAAGATAACAGAGCACTCACGCACTCTGAATTTTCTCCAAGCAATCAATGCAGATTACTGACATACTTTTTTATATTCACAGCAAGAACTTTGCTAAATTGATGTAGTATTATTCCTCTACCTTCCTAATCCTTTCTTCTGATTCAGGTTTAGCCAAATCGTCTTTGACTTTTTATATTCAAAAACACCTTTAAATGACAAACTGCAGCATTTCAGCAGAAGCGGGCTGGGAGTGCAGCCACACAGGACTTCAGTTTGATATCACAGAGATGAGTGGTAATCCTGGTCCCCATGGGAAATGCTTCTCATCAAGGAAAGGAAACCAGAAAGCATGTTGTCTGGAGACCTTTTAGTTGCAGCTGCGTAAATTCGTTTTGATTTGGAAGCAGTGATTGGGAATATGCCCCAGACCGTAAACAGGCACCTGGCGTTGGCCACGGGAGGGACGATGCAGGGGACGAGCCCGCAGAGCAGCATGTGGACAGGCGTCAGCCCTTTGGACAAGCCTGCGGCCACGTAGTAACCGTCCTCCTCAACAGTCTGGCAGCCTAACACGCTCCTCAACCTGATGCCTCCAGAGCTGTTTGGAGGAAGAATTATAGAATCATAGAATCATTAAGGTTGGAAGAGACCTCCAAGATCATCGAGTCCAACCGTCAACCCAACACCACCATGCCCACTAAACCATCTACCCGTCTTTTAAATACCTCCAGGGATGGGGACTCAACCACTTCCCTGGGCAGCCTGGTCCAATGTTTAACCACTCTTTCAGTAAAGACATTTTTCCTCACATCCAATCTAAACCTCCCCTGGCACAACTTGAGACCATTTCCTCTCGTCCTATCGCCAGTTACTTGGCAGAAGGGACCGACCCCCACCTCGCTACAACCTCCTTTCAGGTAGTTGTAGAGAGCGATGAGGTCTCCCCTCAGCCTCCTTTTCTCCAGGCTAAACAACC
>NW_008824187.1:402305-405352 GCF_000699105.1 Pygoscelis adeliae | reverse complement strand
CAAGCCTGTAGCGCTGCATGGGGT
This sequence comes from Pygoscelis adeliae, assembly GCF_000699105.1. Taxonomy (NCBI): domain Eukaryota; kingdom Metazoa; phylum Chordata; class Aves; order Sphenisciformes; family Spheniscidae; genus Pygoscelis; species Pygoscelis adeliae. Next base: position 405,328 of record NW_008824187.1, on the reverse strand, counting down.
TGTTGTGGCCAAAGTGCAGGACCCGGCACTTGGCCTTGTTGAATCTCATACAGTTGGCTACAGAAGTAGTGATGAAGGCCTGGGGATGGCCAAGGAGGCTCGGGGGAGGCAGGAGCCAGTGGCCGTGCTTCTGGGGGGTGAGCACGGCAGGCCGGGGGGCCAGTGGGGAGGACGTGAGGGTCTCCAGAGCAGGGTTCGTAATCTCTGCGGACAGGATGGGGGCCGGGGGTGGGAGGCGCTGCCTGTGTAGAGGAAGGGGCTTGCTTGCAAGTGCAGAGAGCCAAGATCAAGGATAATATTCAGGGAAAGCTCCTTGGCCATGCTGAGCCAAAGTGAAGGAGCTGTAAATTCAGTGGGAAGTGAGAAAGCAGGAGGGCATCTTCAGAGTCAGAGCCAGAGCGGTGCTGTGCGAAACTCCCTTCAAAAAAGGATGCAGCTCCCTCCTCTCCTCCCCAAACGTCATGCGTTAACCCCGTGCTCGTCTGCACAAGGAGGCAATGCTGCCTGGGTCCAGGCAGTCATTCACAGCCGTGCCGTGGCCTGGTCTCCGCACTGCGCGGCCGGCCGGGACCAGGCTGCGCTGGGGCTGGCTTTCCTGCACACCGCTGCGCTTCAGGCGTTAGAGAGACGAAACTTGCTGTGGAGTTGAGAAGCATCACCTTTCCTTCCTACTGTTTGGGTTGTCCCTCTAGAGACAGGTAGCTTAATTCATAGTAAATTGAGTATGTTTGATAAATATATGTATATCCACTCAGGCTAGAAAACTGATAAAGTTACTAGAACATTAATTGCATCCTAGACTTCTTAGTCTTTGCTGGATACACCAATCATGATCGTTATCAGATATGTATAATTGTTGCCTTGATCTGTTACCTGTCTCTCAAAATGGATTTTAGACACCGATAAATAATACGTTTTGTTTTCAGTTAGCCTACTAATTTTAGGGTCATATACATATTCACAATATAATGAAATATGCTCTCTCTCTTTGCTGAATAGCGGCGTATTTCAGCACTTCGGAGGAGAAGGCAGTCCTACGGAACATAGGATATACCCGACACCGCTTGTTTAGTTTGCCCTGTGGGGTTCAGGCCGTCCCACAGCAGGCAGAATAACAACTCTTTCAGGAATTACAGTTCAGCGACCAGCACCCAGTTCTCAAAGGAACCTCTACTTTCAAGAGGGGCTTTAGTTGTATTAAGAGAGGATTTGCACACCAGCTCTCCTTCTGTTTACTATTGCTCTCGTAAAGAAGCAACAGGACTCTCTCTGAACCATTCCTCAGTGAGCCTATGCTCCTGACCATCTATGTAAATTAACTTCTAGGCCATGTATGACAAAAGCACCTCATTTTTCCCGTCGCTGTGATATTGTATATCTTGCTTGTCTTAGTAGGCTTCTACTACATGTAGAAGGCCTCTTGTCTTACCCAAGTGCACTTTTCAGTGCACATTAGGGACACCCGACAGAACCGTTTATAAACCACACCTGCGAATTAACCAGGGCTTTCCCCCACATTTCCATAAAATAAATGTTACTGTTTTTTTAAAGATTACCTAATTGATTTAGCTTCTGTTACCCAATCCTTTGAGCTCAGTGTAATAAGCAATTTCTTCAAGCTGAGTTGCTTTTTATAATAGACTGGAACGAGACTTGTAAAAACTGCATTATGTTATCTCACAAAACTAAATTAATCATGATGAAGGCAAAGCCTTCAGTTGTGCTTTTGTTGTCGTCGCTAATGTGAGAATGTTGCTGAATTATTGTTTGTTTTGTAGCTAGCTAATGAAGGAGGAGAGGAGTTTTCATAGTGTGCCATTTCAAAATGATAGTTCCAGGCATATATAATGAAGCATTTAGTCCAAGAATAATCAGAATAAAAATAAGAAGAATTACACAGGCAATGTAATTCTCCTATTATGACCCCACCACATGCATATATCATGTATACATTGCATCACCGAAGATAATAGGTTGAGAGGAGCTTATTGCTCTGAGAAAAATAACATTAAGAAAATAGAATACACCAGGGCAAAAGCTTTCCTTTTCCCTTTCTTCCTACCTTTTCTCCCTTCTTCTGTTTTCTTCTTTTTGTTTTTTTCTATTTTTCTTGGTCCCTGTGCGTAAGGCTTGACTTGCAGCTTCCAAGAGGTTTCCTAGAACGGGCACAAGGGCATGTACTCGGCCTGCAAAATCTTGAGGCTGTAGGCGGGTAAATCAGAATAGGAAAGCTGGTGACTATCGGGCTGGAAAGAGGGCAGAGGGTTGCTGTGTAAAACGTTATGCTCCACCTGCATTCAGGAGCCATGTAAACGGTGCCGAGAATTAAACAGAAGTTGAATTCTTCTTGCATGCCTGAGGAAGCAAAATAAAACCGACACTGTTTCCTAAGCAGAGGTGACTCTGCAGGGCTTAGACTAATACTATTAAGGTCCAAATCAGAAAAGGTTGTTGCAGTCAGCAATGACCCCCTCCATCATGCAGCTAAGGATGCTGAGCCCAAAATTAGCAGGTTTTGTTAAACTGGAGGAACCTTGCTGGGGTTTAGGGAATGAAGGTACAGTAGAGAAGAGGGGCCAGGAATATAAACCTAAAAAAGTTTTACCCATTTAACATACATATGTCAGATATGATTATGGTATGTCCAGTCATCAAAATGGACTACAGTGGACTGGTATGTGGCTGTGGCATCTCAGAGAAGAGTAGTATTTTTTTCCATGAGAACGATGCTGCCGGACATTACATTTATGCTGTAAATGTACGTGTATGTTTTGGTAACTCTGGGGGTGTGTGCATGTGTGTACAGACACATAAATACTTCTCCAGTCTTACTCACTGTGTCTTTGGTTTCCTTCTTTAGAAGACTTGTAAAAATTCCCCTTTAACTACTATTCTGATCAGAAATGAGTCAAGAGCTTATGCCTAGCAGAGCATATGTATTAATTTTTCTATTCACGATAACTTAAGATTTAAATCTAGATTTTTTTTTTATATATATATATATATATATATAAATAAAAGAT
>NW_008824187.1:389038-402264 GCF_000699105.1 Pygoscelis adeliae | reverse complement strand
TTTGGCTGTGCTCTATTAGAGATACAGGTGTCAGTCTTTGATAAAAACTTCTAGCGTGCCTACGCCTTACTAGAGCTCCTGGACGTTGGTTCAGTATAAACGTGAAATAGTAAGCACTTTGTAAACCATACATTCCAGCAGTGAGAATTTGCTGCAATGCTCCTCTTTTCCTCCTTTTCTCCCCGCCCCCTACTACCAGCTGTAATGTCAAGAGAGTTGGCATAGCAGAAAGCTGATAGATGACTGTAGCATGTATGAGTGATACTTGTTTTGAGCTTTAAAGGTCTTTGTGTGTGTGTAACAAAACTAGTCAGAAACATCAGTACCCTCAAAAAGATTCACTCTGTGCAACTCAGTTGTGTTTTTCACATTTGTGTTATTTTTTTGACATTACCTTGGTAGGTGGTTTTATGGTAGTGAAAGCATTTACTGACACGGAATCATACATATTTTCTGTGCATTTATTGTTTGTGGGTGGAAGCATTTTCCAGCTTCCATCTAGTGGGCAACACAAATTCACTCTCATTAGTGCTCAAGACTAATAGCCTCAAAGACAGGTTTGCGGAGGGTTTTTAAAAAGAGATACTTAGTTCATCTGCTGTTTTCCCTCTGCAGAGGAGTTTACAGAGAGTTTCTCCCAGAGAATTTTGCTCTGGGGTCCTGTTCGTCCGACCCCAGTGGCATTTGCCTGTGCCTGTGGGGCCTTTGGAGAAGAAGATTAGAAGAGCCATGGCCATGGTGGCTGGCCCACTCCTCCCATAAGGTGAGGCAAGAGTTAGCGCCACATCCCGGGGCCAAACTTGCCTTACCGGTTACTGAGGGGATCATTCTCCCGCTGGACCTGGAGGTCCTGGGTACTGTAGTGTCATCGACACCCAGGACTTTAAATTTGCATCAGTCATGAAAAGACCTGCCTAGGTGCACGAGCCCAAGGAGAAGAGGGAGGGAGGGAGAGACGGGGTGGATTGGTGTACACCTCCATCTTCTACTAGACTTTGCCTCACTGAGCGTTGCTGGTTGCAGCGTGGCCTTGTGAAACGGCTTGTGCTGCGCGGGCAGAAATGGGTCAAACGTTGCATTTAAAAGGGAGGCGTCTGCATTTATCTCCCCCTTGGGTTAGAGGTCTGCACTCACTTCTGCTGTCCTGTACTGGCTATAACCACCAAGGTAAATGTATGCACAGAAGAAATACCACTGCTTGACTTTTAACGCTCCATGCCAAAAACCATTTGGGTGTTTTTTATTTCTTCAGCACGCCTAGAGGTCTATTAATGATTTCAGCCCTATAGGTCTGGAGGAGCTGCCTTCATCAGCATTAAGTGCAAGATCCAATTTAGAATGACGTAATTCATTAACGTGCTCTTGACTTGCATCAGTGGGAAGGATTTTCCACTTTACAAGATGTGCCCTGCCAGAAGCTTCTTGGAGATGCATTTACCTAATGAAATTGATTTAGCGTCTGGCCTGTGTTGTCTACTAATAAAACCTTTCAGACAAAACCATGATAATAAGGTATTTTATGGCTTTCATTTATGATAAAATATGCTGGTTTATTTGCTTTATGCCATATTTCTCTAAGTATATGGGGAAAAGAAGTAAAAATAAATTCTGTCCAATGGCCATATTAAAAATGAGTGACTTAGTGGAGCATGCTGAGTTTGTCACTCAAGTTTTGCTTTTGAGCTCATGAGTAGAATCTGCTGATAAAACATTTCTGGGTTCAAAACACCTATATGGGAGAAAATGGAAACTCTAATGTAATGAACTTAATCTTACTGAGAACCAAACAAAAAATTTTCTCTAAATTATACCCCACGTAGGAAGGATAGGAAAGATTGCCATGCGCTGAACTTGGCTGACAGTAGACTTTGACCCCATTTGCTTTGCACTTGCTCGCACCAAAAATATAAACAGGGGATCTGGCTATTCGCGGCGAATGCAAAACAAATTCGTACACTTCTGCTGAATGACACTTGCCGGCTGCTTCTTTGTATGTTTTTTTTCTCCAGCTGACATTTTTAGCTTGACGCAGAGAAGAAACTCTTTACTTCCGAAGTAAGCAGCAAGGAGCACTATTTTCATGATTGAGAGTGCAGAATTGTGCCCGTGGAAGTGAAGGGCCTATCTCCCACTAGTTTCATTACGGAATGGAATTGGCTGTCATGAAAAAAATGTTTTTACTCTGCACTGGTACCTTTGGCACTTGCAAAAGGTGATACTGATTTTTTAAAATCTCATCTAAATATCACCTGCACCTACAAGGAAATTAGCTGATGAGTGTTCATTTTAAATTAAGTAGCATGATGTGTGAATAACTGTTCAGTAGTTGGGAGGAGACAAAACACTTAAGCCTTAAAAATACCATGAAGATCTAGAAAGCTGTTGCGCTGCAAACAAATGCTTCGGGACAAACCAGAACTGTGTGTAAAAGCGAATACATGGTCTGTTGAACACAGTAGCTAGATTTTGCTTCCAGTTTTCTCTCTTCCATCTCACTGAATTAGGGAGGGAGCGTGGACGTAACCAGAAGCAGCATCTAGTTGCAGCCCACTCACCGATGCTGCCTCGCGTGTGCTTGCAGTTCCTGCCATGCAGCCCCTAAAGTGCAAGTACTGGCATCTACCCTTATGTTTTTAGGCATCTCGTTTCATTGCCTTTGAATGTTCTACCAATTCTCTCTCTTCTCTTCTGCCTGCTCCTTTCTGTTACATCTATGAAGCCTGTGCACCAGGAGAACCCAGGCGCTCACACCAAGGCCTTCCTCCTCCTCCTTTTCCTCCTCCTCCAGCTCCTTATGTCCAAAGCCTACCCGAGCTGGTTTCCTCACCTCCTGATGGACCTCTTGTCGGGTTTCCTCACGGTGAGGCCAGTCCCACTCTCTTGGCCGTTCAGATCAAGCCTGACATGGGTGTATCTGTGGCTTGACGCTTAACCCATCATTCGCATCATTCGGTAGTGATGAAGGATTGAAAGGATTAAAAGAGAATATAGCAAATGGGGAGGCAAACCTTAAACACGTAAGTGCTGATAAAACAGAACTGGGTTATTAGTTGACTAGTTCTTTTCCCTCCCTTTCCCACATGTCTCTGACACACTTGGAGATACACTCACTCCAAGGTGGGAAACATGTTAATGTTACCACTTTCATTTATCTTGTTTTATTAATCTTTCAGCCTACCACCAGGTCTTTCTCTTTCTTGTTCAGAAGTGAGTCTGTCATGTTAACTAAATAGTGGCTTTCTTGACCAAGTGCATAGCATTAGCAGCTGCTAAGGCATGCTTTATTGATTGCTGTTGTTTTTTATAAATTGTTTACTTCTACTGCTCCCGGCATTTAGTCGTAACTTAGATGTTTCATTTGTGAGGCAAAATTGAGGGTCATGAAAGCAAATCTTACCATACAGTTACTGCTACTTTCTACAAGTTTATTATTCCAGAGTTCCAATGGAGGGAAACCACTTTGTCGGATGCATTGAAAAAAATAGAGGCAAGAGGTTAATTATGTTGAATTGCTTTTTCAAGTAGAATTTAACTTCAGTGGGGAGAGAGATGTTTCAGTCAATGTTGCGAGTATTGAGCTGAGGCAGAGTCTGGGCAGCAAGGCAAGTTGACCAATGAGTGCACTAAAAAAACCGATGAGCTTGGTCTTAGCTTGGAGATCATTAAGGGAACTGAGAAATCATTAAATCTAGAAATGGGACATAATGGAAGTCGATGAGAGAACACCTATGGATATTTAATGAGCAGCACTGCATCATGTTCTCATCTCTTCAGAAATAAACAATGAGATACTTGAATTTCTCTTTGAACAACAATAAATGTAGAATGTGAAAATAGCATGGGGAAAAATAATCCTTTGGGCCATCCTCCCAGTAAGTGATTTCTACAAGCCTTAATTAATTATCGGAGTTAGTTGTGAAACAAGTTTATGCGAAACTATGGCACTATAAAATGTCTGTTTAATAGTTAGCCCCAAACCACATCTAGATTACCTTGAAACTCTCAGAGTTCATTACCCAGAATTATTGAAAAATTGTCAGTGCAATTTCGTTCTGCTGAAGAACACAGGATGAATTCTGAACGAAAACAGCTATACGCCAGAAATCCTGGTAAGCAACCTTTGTTAGGAACAATGCCTTATACCGTTGCTGTAATATACTCATTAACCTTCAGGTAGTTTGTACGTAGGAATAGGTATGTTATAGCTGCACTTCTGACTGGTAACTTCTGATTAAATATTTGAAAGGAAAAGCAAAATCAACAGGTCTGCAACAGGGAGGAGTGTTGGAAAGGAGGGGTGGGGGGTGGGCACTGGAGCTACTTCAGCCAGTTTATCCCATAGGGATCCTCCTCGCACAGGCGGATCCTCAGCCCGGGCAGGAGAGCAGGGGGCAGTAGGGAAGCGGTGGGGACGTGAGGGCAGTTACACCATGTAGCCTTCTGCATCCAGCTTAGCTGGGGAACGGGGTTCCCTTAATTCCCTCTGTTGCCGACAGGAAAAGAGACCGGCTTCAGCAACAGGCAACTCAAGTTGCCGATGTTACGCTTATTTTGGAACATCCTATCCATCTTGGCAGCCGCCTTGGACTGGTCTTTTGTTAGGGGTTTGAGATGGCTGCACAAGCGTGGAAGAGATTTGAGTTTTGAGGAGTAACATCCACAGCAGCTTTTCAAAACACGTCTGTCTCTCGTGGCACTCTCAGGTGTGAGCTTCGCACGTTGAATGGTCTGTGGTAGGTTTTTTGGTTTGTTTGGGTTTTTTAATCTTTTCTTCTAACCTCCAAAATGTCTTTTGGGCTAGATTGTTCATATTTCTTCCTTGGCTTTATGGCAGTTCATATGATTTGATTCTTCTATGCACCTTTGCAGAAGGGCAGCTGTAGATACAAGCGGGCTTTTAAAAAGGTGCAGAGCTGTAGTTCTCTTGTAGGGAGATCTGAATTTGGATGGTTATCTACCAGAGGTGGAGAGAAGAGCCATGGCATCCTCAAACACTGACAGAAGAGACTGTGATGGACACTTTTTCTGATCAATATGGCTATAATTAAGATCCAAGAAAACCTAATTTTTAGAGAAATCTTTGTGGTTGTAATTCCTTTCCCCTTCTTCTCTAGGTAAAGAAAAGGGAAGCTGGGAAGTGACTGGTGCCGACAGACCAACAGGATCCCGGGTGGTTTCTGCCTCAACCGGCCACATTTGATCCCACACCCCCATTTCTTTGGGTGAAGGAGATGGCAGAGTTCCTATTGAGTTAACGGGGTCCAGGATTTTAGTAGAATTGCTCATGTTTTACGCTGGAGTGAGGCGTCTGGGACTCTCCCCTGTAACGCTGCTGGGCACTGAGGCTTTCCTCGGCTCCAGAACTGGAAGAGAAATATTTTCCTAAAGCATCTCTGAAGGAGTAGTGTCTGGTTAGTGCTGTGTTGCTAGCCGTTCAGCTCCATTCAGTTACTCCTCATTTCTGTTAACTTTTAACTTGTGTTTTCTGTTTTGTGCCTGACACAGGGGTCAATTTTTCTGCCAAAGCTATAATGCAGTATGGCTGGGAGATGGGGGAGTAGCAATCTGATCAGGTTGAAAGTAATCATCTATTAGTTTCTCCAAAGCTTTTTACTTTTAAGGGAGTGTTGCACATTTATGGTGTGAGTGATTTACGTATTTTCACACTCAACAGAAAAGAATAGTCTTTATAAATGTGAGATGTCCTTGCTGGTATGAATAGAATTCTGCTCCCGTCTCAAGTGGCAACTTCTTAAGCTTTATATTTGTGCATATTTGGGCTCCACTTTTCTCACATGTAGAGCGTTCTCTGGAGTTAGATGAAGACTGCTGAAAACATGGGTGGTCTCCATCAGCTTTGCAATTATGGCTGCCTTTGCTAATAGATGGGAGACAACTGTCTTCAAGGGGAGCGGACAAAAATAATTTGACAGTCGGTCCTGGGCTGTCCTTAAGACAGAGCTGAGCTTTTCTTAGCATTCCTGAAGCTGTCGCACGGCCCTGCATCAGGTGGTGCTCCCCAAAATGGTCCCTCACCTGGGCTTTGCTGTATCGGCAAGACAGAGCACAGTGCTCAGTCCTGCAGGCGTGTGCTAGCCCTAATATAAACCGACATAGGTGCACATTTACTGGGTTATTCATTGTTTATTAGTATCAGGCAAGTTGCCAACAGTTCAATAATTGCTTGATCAAACTAGGAGTTTTAAAAAGAAAATAAAGCCTTTTAATAGTATCACTGTATATTTTTCGTATTCTTATATAGGAGGCTTATGTTCCATTAGCACAAGAAACTGTTTTTAAGTTCCCTGCGAGGAAGTAAATTATTGCTCATTCCTGGTCAGACAGCAGTTATCTTGCCTGTGATGCAGGTCCCCAAAAAGTGTGTTTGCTTTTTTGCTTGCACAAGAGCCACAGATTGCCCAAGGAGGGTGTTTTGATGGGGCGCCCTGAGGGAAGAAATGCTGTCAGTACGCTTCCAGGAAGCAATAAGCACCTTCATGAAAATAACTCAAGTCCCCATCCTTAATCCCTGCCTATCCTTTTTTATCTGATGGACTCAGCGAAGGCTGGAAGATCACAGCGCGGCTGAAAACGAAAGGGAGTTAACAAGATGTGACCAGTCAATGGATAAAACAATAGGCGAAGCCCTCCACGTTGTCTAGCGCCCAGGTGTCCTTCCCATGCACAGGTAGCCATGAGGATCGTGGTGAGTTTGCTCTGCTGCTTGACGCTCGGAGGGCTGCCAGGGGCGGGCGGCTTGTGTGTTTGCTCTGCTGCTTGCCGCTCGGAGGGCGGCCAGGGGCGGGCGGCTTGTGCCCATCGCAGTGCAGCTGCGCCTTCCACAGCCTCAGCGAAGGGACGAAAGCCAGGTATGCCGATACTCTCCCCGCGGGGGGTTGCCGCTCTTTCTCCGGGTGTCGGGGATTTTATTTCTTCTCCTCTGTAAGGATGCTCGGAGGAGAAAATATTGCGTCCAGGCTTCGTGTCCGTTATTTTTCCAGTCGCTTTGTGCTCTAGCTTTATTTGCAGAGGATTAGCTTCTGAAAACACAGTAAGCTGATTTCAGAGAAAGCGTTTGGGCATCTCCTCTGCGAGAACAGAAGTGACATAATTACCGCTGGTGCAATGGCAAAAAGGGAATAAAATTTCAACGACATTTTCTTTTTTGTACCTTTATGCTGAAAATGCTAGTTTTAAAAGGCTTTATTCTGCTCTGCTGGTTTGTTTCTAAAGTGTAACCAGATTTGGTTTATGTTGTGGTACCAAAACCTGCAATTCCATTTACTTAAAAAAAATCCTTCAGATGGAGACTTCAGGTAAAGCGATAGGCTGTAGGTGAGAATGAACCAAAAAAATGGATAATAATAATAATAAAAATAAAATAAGATCATTCTCAGACGGGAAACTTTCTGTTAAAAAAGACGACAAGACCAGAAGGGCATCCATTTTTGAATGCAATGCCGTTGTACAGACACTTCTCTGGAGGACTGTAATAAAAAAGTCTTTCTGAAGGGTAATCACAAAGTAATGATCTGACAATGAAATACAGGCTACATTTTTATAAGGGGTGGTTGACAGTAGAGGAGGTTTTGTGACAGAGATACAGTATTTGCAAAATCCTTTGGAAGAAATTTTTTCTAGACAAGACCACAGTACGGAAATGAAAGGCTGTCCCTATATTTTGGATCCCCTTAAAAAGATCTACTTTCTTATCTCTTTTATGGCACTATAGAATTAATATCAGAAACTTTCCCAGTAAGAAACGTGGTTGAGACAGAAGTAGTCTGCAGCTGTTAACAGGGAGTGCAATAGCGGGAGAGCCAATTATTGCTCCATAAATGTCACACTTCCCAGGGGAATTGCCTCTCAGTGACTGGAAAAAGCTGTAGTGTGTTTTGGTAAGATACATAACAAAGCAAATATCCATTAGTCCCTTAAGGAGCATAATGTCACCTTTTTTCCTGCATTATGATTCGTATTTCTCACTAGTAGGAGATTATCCCATAGATTAAATGTTTAGTGCTCACTGACATGGTTTAGGGACACTATGAGAAGCACACTCTTTTACTGCCGTAGTGTCTCCGTTATCAAACAGTTTGTGTCATGCCTACACAAAAAAAAAATGTTTTATTGAAAGAGGATTTCTGGATTTTTCTTATTTGATAGATTTTTCTCTTCCTCAAAATCTCAACTTTCAGCTGAGGGTGGGCAGGATTTAATGCCACAATAAAGGTGCTGGATGGGAGTAATGCACTACGCTTTGATTATAAATTAACAATTTAACTGTAGGATCAAATAACATCTAACTCCGGAAGGCTTGCATGAGCAGTTCAGCGATGTTACTTGCTTTTGTTGATAGTAGAGGAATAATTGCTTTCAGCCAAAACCAATCTGGTTTTGGCAACTTTGTAATACTCTGTTTATCAGCCAGGCAGCGTGATAAGAAAATGCTACTTGACTGATCACATTACATTTCTTGCGGTATCTTGTTTAGCATGCGGAGTGGGACGTGCCTATCTAACCTGTTACCTTTTGCAAGGTGGCTTTGTATTTTGTTAAGAACTTGCCTTTCTCTCCTTGCTGATAGGCAAATTGAAGTGCAGACTGAGAGACCTGTTTTGTCTCCCTTCATTCCTCACGGCTATCTACAATCCCACATCTTGGCAAAGTCAAAGTCACAATTTTTTTTGTACGAAGGCTGCGAAAATGCAGCACGGGGTTTTCATGATTTGACCTCTAGAGATTAGAAATGGGAAGGAACAATTAAGACACATAAATCTGCCTTGTTTTTAGTATAGCATTTTCCAAGGAGTTAATTTTTTGCACTTTCGCTCTCATAACTGTACATGCCTGCGGTGCAGTGACTGCTTCCATCCAGACACACCTTCCAGACTATTTCATAGTAAAGCAGAGCTTGCTGTAGTGTATTTCCAGTGAGTTGTTGTGACTTTCTTATCCTCATTCCACGAACCAAAAAGCCCGTGCTGTATTTAACCTATATTACCTCCTGCCATCCCACACGTCAGTAAGGCTTCTTTTCGTATGTCTTTTATTGTTCGATTTATGGATCCTTGTGTTTTAACATGCACTAGAATCCTCTGTTGTGCATGAATGTTGTCACTGCTGCCTATCATAAGTACTCTAAAAAAAAATTGAAAGGAAAAAAAAACCCAGAAACACTGTATGGGCCAGACTCAGACTCACACCACACCAGGTGAGGCACAACGCTGCAATCTCTGCAGTCAAAAGGTACACGTGAATTACTGCAAGTTGATGTACTTATGGTGACGATGTAGAGATCAGCAGCAAGTAAGAGATGACAAGGAGAAAGCCTGTGGAGAAAGAAAGGCAGATCAAAATCTTGCATTAAAGTAAAGTTTCAAAACCTTTTCAAAACACAAGGAAGTCACATCTGTGTTTGTGTTTTCCCACCAGGACAGTGCTGTGTAATGACCCGGAGATGACCCTCACCCCTGTCAACATCCCTGTAGATACGTCCAAGCTTCGGATAGAAAAGACAGCCGTCCGCAGGGTGCCAGGAGAGGCTTTCCACGCGCTCCACAACCTGGAGTACCTCTGGATGCCCTATAACTCCCTGGCCAGCCTCAGCGGGATCACCTTCAAGGGCCTCCGTCGCTTGCAGGAGCTGAGGCTGGATGGGAACGCCTTAATATCATTCCCCTGGGAAACCCTGGCTGACATGCCACAGCTAAGGCTTCTGGATTTACACAACAACGAACTTACCTCAGTCCCTCCAGATGCTGCTCGTTATGTCAAGAATATCACATACCTGGACCTGTCTAGCAATAAGCTGATGACTCTTCCTCAGGCTCTGACTGCCACCTGGGCCAGCCTCCAGGCCGTTCCTTACTTCCCCAGCGATAACTCCAAGCTCATCCTAGGTAAGAAAAGTGCCTGTCATTTCGCAGGGGGCACAACTGTCAAGGGCTCCGCACCGTACTGCAGCATTTTCACCCACTGTGGTTACCACAGCAAGTGCGCTGCTGATTTAATACCCCGTATAAAGTGTGCAAAGTCATGTACGTATTCACAAACTCACCTCAGGCTCCCCACACCTGGCTTATTACACCATAAACTTCAGCACTTGCTTGAATTTTTGTAACAGAAAACTGGTGGCTCTTGCTCAAGCCCTTTTTATTTATTGACACTGCCATTTTTGAGGGAAATACAAATATGATTAGAACTCCACATCGTTCATGTGCTCTTTTCTAATAACAGTTACTGTGGAATCGATCCATTTTAAGCAGCATTAAATAAAAAGATTGATATTTATTATGTTCAAATTAAAGAGGAATAGAGCCATCACTGAGCATAAAATCTGGGTCAGGACTGCCAGGTTGTCCCTTTCCAGAGCCTTGTTTATCTGTTCACGCAGAATTAAACCCTAGTCTCCCCAAAGCCACCGAGATAGTGCTGCCTTCAAGGGCAGCTGTAAAGTTACAGGAATCCACTTTTTGGTGACAATTCTGGGCTCCTCAGAAGTGTGGCTTTGGGGCAATTGTCCATTTTTGTGTCGGAGGGCATATTACAGAAGACTGTCTTGAATCCTCTCAGTTGAAGTATCCCCAGATGAGGTTTCGAGCACATTTTCTAGTTCGGGGGATTACGACTCAGCCTTTTAGCCATCGTGCACCGGTTCAAATCCACGGCAGGTTGATGATGGTTCAGAGTTGTTGCCACCTGCTGTCTTCACTTCCTATGAGCTGACCCAGCTCCACTGGCTGTGTTTGGTCTGCGGGGGGTGTGCGTCTGTGTGTGCTGCCTCTACAGCCACGGATGTGAGTTCAGGCACTTGCTGGTAATCTCATCAGACACGCAAGTTTTCTCTCCCTCTGGGAAGTACCCGCTGCTCTTTGTTCTCCGGATAAATTTGGGGGTGTGTGAAGTTTTTAAAACCAGATTGCAGTGGAAAGAGGCACAAGACTTTAAAAAGATTCAAATTGCCACCTACAAAGCTTTTACTATCTTTAGCAGATGTTGTTTAAGGTTTCATTAACATCAGGAGAGGAGCAGGTGTTTCGTCCTCTCGTTTTGCCAGATGCGGTATCAAGTTCTTCAAGCCAAAGCTGGCTGTTTGGGATTGCCCATTTCATTTGTGGCGTGAGAAGACACTGCCTAGATCATACTCTTTTCTTTCTTTATTTTTTAGAGTCAAGTTACTTGTAAAAATGTTATTCCATTCAATATAGATTAGGAGAGTATTTTGTCAAGAAGAACAGATCGTGCCTTGATGCTTGTGGCCAACCTGAGTGTTTACGTAGCCAGCTGCGCACAAGTTGCTTGTGCCAGGATCCTAAAAAATTCAGAATGGGAAAACGCAGCTGCACGTTTCCGTTTCACTCGGCCCGTGAATGTTTCTCACGGAGGCATAAAACAATCCATGAATAACAAAGAGTCAGCCCAGTCCCTTCCTTTGTCTACAGTGCATCGTTGTGACTCCTCCTCTTCAGAGCCCTTGCTTGTAGACTACTTCAAGAAGTACTTCCAGCGGTAGCTTGCTGGCTGATAGTCTGTGCCAAGGCTGCAAGATTTTGCACGTGAGGATTGCCCGCATGAGCCCAGAGGACTCTGCTGTGCAGGGCAGCAAAGGGCTCGCTGGGGCTTTGGGGGTGCCGCGGCATCGACTGGGGCTGGGGCACCTGCCAGGGAATCTGGAATAAATTGTTACCGTCTAGTGCATGAAGTCAGAAGTAAGCTGCTAGCAAAAATGGCATAAAACAAAGCCAAGCTGAACTTTCATTCTTTATGTAGTTCCCTTAACTTCAATACATTAATTTATATGTAGTGCCCTCCTGCCAAGGCCCACCACCTTCAGACCCCCTTCCAAGCCCAGGGAAGATGGTATGCAACGGTCTCAGCAAGAGATTTTTCAGCAGACTCTTTAAAAGAGTTTATTTGAGGCCTCAGGGGCTTTTGACTGCCCGTGTGTTTCCGTTGACTCCAGCAAATTCAAGCAGCCCCTTGATGCTCATGGAGCCTTGTGGTGCCGCCTCTGTGCTTGTGCCAGAACTTGGTTCTTGCCGGAAAGCTGCTGCTTGCCTGATTACCGCTGCAGCGCGCGGGGGGCCGGCAAGAGTGGGCACGGCAGGGTGGGCAGCTGTTGTGTCCTCCTGCTGGGAATCGAGGGATTATTAGCACTTTTTACTTTCAGGCAGTTGCCAGCCCCAAAAGCCGTGTCCTTGGGCTGCCTGCGGAAAAGAGGAGGTGAAGCCCCCTTGGAGGGAGCAGAGCTCACTCCCGTGGCAGGCAGGAGGCCTGGGACGCCGTGCTCCTGGCTTAGGCTTCAAATGCGTGCCTGGAGTCAGACGGTGTAAATATCCCCAGTGCCAATTCTGCTAGCTAAAGTCATTCGAGGCCGTTCACCTGACCATCGGACAGGTGAATGTGAATATTTGTAAGTAGGATGACACAGATGTAATCAGAATGCAGCAACTTCTGTTCCTGCATTGCTCTAGTTCCGATTTTGCTTTTTCAGTACCATCTTCACGCATCTATTTTCAGTAGAGTGATATCTAATTTTTTCAGAATTTGAGTTCAATAAGCGCGCACTGAGATAGCAGAAAAAAGAAAAAGAGAAACATTCTGGGACTCTGAAACAGGAGTGTATTCTTCAATATACCCCTTTCTATGTGTATATTCTTAATATAGTTTTTGTCTATTTATGTTCTTTTATATACCATAACATGTATATTCTTCAATTTGCTCCTTAAAACGGTTCTTTCATCTTATCAAGTGTAAATTAGTATTTCAGGAAAAGCAACCGATTACTAAAATAATGAAAAAACCTTAGAATAACAGGGCTGGAAGAGAACTCTTACAGCCAAGTAGGATCACCTACACCTATTGCAGGCCTGACAGTTGGCCTGATAATCTGGCCAACCTTTTAATAATGTCCAGTGAGAAGAATTTCCTAGCCTGTCTGAGGAGGAGACTCCATAGTCTCTTCACACCAAAAAAATCCACACCCCAAACCAAACCAACCCTCCCCCATGGCGGCTTGTTTTTTCCACCCTGGAACCAAATGTGTTTGTAGTAACTTCTTGTTTTGCTTCTTTACCTGCATAAATACCGGTGTTTTCATGATATGAATACGCTTTGAACTTAAAGAATATGATTTCAACTCCAGATTTTGAGATACCTTAGCAAGCCATATTTTTTCCCTTCTACTAACTGGCAACTATGGGATCAATGGACCTCAGCCAACA
>NW_008824187.1:373535-388928 GCF_000699105.1 Pygoscelis adeliae | reverse complement strand
CTGCTGAAAAATAGAAACAAACGTGAGAGAAACAAAAGGTGCTGTTGGAGTGACTTAGTGCTCTGGTTTATTTTGACAGGCTTGCAAGACAATCCTTGGGTATGCGACTGCAGTCTGTATGAAATGGTCCATTTCCTAAATTTCCAGTCTCCTAACATAGCATTCATTGAGCCCAGGCTGAAATGCTTCACCCCCCGGAGCCTTGCAGGAGTCTTCTTCAGCCAAGTCGAGCTAAGGAAGTGTCAAAGCCCCGTCGTACATACGTCCGTAGCCAAAGTAAAGACCATCCTGGGCAGCACCGTGCTACTGCGATGTGGGACAACGGGGGTGCCCATTCCTGAGCTCAGCTGGAGAAGGGCTGACGGTGCTCAACTAAACGGCACAGGTGGGTTTGGTTTAAGCTTTTCTCGTACACATGGACTGAGTGAGGGAGACCGGCACCTTTATTTTCTACAGACTGTACACCCAATGGAAGCTTCTATGACAAAAGATCCTTCCTACGGATAAAAGACCCAAAAAAAGAAAGTGGTGCAAAAATAAGATTCACTATAATTCACAATAGTATCGTGTGTAATTCACTGTAGCATTGTGATTTTCTATAGGCTATGAAATAACTTACATGTTGATGTAAATATCATCAGATAAATGTATACCATCATGCGTAAAAAGTTGGTTTTGCTTTGTTTCGTAACAATTGTGGTGGTGGTGAGACGCGTTGAGGGGTTTTCTGCTCAAACCTGTTGGAGCTGAAGAAATGAAAGATGTCCAGTTGCAGCAAGAGGCTTTTTTAGGTTAGTTATTTAGTTATTCAGCCACTGGAAAGGCTTCCCACTGAATTATTTTATGGGTCTTTGAGAGTAATGATGAGCTACTATGAATCAGTTAGTAAACATCTCCGGCAGAGAGATGTCTGACATGAATTCAACTGGGATTCAAATCTGCTGTGGCAAGGAAAGAAAAGATTGCAAACATGCAACATTACTGATATGTTAAAAGAGAAAAGAGCCACTAAACTGCTGAAGGATACACTACTTCAGTGACAATGCTTCCAAGAAACGGTTCATTTCTGATGGATTGACGAGGTCTCTTGGAAAAATGCTCTATGGGAGAAATGCTGACCAGGTCCCTCTTCCGTGCTCACCCCTCTTGTGGGGGAAGCCTTCAAACGACCACTGTTTTTGTGACCGATCATGTTTCCATTTCCATTCACAGGAATGATTGGGCCCCAAATTGCAGTGTTGGCCCCTTAATGTGTGGGGAATGTAGGGAAGAAACCTTTGCTGCATTCAAGGCAGTCGTCCTTAGCTTTTTGCCCTAGAGGTTTTAGACCGGGACCTGAACCTTCATCCCTCCAACCTCCCCTGAATGCTACTGTCTCCCAGGCCTGGCCCTGACTTTCATAGAGGGTCTAAACTCAGCAGATAGATTGCTAAGTATGGGGTCTGATCTTCAGAGGGTTACTGGGCTCCTCAATGCACAGAAATAGGGAAGAGAGCATTTTTCTTTCACGGCAGTAGAGCCACTTGTAATAAATATCCTTTTTTTGGGATCTGCACGTGTCATTGCTCTGTTGTGCATGATGTGCAGGATGTAGCAGAGCTGCTCCTCATAATGATAATGTCTACCCATTGTGCTGCGAACATCCCTCCTACGCTTGAAAGAGAACCACAACAAAAAATAAAACGGAGAATGCTTTCCTGAAAGCGTATGTTGAGTTTACTTTGAGCTGCAACTGAGAATGATGTATTTTGTGCCCCATTAAATCAGACTTTAGCACCTTTCAATAAAAAGTTGGCTGAAAATATACATTATTTCTCAGCAATGGCAGCTTCTGTGCCAATGCTATAATATGACTGTTTGAAATGTTGGTGTTCTGAATAGAAAGGGGTGAGAAACAGCCCTCAGTCTGTATGTATGGGGAAGTGCCTTAGGAAGACCGGTAGCTTTATGATTTTTAATATAACCGTTCAGTAAATCATTAAACCGAAAAAGTAACTTCTGCTGCCATTGTATTTCACTGCCATTGGAACGTGCCCTGGTTGCCAAGGCTGGATCCTGACCCCGCGAGGGCTTGGGAGAAGTTTGCGTCCTGTCTTACCTTTGCCTTTGAGACATCTCCCTGGCTTACCTGTCAGTGAGAAAGGGCAGAGATAGTACGTGCTCATCCTAAGGAGGCTGGTTAAATAGTGAAGAGGGAGCTCTGCCCTTCCGCATGATCCCAGCTCTTTTTTTCTGCGCAGATAGAAAAAGGCAAAAAAAGCTAGTTTTAGCCTCCTGGTAAACCAAGTGAGAAAATCAACACTCAGCTGTGTACATATCGTTCAGTGGTAAGCGATCAGCTGTCCCTGTGTTTGGCTCAGTATAAAAACCTGCACTAACTTAGCAGTAAAAGGGATATTATTCTTCAGCTATTTTTTTCTCCATATACTCTCGACTAGTCCATACATGGTTTTTAGAAGAAAATCTCCACTGTTTGTATTTTCTGTGACTCAGAGAACTGCATCTAATGTTCAACTAGGTCGTGTTACCCCCTACTCCTTCCACTCTTTTAAGTATTGTACCTACATAAGAGCTTTTAAGCTTTTTTTTTTTTTTAATGGAAGAACCTTTCCTGCTTTTTTTTCAAATTGTACGGCAACTGGGAGGAAATAGGCTCAACTGCTTCACATATATTCGGTCTGAAGCACTGTAAATCCCAACATAACCTAATTTTAGTGTTAATGTCCTTTTCTTGGATTTACTTTGATTTTGTAATGATCTTGGTGCCAAAAAGAAATGATGATTCTACTGCATCGAGCAGACATTTGGCAGATTGGATCTTAATATTCTACAAAACCTGTTATTAATTCTATTGATTATTGCCTATTTATTTTACATTTTTCCTTCCTTGCAGTTCACCAAGAGATTTCCAGTGATGGGATGAGCTGGTCTATTCTTGGCCTGCCTGTAGTCTCTTATCTCGACTCTGGAGAGTACATCTGTAAAGCAAAGAACTTTCTGGGGGCGACAGAGGCCTTCATATCTCTCATCATCACGGACTCAGAAAGCACGGATAGCCCCGACTCCAACGCCAAAGGCCCGTGGAGCGGGAAGGTGAGCGGGATGGAAGCAGCTGCCTACAATGACAAGCTGGTGGCAAGGTACGTTATCACCACCTCCACCGTGCCTACCCTGGGAGCTGGAGTGGGCACCGGAGAGGGCCTCCTCCTCCCAGATGTGGCACAAGATAGCAACCCCAGAAACCTGCTGGTGAGCCCGCCTACCGGCCAGCAGGAGCCGGAGCGAATCGTGAGGTCCGTCAGGGTGATAGGAGGCACCGACCAGGGTATCACCCTGGCCTGGAAGGCGCCTCTGGCAAAGAACACGACAGTGTTTAGTGTCCTCTATGCCGTCTTTGGGGAGAGAGACATGCGGCGGATCAACGTGGAGCCAGGGAAGACCAAGGTCACCATTTATGGGCTGCTGCCAAAGACCAAATACATCGTGTGTGTCTGTGTGAAAGGGCTGATCCCCAAGAAGGAGCAATGCATCATATTTTCCACAGACGAAGTTGCCAGCGCAGGAGGGACCCAGAAGCTCATCAACGTGGTTGTCATCAGCGTGGCCTGTGTCATTGCTGTTCCTCTGACGCTGGTGGTCTGCTGTGGAGCACTGAAAAGGCGCTGCAAAAAATGCTTTGCGCGGAAACCCAAGGAAATTCAGGAGTCCTATGTCACCTTTGAAAGCCTGTCTCCTGGGGCCAAGGCGAAAGGCGTGGAAGGAGAATACTTGACTAGACATACCCCCGATGAGTCAAACAGGCTGCTGTCTGCCCGATCCAGCGTGGACTCAGAAGCAATACCAAAGATAGAGGGGCAACCTAACGAATACTTTTGCTGATAGTAACTAGGCTGATTGTCGGCTTGCGAGGTGGAAAGCACGTGGCTGTATATACGACTCTCTGCTCCAGCATTGCCGGCCACCCTGTCAATGCTTCTGTCGCTGACATGTTCTGGAGGAGGATGTAAGAGGCTAGACGGTGCCCAAGCTTTACAGAAACATGTTGCTCATCCCACTTGGGATTTGCTGTTTTGTACCCGGTCAAAAGCTTCTGTGATAATGGCCTCATTCTCCTGGACCACTTTTATTTTTGTAAAATGAAGCGTGCACACTGAGTGTGAGGACATTAAGCAACATTTCTGAGCGCGCTCTGCTTGGTGTTGTTTAGTACCTGCTCTGCAATATGCTAAGTATTTTATTCTCAGCTCTTTTGATGTTCTTTTGGTTGACAAACAGGGGAGTGTTTAGTGATTTTAATATAAATATCTATGAAGGTGAAGACTGAGAGTCTCACCTTTTACATCCCCCATGTTTGCATGAAACATGCAGCTTGATGCTTAATAGATCACTGAACGCAGATGTACAGCAACCCTTTCTAGCGTGTCCAACATGACAACAGCTCTATGCTCTGAATTCAGAGAAATGTGCAAAGGAAGTAGAAATCAAGAGACAAAACCCAATCCACTCCTAAGAATACATAATAGAGAGTGTTTTGTGATTGCATTTTGGCCCTAAACACTGTTCTTAAGATTTTCTTGAACAACAGTACCGCGCAGGCCTTTCGGTATCAGGCCTAGCTGGCATTTTCTAGCTGTGTTGTAATGAGTAGAGTATGTTTTATGTCATCTGTGCTAGTGAAAATCATACAATATCCTACTCTGCAAATTGTGCAAGGTGTTGTAATGCTTTGTAATCATGCTGAAAAACCTACATGAGACAGTTCTGCAAAAACCTCCCAGACCAGCCCCGTCATTGCTGCCGGCTCTCCTGACAAAACTGGTGGTGAAGACCAGAGGGCTCAGCCAGGCACTTGAGGTTTGGTCATGAAAACACCTTGCTCCGTGCAGAGCAGGGGTGTGTGATGCTGTGGGAGACCGCTGGCCAGGCACACATCAGCCAGACTTCCACCATGGCATCAGTGGTGGCAGAGGCTCAGTGCGGACTTTTGGGTTTCAAACATCTTACAAGTTCAAGAACCCTGAAAAAACCCCTGTCTAATATTAATCTAAATGTACTTTCGTAGCCAGGGTGAGCTAATCAGTTATTTAAGTCCTGCAGCTCCACTGGAATTTGGATCTGAGTGCTTATCACAAAGCACTTCCCAGCTGTATAATTTTCCACTCCAGTCCCTCATGTAGTAATACTGTATATAATGTTTTTCTCTTTGTAATAAATATTCTTCACGAAGAAAATTATATGTTCTGCCAAATGTTGAACGGGAGGGATCCAGCCAAGTTGAAATGATAACTGAGAAGGCTTGCTGAATTGTTTTGAACTGTGTATTTGTAAATTTATTGGAAGGATCTCCACTCACATTCTGGATGTGTATGTACAGTGTGGGTTAACAAAATTCACTGGTTGGAACGGAGCCCTGTATGGATTTTGCAAGTCCTCCTTGTACAGAAGCCTTTCAGTTATGTCAGATTACTTGGCCTGATGGAAAAAGCAAGTCATTTGATCTCAGCATAAATACTAGCAGCAGGGGATACATTACAATAGTTTCTGATAGGACTCCCTGTATTCCTTACATTAATGATAAAGAACTTCTCTTGTATTGGGAGAATTTGTCAATCCCTGTATAAAATAATGCATGCTACTTCTATCTCTGGACTGCATAGATTTTTAGGTTTACAGTTAACATTTTGCAAAATTATGTATTTTAATACAACAAATTAATTGATGATACATGTAGTATGTAACATCTATTATTTATACAGTTGCATTTCCCAGGATGATTTTTAGAGTCTCTCTCCAAGGTAGAACAAAAATATTCTTCCAGTAGCAGTTTTTGGGATGAGTTGCAAGGTTTGCTGTATTATTGAGCCTGATTCCTGCCCACATCTGCAGCCCTATCACTGGGCTGCGCAGAAATCAGCCTGACATGGCCCTGGATGGCTAAGCTAGCCCTGAAGGATCAAGACTATCCTAAAGCTCTCCTGCAGTGGAGCGGACCTACCGCCCAAGGACTTTCCTGTAAGTCAGGTCTGCAGGATCTGACTGGGAACGGGAGGTATTTACCTTTCGGCTGCCCGGAGGCATGAGCTGCGTAATTTGCCGCGTCCAGCCCTGGGAGAGGAGCAGCTCTCGCCCGCTCCGTTGGTGCATGCTCCGACACACGGTCTGTAAGTCGGGAATGGAAAAGGCACCGGCTGGGCCAGCGCCGTCGCTCTTTGCTTGCGGGGAGGGGAGGAT
The DNA here is from genome assembly GCF_000699105.1 of Pygoscelis adeliae. Taxonomy (NCBI): domain Eukaryota; kingdom Metazoa; phylum Chordata; class Aves; order Sphenisciformes; family Spheniscidae; genus Pygoscelis; species Pygoscelis adeliae. Next base: position 382,697 of record NW_008824187.1, on the reverse strand, counting down.
GGAGAGGTCACACTGCCACATTCACTGCGGATGTGTTAAGTTTTACAGACTCTATTGGATATTTTTTTGCACTTTGAATAAATAGCGACCCCAAGTAGAACAAACGTGATTTTTCTTTTCTATTTCCTATGGGTATTCTCAGTGTCACATCGGTGAGGCATCACAGTTTAGCGCTCAACTGCTGCTGCTCCAAAACAAGCCTCTCTCTGTACTGCACTGGTGATTCACACAAGATAGGCAATAGAGAGAAACTTGTATGAGCTCTGTGTCGTCTGCTGTCGGTCAGAAGAGAAACCCTATACTTGCTAAACCGCCGGTGAAATTTCAAACCATTAAGTAAACTGATTTTCTGCTGAATGTGACTTTCAAGGCTCTTGTCGTGGTTTAACCCCAGCCGGCAACCGAGCCCCACCCAGCCGCTCGCTCACTCCCCCCCGTGGGATGGGGGAGAGAATCGGAAGGGTAAGAGCGAGAAAACTCGTGGGTTGAGATAAAGACAGTTTAATAGGGAAAGCAAAAGCCACGCACGCAAGCAAAGCAGAACAAGGCATTAATTCACTGCTTCCCATGGGCAGGCAGGTGTTCAGCCATCTCCAGGACAGCAGGGCTCCATCACGCCTAACGGTGACTTGGGGAGACAAACGCCATCGCTCCCAACGTCCCCCCTTCCTCCTCCTTCCCCCAGCTTTCTGTGCTGAGCATGACGCCATATGGTGTGGGATATCCCTTGGGTCAGTTGGGGTCAGCTGTCCCGGCCGTGTCCCCTCCCAGCTTCTTGTGCCCCCCCGGCCTGCTCGCTGGTGGGGTGGGGTGAGGAGCAGAAAAGGCCTTGACCCTGTGTCAGCCCTGCTCAGCAGTAACGAAAACATCCCTGTGTTGTCAACACTGTTCCCAGCCCAAATCCAAAACACAGCCCCGTACCAGCTACGGGGAAGAAAATTAACTCTGTCCCAGCCAAAACCAGCACAGCTTTGGGTCAGATTTTTAGTGGTATGAGGCATGTAAAGCGACAGGTAAATACCTCACTGGATTTTTTGTTGTTGTTGTTGTTTTAACCGAAGGGGTATTAGGCACCTAGTTTCAGCAGGGTTAGCTCAGGCAAGCTTCCCTCTCTGGTCATAAGGCATGTGAATGGAGCTGGCTCAGAGTTCAGGCAAGGAGAATATTCATCCCTGGAAACAATTTCTTACTCGGTTAAAGTCAATCCTTGGACAGACATGTGCTGTAAGAACCGAAACGAACACCTGAATATCCTTTGGAATTACTGCATTCGTAGCATTTTAAATATTTTTTTTTTGACACTTTGTTCTATTCGGCTTTCTTTTTCCTTGGAAAATGTTTCCTTGGAAAACATTTCCTCTATTAATAATCTCTTTGTGCCAGGTTTTGACCAATTTGTTGCTTTTTGGGGTCTATTTCAAATATTTTGGCACTGTCAAGCAATCTCTTACTTTGGAATCTCTTGGAGTACAATGTTCCCCGCTTTTACTATTAAACCATTTAAAAATTTCTTCTCAGGTGAGTGTTGGACCACTTCAGTAATACTTAGGAATACAGTACCTGTCCACCCGCGTTAGGCAGGAGGTTTGCACCGGCTGCCTGGGCTGAGCGCTTTGGAGAGCAGGACGAGCCACTCCTCAACGGGCACTTCATGTCACGTATAACAATGACAAGCTCCTCCTTCCACAGTATCTTTTTATACTTAGTCTGGAAATCAGATTAGTGTAAAATTGAAAAATTAAGGATAAGGATTAAAAAAGAAGGTAATCGTGTTTTAAAAATGAATCCAAATAGCGCTGAACTGTACTGAAAAATTGTTATTATTTCTTTTTCTCTGAAGGATCTGGAGAAAAGCAGCTATCAAAATGAGGGAACCGAGCAGAATATAAATGAAATAATGTGCCCAAAGTGATTAAAAAGGACTACTGCAAGTAGCTGAAGTGCAAGAAGAAATGTAAAAAAACCATGTTGAGGCTTTGAAATATGTTTTTCCAAACATCTTGAAGTGTCCAGATTATCTGATGAGTAGATCCAGACAAAGGCTAATACTGGCTCTGAATTATAAAGTCTCTGCAAATATTTTTAATGCCACAAATGCAAAATAATGTTCGGGCTGACAAACACCTTATTTCCACAATGTGACTTAAACATGTTGGAAGGTTAGAATTGCATTAAGTGTGGTCACTTTCACATTTATTTCTGTGTGCCCAGAAAGAATAGACTAAAAGATCTTTTTAAATGATTAAAAAATGTAGGACGCAAAAATGTGCATGTGCATAGATATATAAATTTGTGAAAAAAAAAATGAAGAACCCAAAAATGTCAAGAAGGACAGTAAAACATTTTTCAAGATATTTTAAAAAATTGAAGAATGACTTTGAAAGTATTCCAATGGTAAAATAAAATCTAAAGGTTAAAAAGCTCCTGAAGAAGCTGACATCAAAGTCCCTCAATGTCAGAGTGTTCTGGGAATGTCTGAAAAGTTTCAGGTCGTATTTAATCAACAGTCAGTGCTACAGTACTGCGGCTTAGCGGGAGCTTCACCAGCTTTAAAGTCCATGAACAGAAGACACCGATTGTTGCCCAAAACAGAGCAAAAGAATTACCCCCCATTTTCCTTTCCCATTGATCAAAATTAAAAAGAAAGAATTTTGCAATTGCCAGCAAAGTGATGAGAAACAAGTGTGTAGACCCCAGAGAGCAGGACCAGGAGCTTCTCAGAGGCAGCAGCGAGCCTCGGAGCGCGGCCCGTTTCCCAAGGGCCGGGGGCTGCTGGCGGTGACGTGGAGCTGCTGCGCCCGTAGTCGCACCCCACGGGAGCGTGCTGGCCCTTGGCTCCTGGTTTTGGCGTCGGAGACGGACTCTGCTCCTGCCCTGAGGTGCCCGGAGCAAGAGACGAAGCCTTTCCTTTCCTCCGGAGGGTGAAAGGAGGCGGGTGATGCCCCTTTGCCAGCTCTCTGTGGGACTTGCTGCGGTGGAGCTGGAGCTGTGGTGCCCCAGGGGACCCTGCCAGGGCCGTTGGGTTACTCAAAAAAATTGGGGAAAGACTGGCAAGTTTGTACAGCTGCTGTTGTTGTTGAAGGCGTGTGAAGGAAAAGTCTTATTTATCTCTTCTCACGTCACCCTCCTCTTGTTCAAAGCTGCTTTTTCAAGCCTGTACCATTTGGTGTTACGTGCACCGTATCCGAAATACCCAACTGCAGCCTTCACCCCGTATGTCCTCCCCAGCAGGGATTTCTAACGCGGAGAGCCCCGGCAGAGGGACTGTAACTGTAAAGCATCAGCCTGGACTTGATTTCTTACAGAGCTGTGCGTGCCCGTCGTTTCGAGACGGAGTTTGACTCCCTCGCCATTGCTGGGAGCACGCAGTGGGCATCCTTTCGGCGTTTGCTTTGGCAATCAGAGCAGTCTCTTAAACTCCACTTCCCATAGATTAGCAGACAATATCTCTATGGAGATTTATTTTGGCAGCTTGGGTTTTAGACAGCTTGTTCTGCATTTTGGCTTCGGCCAGGATGCCACATGACGTTAAAGAGCAGCCGAACTGAGTGGACATCTGCTGTCACAAAAGTGGCCATTAAATTTACAGGCAGGTATAAACTGGGCTGAATTAAAAAAGGCAACAAAATCCCACTCCAGTAGGGAACATAAACATAACGGCTGTGGCTAATGGTGTTTAGGGGATTTTTTTCCCCTTTACTCTTTTTTCCCTTCTTTTCTTTCCCTGCCTCTCTCTACCCTAGAGAGTGGGTAGACTCTCTACCCACTAATTTGTCTGATTTTGATAAGTAATTCACCACTGGTTTCTCAGGATAATACTGAACCTTCTGAGTACACCTGGGGTTTGGGAATATTTAGAGAAATGGCCTCTCAAGCAGCAAATAAATATCAGCCTGAAAACAGCCGGAGCATTGGCCCGTGGTACTGACTGACACCACTCTTTGAAAGGCCATTTTCCAGCCTCGTAGAAGATAGGTGGGACTGGGGGGAGAGCTCACGTGGGAGAAACAAAGCAACTGCAATTCATTTTTTTTTTTTTCTGTTAATCAACTCTTTTATTTCAATTAATTTATTTCTTTCTAACAGAGAAGCCTGGGTGAAATTTTACTTGCTGCATCCCAGCACATTGGGCATTATTCTGTACCTGTACTGTCCCCAGAGAAGTACGTGGGGGGCACACCACCAATTGTTTTTACTCCGTATATAAACCTGTTAATAAATAATGCTTTTCATGAAAGATTTTTTTGAAGACGTGACTTAGCTGCCACGTACTTTAAGACCCTCCCTGCGGGCCGTGGAGGCGGGCTGTGAAGGTGGCAAAGGAGGCTCCTTCCCTGAGAGCAAAGGAGGTTTTTTTGCAAGGTTGGGCCTTAGAAGAGGTGAATCCCTGCCGCTGGCCCGCCTGGTGCCGGAGACGACCAAACCGTCCCAACCCCGCGGCCTCGCCGGTGGCATGTGTGCAGCTCACAAGGCGAGTAGTTTTCCCTCACACTGATGGGCATCACCATCACCTTGTGAAGGCCTGGACAACGTGACTGGACAAGCCAATGACCTGGGTGGACTTCAGCCATTTCTCCCATCACGGGAAGGTGCCCCATCACCTCTAACGCTGAACACCATCAAGACGTTGGTTTTCTTCTGCCTCTGCTGAAAGCTTTTCTCTCCCAGACCCTGCAGCGCACACATGGGCAAACCCCAGGTTTGCTCCTGACTCCCAGCTATCTCCTAACTAACTGCGCTGTGTGTAGTTTACTACTGTTATTACCAAGTAATAATATCAGGCATTATAATAAAGTGTAAAAGTATAAAATATTCTAATAATAATTAATAATAATAATAACAACAACACTAATAATGATGTTTCATTAGGGAATCTTTCAATGGCAGGCTACAGAAGAGGACCAAAGGCACTGGTGAGCGTGGCATTTGTGTCCCCGGGGGCCGGTGCCAAGGCAGGGTGGGCGTGGGGTCCCCGAGGCCCTCTGCTTCGGCGGCTGAGGGATGAGCGGGAAGGACACATCCTCCCATCGCAGCTGCCGGTGTCGCTTCTGCAGCACTCCCGGTTTAGCCCGCCAGCCCCGGGGATGGGTGGCCCCTTCGCTGCTGAAGCTACGCTGAAAGTGCGTAAGGAGCCTCTGCCTCAGCTCACGGGGTCTGTGCTGGTGCCACTCTCACTGCAACAGCAACAGCTTCACCAAGAAATGTCCCCAGCGGCCACCACAGTCAGGTGGGGGATTTATAGCTGCTGCATCTGCCGTGCTACAGACCGGCAGCCTTTCTCCTTCACTCACGGCTTACTGACATGTTAAAATGTGGGGCAGCTGTTGAAATAGCAAGTGCTGCACCGTGGACAACTAAGGAACATTTCATTTAAAAAAAAAATAAAAATAAAAATCCCATACGCTCGTGGTTAGACGCTGGGCATAGCGAGGAACGGTAGCTCAACAGGCCCACTACTTGCGACCCGCTGCTTGTACACGGGAGGCAATCACAAAGCGCTGCAACAGTCCCCGGCGGTTTCCCCACCGGTTCGTTTTTGCTGTTTTGCCTTGAAATCAAAGCACCTTCCGATTTAAAAGCTGCAGAATCAATCCTACGTCTTCTGTAGGCTTACTGCGGCCGCACAATTGCACACGCCCCGACAGCCATGTATAGATCTAAGCCGTCACGCTATAAATATTCTTCTATCCTGGTCCCGTAGGTTAGAGGTTAAGTAGGTTCAGGCTAATCTTGATTTGTGACCCAGCTTCACACGTACCGGCAGTGAGGTTAAGCCCTTTTCTGGCGGCATGCTGCCTTCTGCGGGCTGTAATGAAGCCCATACACGCTAGATGGCCCCAGGAGAACGCAGCGCTGCTTGGAAATTATAACCGAAACCTGCTATTTTGGATTAAAAAAAGATAAATAAATATGGTTTCTCCCAATCTCTTCTCATTTAGACTGAGTTTTTCAAGGTGACCGAAAGGCAATGGGCACATGTCTTACGGGGAAGCCAGAGAACAGCACTGGAATTTTATATTTATGCAACAGAGATTAACTTCCAGCATACTCTTTTCTCAGAGAAGCCCACGGACTGGCTACAGCTATGTTACTGTTTTCATTACCACCGTGTAAGAATGGAGATAGTAGGGGGAAAAAAAGTTGTTTCAGAGGAAAAACAGCGCTGTACTTCTGTTTCCGTGACAGAACAACTAAGTTTGGGGAGTAGGTTTCGCGCTCACCATGTGCAATAGTACACCCTGCACAGGGCTGCGGGCAGGTTTTTGGGGCCCCATGGGTTGTGCAATACGGCACTGTGCGCTGACTAAATACAGCTGTGAAGTCCGGCCCTTACTGTGGTTTTCTGCCTTGATGAATGTCATTGAAATGTAGGAGATTGAGACAGACCCCTTGAAATCAAAAAGAAAAAAGTAAATAGGCCTGGTTAACTACTTGCAAGGGTTTGGGAACAGAAGTGGTTTTGGCTCCATCTTCATATTATCAACCAAATAAACATGTTTGTCAGAAACCCTGCAGGTAAAGAATAAATGCCAGGCGTGGTCCCAGGGGTGGTTTTTAGCACTTTGACACAGGCTATGAACCATACTACATGTTTTCTTTAGGGTTGGGTCCCCAGCAGGATTTATTTCTGCGTCAAGGAAGATTACCGCTAATAGGATTTGCTTCTTGGAGGCTGTTGGCATGTTTGGTGCAAACCCTGCACAGTGCTTTCTTAAAGCAGAATATGGACCCTATTTGTCATATTTTTCTTCTTCTTCTGGCCTTCCACAAGATAAACCCATCTGTTTCGTCTTGTGTCACGGGATGCTCTTGTTCTCAAGACAGCTTTGGAAGGTAAGAAAGCGACTTACCCTGGTCATAGCACCAGCGAAGCAGCTCGGAGAGTCCCACTATATATTTGCCGATGATGTGAGCACCAAACCCAAACAGATGGCCGCATGGTATGCCTCCTCTGATACTTGAATAGTACTAGCTTGAGCATAGAATGAGGTTTCTCTTGTTTCCCTGAGATATGTGGTTGCATACATAGCAATTTTTATGACTTAATTGTATCCTTTGTGGGAAAACGGGTGTAAAACCCAGGGAAGGACGGATGGCTTATGCATGCCCTGCACACAATACCTTACAATTATTCAAGTGCCTGTAGGCCTGTATAGGGAACTGGTTTGTTAGCCATGAACGTGGTGTGTGACCTGGAGAATTTTCTGGTTTCCTCCGTAGGAGTTTGCTCTGCATGTCTGCGCTGCTGAGGCAGATCCCTACAAACATCCCCCAGGACATCCGGAAAATTAGAATAGAAAATTCCCACCTAACAGAATTGCCTCGTGGGTCTTTTGAGAACATCAGTGCCTTGGAGTATCTCTGGCTCAATTTTAACAACATCACGGTGATGCACATCAAGAGCCTGGAATATCTGCCGGCTCTGAAGGAGCTGCGCTTGCAAGGGAACAAATTAGGTTCGGTGCCATGGACAGCATTCCAAGACACCCCGGCTCTGAAAATCCTGGATCTGAAGCACAACCGGCTGGATGTCCTTCCAGAACATGCACTCCGCTATCTCCCCAGCCTGACCTATTTAGATCTATCCTCAAATCAGCTTACCATCATATCCAAGGATGTCTTCTATAGCTGGCCCATCTACCAGAGAAGCCAGAGGGCGGAGGGGCAGATAGAAGCTATTTCCAACGCCGTCCTAGCCCTTCACGACAATCCCTGGATTTGTGACTGTCGGCTGCGGGGATTTGTCCAGTTTATTAAGTCAGTCGGCCCACCCATTATTCTGATGAATTCCTATTTAACTTGCTCAAGCCCAAAATTCAGGGCAGGGAAGTTTTTTCATGAAGTGGAGCTCAACAGCTGCAAGAAGCCGCTGACGACAGCCCTTGACACCAACCTGACGGTCCCGGTGGGGCTGAACGTCACTCTGACCTGCTTTGTGCAAGCCAGCCCTTCCCCGGCTGTCTGGTGGACCTATGCACTCAAACTTTTAAGGGCATTTAACGGTAAGCAAAGCTTTTTCTTCTTTTCTTGTTTATTAAAATTTTACATTCTGCTATTCTACTTACAAAGGTCTTTCTTAGGCCATCTGGTCACCACATCAGCTCTCAGCCCCTTTAGAGCATCACAGTTATTGTGGTGGCAATAATCCAAATAATCTTAATCATCCTGTGTGCCTAAGCACATCTGACTGGCATGAGAAGAGCTGCTTCATGCAGGATGTAAGTCAAAGATGAAAGGAGCACAGCCTCATTTTTACGCAATTATTTTATGTGTGGATTTTTAGTAGTAGCTCTTTCATCATGACACATGAAGTAGAACTATTTATATTTACACTATATATATTATATACTACATATATATGCACACACTCTATATAATTATATTTGTATGTACATGTGCATTTGTAGGAGCGCACATACACACACACACACACACATGCATGTATGTTTATATACTATTCCCGTAAGTTTTCTCAAGAAATACCCATACAAACCACAAAACCCCAGAGCCCCGTTGCCTGTGTGTGTCCAACAACACACAGGTCATTCTATAACCAAAACAGAGGTTGTCGTTCTCCATAAGCCTCACTAATTTATCTTCTTTATCGAGGACCTCATAATATGAGGCCTTTTCCTCTTCCTCCCCATCCAGCGCGGCTCTTACGTGCCCTCCCTTACATTTATTTTTACTGAGTCTTCAGTAGGACAAGTTGCTATTTTCATCAGGTAACCTAATAATGCATACATGCACCACACAGGTTATGTGTGTTCCTAAATAAGATAGCATTAGCCCTTAATTCCGGACTGATACTTGCTTTAGTTGCAGTTTTGTAGCAGCACTTGTGCACCTTGCCACAAGCACATGCTGAATTAATTACATACAGGCTTTTCCTGACCACAGCCACACGCCCCTGTTTGGGTAGTTGACAGGGTGTTTCATACTGTTCTTAAAACTGCGTCTCACTTCCAGCCCAACACTTCCTGGCTCCACACACCTCTTTTTGGCCCAAGCCTCTTGAGGCTGACATTTTTCCGCAGTCAATCCTAACGGAGGATGAAGCGCGTGTCCAAAATGCCTTCTGCACCTCAGTGGCTCTCCTGGGCTTGCCCTGACCTGAGCACGCTGATGGCAGATGGCACATGGGTGGCTTGGCCTCTGCCT
>NW_008824187.1:367387-372249 GCF_000699105.1 Pygoscelis adeliae | reverse complement strand
CGTGTGGCTGTGTCCCTGCCCCCCCGGGCTGCCTCCGCAGCACTGCCACGGAGCAATGCACACAAACACACAAGAAAACAAGCATTAACCAAAAAAAAACCCCCAAACCCAATGGCAAGGCATGTGGCAAAAGGCCAAAGGTCTCCCCTTGCTCACTTGCACGGGCGTGTCTTTATTTCTTTATTTATTTTACCCAGCCGGGGTGTGGACGGGAAGGCTCGTTTGCCGCTCTGCCCCGTGCCGGGTGCTGGCTTCTCCTGTGTGCTGCCTCATGGAAGCAGAACAGGGCAGCCGGGGCAGGGCTGCGGTCATAACCAGCAACAAAAAGTGTGGGGGGGGAGGATTGGGTCAGTGTGATGGAGCTGCTTTCTTTCACTTGGAGAAAAACCTTTTTTTTTTTTTTTTTGATCACGGGTGTTGGGTGTTGGTTTTGGGGGTGGATTTTGTTTGTTTGTTTGTTTTGTTGTTTTTTTTTCCTTACTCGTCCTTAAGGTTTACAGAGCCCTAAGAGGTTCACAGCCTCGGTTGTACCACAGACAGGAAGAGTGTGAGTGTTTACTGAACGCCGGCGTAATGTAGCCGCAGCACAGGGTGTCGGGGTTTTTGAGTTGTTTTGGTTCCTGGTTTGGTTTTGTGGCTTTTTTTTGTACTAGGGAGAAGGGGAGGGCCTTTTACTTGTGTCCAAACATATCTTACAGGACCATTTTAGTTTCACACTAACACACGCACACACGCGCGTGTCTGCGCACACTCTCTAACACACTAATACACACACCCACCCCCAACGCCTATTGCTACACAGGTGGTGTGCTAATATATTGTTTTTAAAGTTAAGAACAAGAGCTGGTGAAAAATGAACAGTTTGTCTTTCGGAGGCAAACGCTCAACTGCTGTTTCCCCTTCCACCCTCCCCACCACTTGTCTCCTCTTCCCAGCATGGGGCTGGGGCTGCGGGGTGAGGCGGGGGGTGACGGGGACGCTCGGCCTGAACCGGGCCGGCAGGACAAGTGGCCAGGAGCAGAGAGGGTGGAGGAGCCGGGGTTTGGGAGCCGAAGGTGCGAGCCAGGCACCTTCCCCAAATGCACAGGCCTCCTGCCCATCCTGCCGCTTTGAAACCAAAGCTCGCCTCCTTTCTAGAGGCAAAATACCCAAATATGCATGTAAAAGCAACCGGCCCCCGCTCGCTGAGCAGCTCACGCTGCGTTTCGCGGGGCTCTGAGGACACGTGGCTTATATTTTTCCTTTTTGGCCTCGTGCTTTCCAGCACAACCAAAGCACGTGGCCGATAGACTCGCAGCCCTTGTCATGTGTGTTAGACTGCCTCAAAAAGAAAAAAAACCTAGAGTAGAAACCTCCGCTGTAAGCAGAGATAAAGCCTAACGTGAGCTTCACTCCGTGGCAGTTTGGCTTTCTAGCTGTATTTTGGTTTTTGCGGTGTGTTTTCCGTGCTCTCTCTCTCCTCAGGCCCCACGTTCCCTCCCCGAGCGCCTCCTTCTGCCGGAACTTACTGCACAGCTTTTGAGCAGGGACCCGTTTGGTCAGCGCTGACTTCCTAGTCTTGTCAGTCTTTTAGTGTCAAAGTAATAAACGCGACGGATTTTCAGAATACGCAGATGTCCTCTGCTTCACTTCTGTTCTTTTACAGTTACAAATTGCAAAGAAACGTGAATGCCAAGGAGCTCCGGGGTTCGGCTGCAGGGACGGGGGAGGCCGGGCAGTTGCAGCACGTGTGGCGGGGGGGTCTGGAGCGGTGGGGAAGGGGCAGAAGCAGCCGGCCAAGGGGGGAGACAACCGTGTCCTGGGGAAGCCCCTGGGGAGACGGTTGCATACGGGGTCAGGCATGAGCTGATGCTGGTTGAGGGCCAGCACCGGGCCACGTACGAGGGGGAGTGAAAAACAAACCAGCGCCTGTAACGACTGGCCTTCTCCCACCCTGGTCAACATGGAGGAACAACAGCAAACTGTGGAGACTGTAGAGAGAGCTGCTGAATCACAGCGAGGAAACAGACAGGGAAAGACAAAACATCCCATCACCACGTGTAGAAAATTCATAATAAATCACATACCCAACAAGCGTTGGCGTCAAACTAAACCTGCCGCCTCACGAAGAGCCTTCCTGCCCCCCCTGGGCCGTGCCGCAGTGGGCTGCAGAGCATGGCGGGTGCTCGGCCAGGGGCTCGTCTGTGACCCTGCCCGTCCCCCATGCCCCATGGCATCCTGCTTCTCGCCTCCTCTTCTTCCAGGCTGGTGTTGCCCCAAAACCGTACAGCCCCTCTCCTGACTCGCGGCCTGCAAAAGGGGACATTTGGTCATCCTGGAAAGCCGTCTGGCTGCCTGTGCCCGTGCGGTCAATGACAAGGCATGGTTGCCAGCAGAATCACACCATGCACAGAAGCACCTTTTGTAGGTTTTTTTATTTCTTTATAACCCCCCCCCCAAGTTGAAATACAGAGGAACTGGAAAAAAGTCTCACAACATAGTAATAAAACATCTTTATTCCCTCTTAAATATAATCTCTAAGACTATAAGCCTATAATTCCTGTTAAATCTCACTTAATTGAATGGTCTTTATAGGCTTTCCTCATTGGAGAATGAACATTGAATACTGGCTTCAACACAACATCGGGAAGACAGTAGTACGGGGAATAAATCACGAACTTTTGGTACCTTGGGAAACGTTGCAGAACCTGGTGGAGACACAACCAGCAGAAGGAGCGTGCTCGCGCAGGGAACCAGGAGTGGAGCCGGGGGCTGCACTTCCCCTCCCTCCCACCGGCTTGCGGCCGGAGGACGAGGACGAGGCGAGAGCCTCAGCCTCACGCCACACAGCCCTAGGAGGAGGGATAAGCAAGAAAACGTGGAGGAAACGAGATGTGGCAGAAGCTCTGGGAGCAGCGCTGCTGCCACGGCCACCCAGCTGGAACCCTGCTGCACCTCTCGGCTGCGGCGCCTGGCTCAGCCCGCAGGTGACATGAGCCGCCGTTGCCCTCTGGCTTCTAGGCGGATTGAACTGAAGTTAAAAACCACAAGATTTTTCCCGTAAGTGGGTCACTTCTCATTCAGCCAGCTATCCCCTAAGCTGATGAAGTCCTGCCGCAAACAAAGGGAATTAGACCAGCTAATGGGGTTAGGGAAGAAGAGCCCCTGAGGGCCAGGTCTGCTGGTCCCACTGAAATGACAGCTGGAGAAGAGTCCCATGAAGCCCCTTGAATTAACACAGCGTCCTGTCCTATAGGGTTTGCTCCCCATCTTGATGTGCATGGTGCTGATCCATGACAGCACAGCTGCTCTGCGGGGCCAGGGCTCAGGCAGAGGGGTGCAGGGTGCTGCTCCCCAGCCAGCCCGGTGCACGCTGCCTTCTCCCCAAGGGATGGGAAACAGCCAGGCCCAGCTGAAAAACATCTCCTCAGAGACGAAGATGAGGGAGAAACTGTCAGGGGGTAGATCCAGTGAAAAAAGAGCTCTGCCTTTGGTGCCTTTTTACTGTCACGTAACAGAAAAAAAAAAGTGCCAGCTGTCCCCCACCCCTCCCTCCCTCCACCCCCCGTTAACTGTCGCGTAATTCACTCAAAAATACTGATAGGACAAACTAGAATATTTTATGGAAACCTCCTTTTGCACTCACCAGTCCCTGGAGCAAGCCAGGAGAGGTGATGAAATACGTTCCCCGACACCTCCTGCTAGCAGCGTACAAAACCCAATGATCTTTCCAGACTCTTCCCTGACCAACGCATGCGACTTCCCAGCACTCGTCTGTATTCTTCACTTATCATTTTTCTCTTGGTTTTACCTTGTCTTCCCTGCTGCTTTAATCATGGCCTTCTCCTGCTGGCCTCCCCCTCATTAGGGGACGCGGTGTCAGAAGGAGGCAGTATCAAGCGAACGCTGCTATTGAACTTCCGCGCTCGAATCTTGCCCCAGCTGGTCTAGGGAAGGCTGAGGTGGCCCTCCCACCCCCTGATCAGCAGGCGAGTCCAGGGCAGAAGCGAAGCGCAGCATCATGTCAATGTACTCCGGCAAAACCCAGCATAAGCTGCAGGAATCTGGAGAACTTCTCCAAGACTGCCCTTACCTTTTGGGAATGAAGGTACTCAGGCCATGAGCACATCGCTCCGCCAGCCGTTGCAAAGCGCGTCGCGCCCTGAGGACAGCAGGTACCACCTAGGACAGCAGGTACCAGCTACGCGCTACCTTCTCGCAGCGTGCAGTGTCACTGCTGTAGGAGACCTGCACATCGACTCGGTGCTGGTGCCACAGCCAGGCCAACATCTTCAAAAGTGGGTCTGGGATTTGAAGTGATGGGTTTTTGGACACCTCAAACCCACCTGCCAGACCAGGTCAGAAGTGGCATCCGCCAGTGCCTTGGCTGCAGAACGCCTTGTTTGAAAACCAGGACTCTGGGTAGGGACCTCCAAAATGGGGGCAACCTGAATCCCTGTTCACTTGGGGAGACCGTGGCTGGCGCGAGAGTACTCAGCACCCTGGTCAGACAGCTGCAGGGAGGGACCAGCACTGGGACACGAGCCGAAGGAACTGCAGTCGCAACTGGACACGGACCGCAGCGTTTGCTATGGGTGGGGTGACTCCGTAGCACGTAATACTTGCACAAGGTGAGGGGTGGCTATCACAGCGAGAAGCTGCTCTCAGTTCACAAGGTGCTGACAGACACGGGGAAGACCACAGCACATAAATACATCCACGCACAGCCACAATCCACAGTCTCTGGCAGCTGCCACGAGCCTAGATGTGGGGCTCACCGATAGCTGCGTTCTTCTTCTCAAACTTCATTTTGAGCTCTGACACGAGGGCATTGTGGGCGCTGCTATGACCTCTCTTCTTCAGCTGCTTGTTTTTAAAGTTTG
>NW_008824187.1:362732-367317 GCF_000699105.1 Pygoscelis adeliae | reverse complement strand
CCCGCCACTCCGGGACATCCCCCCTGGGAGCCAGGGCAGGGGGCGGCGGGGGCAAAGGGGCGGTCGGCGGCACGGGGACAACCTGGATGTTGTTGTTGCTGTTCTCGTTGTGTAGGCTCTTGGCATCATCCTCAACAACAAACTTCTCTGCAGCATTGCTGGGCCTCTTGAACTTCAGCCACTCCATCCTGACTGTCCGGGACTGTGGGGTCTGTCTCTTTTTTATGATCCTTCTTACCGGCGTGATTTTGTTGGACCGCTTATTGCGCCAGAACATGGCAGTAGAGATCATGAGAGTTATCAGCACCATTATGCCCACGACACCAGCTAGCACTCCTAAGGCTTTCATGGGGTTATCTTTAGTTTGCATCAAAAAGGCGGCCATAGGCCCTTTGTGAAGAGTCTGTAAAAGGGTACAAAGAAAACACATGACTTACTCTATGGGACAGACAGTGACCCAGAAATTTCATTTGTCCAAAATATGTAACAAGCAGGGCTGACTAATGGAAGTTGTCTCTAAAAAAATGAAAGTCAAAGAGCCAGTCCAGGTTTGGAGAATTTAGATGGAGCAGGAGACTGGGCAAGCATTACAGTATTGTGAGATGGACGACTGCCGAACACAAAAGCTTACAGGAGCACTACCGCCGAATTAGGACGGATTCCTGCGTGTCACCATAGCGTTTGTTTAACTTGCAAGAACTGAGCAAGAAAATAATTGGCTCCAGGATCTGCAGCTGTATTGTTGTACTACATTTCAGAGTTAATTTCGTAGGAATAATAGCGTTGAACCCAAACAGAAGCTTATGAGTAGAAAACGACCTTTCAAAAACAGTTGCAGGTGATACGGTGATGCAGTTTATAAGACTATTACTGAGTATGGCATTAAAAAAATTATGAGAAAACTTCACTTTATAAAATTACAGTGTACAAATGAGTAGTTAGCAGGTACGTGCTGCATTCTGTTTTCAAGTACTCTTTTACAGACATAACAAAACTCTTTGAGGTAGGGGACATGAGTAGAGCTAAAGAGCTTTGTTTTTAGAAATAAAAGAAAGAAGCAATAGCATAAGCTACATATGGCATATTAAGGACAAATGAATGGCCAGTTCACTTTGCAGCTTAGCGCACTGTGCGTCTCGGAGGTCCCCGTGTAATTTTGCGGATTTTGCCCTGCGGGTGGAGCCTGGATCTTTTCACACTTTTCCAGTACATGATGGTGGAGATCACCATTGTTACAGCAATGGTGGAAAGGACGCCACTCATGCAAATTCCAAGTATTGTCCATGGACGCTTCTTGAGACCTAAAATATAGGATTTTACCCTGGACTTGATCTGGAAATATCAAAAATAAGAGAAATGGTCAACCCTCACACATTTATATTTGAAAGAGGCCAGTATCTATTATAAATACAACTAGGGAACTAGGGTAAAATGTGTACAGGATAGAGAACATGTAAAATAAAGGCAGCTAAGTGTTGAACTAGGCACAGGAGAGGACACAGTTGCAATGACATTGAACTGAATCCAGAAACACTAAAAGAAGTTAGGAAGCATGTACAAACACCTGGTTGATCAGGGAATAAAGGGTAGCAGCGCGGCACATAGATCACCCTTCTTCATGGCACGGTAGTCCACCCTTGGACTACATTTCCAAGAGAAGTTCATAATGAATACAAGCTCCTGCAAGGGTACCTGGACAGACAGCAGTGCCGTGCAAGGCCAGGAGATCCTTCAGAAATGGCACATTCACGACCAAGAGCTGGTCATAAAGCTATGTGCGGCTGCGGAGAGACAGGGCTACCCACCGTGCCCCACTCCTCTGGCCTCGACTTCACCCAAACTTTGCATGTCTAGTAACAGGTTATCTGCATTTTAGTCAGTGGTCTAAGCTCCCAGCTTTTAGTCAATGGGGAGAAAAGGACACCTCCAGAGTAGTAGTCTCCACAAGCTAAAATAGGTATCAAAGACAGTGAGTATAAGGAGAGCCTTGTGACTAGCTTGGACTTGAACCTCTGACTTCTAGACATTTAAAGTGAGATCAGATGGATTTCCCTGTATGACTCTAAACTAGGACGCTCATCTCTTTACCCTCCCCAGTCTGTGGAGGGAGGTGACTAAGAGTATCCCCAAAGGATGCTTCGGACTACCTCTTGCCATGTATTACACAGGAACACTATTTTTAAATCACGTCCCTAAACTTAGGGAATATAAATTCATTAATACACACCCCATTGTTTCCACTTCACTTCCGTATTTTCACAATCTACCTGAAACACATTATCCAAGACCACCCTTCCCCTGCCCTGAATGTTTCCTATTGCCAAAGAAAAATGGGTGAAGAAATGCTATTGAAACTCATGGACCACATTACCTTACAGGTAGCAACCAATTTTCATCATTTTGCTGTGCAAAGAGTTTTTCTATTATTTAATTAGAAGTGGACCTAAGCTAGAAACCAAAAGCAGAGCAGCCCACGACTTTGGTGGAGCTTGGATTCACATCAGCTTTGCTGTTCTGCATTACATGGATTTTGTGTACTTAAGTCCCATCAGATGACAGAAATTCCACCCTGGCTTACTTAACTTGATGTGAAAGTCTGATGAATTAAGTGTCAGATAAACCCCGCTAAGTAGTACATGACCTGAAATGAGTCCATTTATGACGAGTGTTGTCAAGGCCTATTTTGTAGCGACGACTTGATGGCTAAATAGTATAGAATCATAGAATCATAGAATCATTAAGGTTGGAAAAGACCTCTAAGATCATCAAGTCCAACCGTCAACCCAACACCACCATGCCCACTAAACCATGTCCCTAAGCGCCTCATCTACATGTCTTTTAAATACCTCCAGGGATGGTGACTCCCCCACTTCCCTGGGCAGCCTGTTACAATGTTTAACCACTGTAGGGCCAACACAGGGAGAAAGATGACATATGCTTAAGAAGATCCTATATCTCAGTAATAAATATTTGACGAGCTACTTGAAAACCTTGAATAAATGGGATTAGACAGAAGTACATGTTTATGTTGCCAGTGTACAACAGTTGCAGGGGTAAGAACTGACGGAAATCATACGGGGAGTTTCAGAATTTGGCTTCGTTCATCTCCCCCTTGTCTCACCAAGTTTGGCACCTGTTCAGAGCTTCCAGTTATGAAGAGGTGATTAATACCAAAACTAAAACCATTAATAGTTGGTTCAGCCTATATTCTAGTTACTGGGCCTGTACTACACAAAGCTTTGCCTAGAATCAGCCTTAGATAACAACGCTTCTGTAACGTCTGCATAAAAACGTAAGGCATTTTGTAAGCACAGAGTGGGAGAATTTCTGTTTGTGATGGCCATGACGCTCACAGAATAAATAGGAGGAATAACTTGCAAAACAAGCCTGGAACAGCATCGTCTTAGCCAGCCTGCAGAGAGGCTTATGTAAGTGCATTTGTCACCAAAAAGCTGTGCAATCTTGTCTGTGTCATCACCGTGGCCCAGTCAGTTAACGCACTGACCAGGTCTGAGATTGGTCCGAGCACCCTCTGACAGTGAAAGTCTGGGAGCATTTGGACACCTAAGTTCAAGCGCTTTGGCTCTGAGCACTACCCTGCACATTCAAAACACCTTCAAGTCACGGTATCGGTTACCAGCAGTGCCTCAGAACTGGGTCAACAAATGGCGCCACTTTGTAATTTATTTAGCTGTTGTTTTTTCCTAAGAGGTGCGCTGCATTTTGAAGAGTACTGATTTTTCTTGGACACGTAAAAAAAAAGGCAGATACGCAATGAAATGAAAGCTGGTATGGGAAGCGCTGTCATACCTCTGTGGGTCAAAACCTGGAAGAAACACTCTCTTTCTTAATAGCCATCAAAGGAGTTAAAATACCACTGCTCACAAAAGACAATGCTCTGCTGTTTTTTTGGTGTGACTTCACAGTTATAATGAGCACTGGCCCGGAGAAGGGTTGGGGACAATCAGAGGGTTACAGAACCGTGGCAGAAGTTTGGAAGTAGCTAAGCTGTTCGTATCAGCTTTGAGAAAGGAGAAGTCCAATCCTGGGACAAGAATACAATTAAAAAGATTAAAGCAACTGTTTGGACTGAAAGATGTCATCACCTATTTTTTATTTAACGGGAATGCATGGTCCCTTGCAGTACCCTTGTGACTGTCTGTCCCCTGCAGAGAAGCTCCTCAGCCCAAGTCCCGCAGGGTGCTGAAGTGTCCAGCAGTCACTGGGACTCACCAGCTTTTGAGAGGCTCTAACATTGACACATGCCTTCGAAGCTGGTTTCGTAAGACCCAGCTATCACCATATATGAAAGCTGCATTTACATCACTTTGCAATACAGACACGAGCGTGGGGCAAGACTTCTCGAATCAAACCAACCTTCTCCGAACAATTTTTTTCAAGGTCCATGTAACCACCAAGGTTCCAAGGTGGGAAGAAGAGGCTAACTGCTCTGCATATACTAACATCCCCATATACTTGCAGAACCTCAGTGGAGTCATGAAGAGGCAGAGGGATCCCCCCGTCAGGCCAACCTTCAGGATCAGGAGTGGGAATCAGCTTTCTGTGAATATCTTGGGCAGCAGGA
>NW_008824187.1:361984-362701 GCF_000699105.1 Pygoscelis adeliae | reverse complement strand
AAGGGTGAAAAAAGAGTGGCTTTTTCAGCATATGTTTCTTGTTCTGTTGAGAAAGGGTAGGAGATTAACAGACGCCACTCAATATCAGTTTCCATAAAACCAGACTCAGTTAAATTAAAAGGCCTCTGGAATTTTTTATCACTGTATTATTCCAAGAGCTAAAGGTCCTTTTGATGTGCAATACCGCTGAACTTAGCCACAAGGCATCTATCTTGAAGGACACAGCCTTGCGCTAATTGCAATGGTAAATGTTAATCAGAAAATATGCCTGTTTAATTACTTGGTGTGATTAACACTGCAGGAAACCTCTAGAGGATGCATTCAAAAATGTCCTCCTTATCCAAAATCAGTAATACATAAATGCCCACCAAACAGCTAACTAAAAGAGACTTTGTACAGCTGGAGCACAGGGGCATGAAATGTTCATTTGTAACAGCCTCTGAGAGTGTGTGCCTGTGCGTGAGCGTGTGTGTACGCAACGTCCCTGTACCAAGAGACTGTTTTCTTCACAAAGCGTTAGCAGTGACTCTGCTGCCTCCGGGACACAGGGAGTGACCAAGGGTTTTGTACACTGGCACTGCGTCTCACTCACATGCAAGCTGAAATTTGAGAGTGGTTTCTGCAAGGAGATGTGGATAAAAGAAAAACCCAAGCCAAATCATTGCAAGCAATGGAAGAAGTAATGCAGAAATGTACAAAAGCTTATGGAGGACGCGA
>NW_008824187.1:341663-361963 GCF_000699105.1 Pygoscelis adeliae | reverse complement strand
AGACCTGCTCAAGCCAAGAAAGAAGATGCTGTTGCTAGCTCGGGCTTTGTGTTGGGACTTGGCATCGAGAAGAGCATGGAGAAGAAGGGAAAAACTGTGTCTGAGAGGAATCCATGTCTTCACAGCCCTCTCTGCTTCCCCTTTAGACTTTATCAGGAGGGACGCTCCATCACTTTGTGCCAAACCTGTGCCCCTGGAGGGGGAGAAAAGGAAGCAGAGAGGGGACTTTGTATGAGATACCTTCTTTCATCAGGTGCTGATGTTGCTTCAAGCACTAGAAGGAAGTCCAGGAAACTCTTTATCCCAAAGCATCAGCTGCTCACGCTTTCCTTCCAGATGTCCTTCATCAGCTGGTTCAGGGACACATCTTCTCCCCCAGCAGAGGAGGTGTGGGGCACCCTCCCTCCCCTCGACACCCCTCAGCCCTGTACCTCAGCCCCGCACGCTAACAGAGGGGTTACCAGCTCATCCGGGAGGGGAAGCTAGAGGCTAGATGCTGGGGGCCAACAGTGGGGACAGTGCCCGCGGCCACCTGGTGCCACACACTCCTGAAACGTGCGCCCTGTGAGAAGCCTGGAAGCAAGGCAGGGAGGACGGGCGCTCCCACTGTTGGCTGCGGGTAGCAATTCTTATTTGTTGTATAAAAACCGCCAAAACTTATGGTTTCCGTAGGAAATCAAAGTGTTGAGCAGTTTATTTCCTTTACGTCGGTAAGAATGGCTAAATCTCTAGACTTATGACGGAGACCCAGTATGCACAGTCCCCCAGCTCCACCTGGCAGAGCCTTGAAGCGGCATGCCCTGCCCACGCCGAGCCCCGGCGCTGCATGGCAACTTTCATGGAGCCTGCAGCAGGGCTGGCCAGCCCCAACAGGCAGCCCCACGCCAGGCACCCCCTCAGCTGGGGCAGACCCGAGTCCTCCGGCGGTCCTGGTGGGGCAGGCGCTGACAATGGAGACGGGGAGTTACTCCTGTGCTGCTGGTGGCTAAGTTTACCTTGCCGACGAGCACAAGTGTTCTCTGCAGACACCTTTTAACTTCCAGCAGGCTCTGAACTGTATCCAAGAAGTATCATATAAATGCACCTGATAAGGAGTATCAGTGGAATAAGAGAAGATGGAGAAAGCAGAGAAAGATGGTACTGGATAAAAGAGCAGTGGGTGCATTTTGACCAAAGGGAAGGCCAGCTGCTGCCTGTAGGATGAGATTTGCATCTTTGCCCAGTATGTGTGTGGTCCAGAGACTGTCAGGCTAATGATGTGTTTCTCATCTACTTTAAAGCCCATTTCCTCCCTGCTGGTACCTACTTAAAGGCATGGCAAGGCAGTTACAATAAATAAGAATCATGCAAGCATGCGCTGCCCACCATAAATCGCTGCTCGTTCTTTGGTTGATGTAGGAGTCGGACTAACAGGAAACTCTCAACCTACGTGTTGAGAGTTTCTACTCTAATCTTAGAGTTTAAACTCTAATCTTTTAGAGTTTTCTTGTTTCGTCTGCTAGCAGTACTGCAATTATTAAACTCACATCCAGAATTCTATGTACTTTAAAGCATTTCTATAAAGTTTTCTCAGTTTTCCTATATCACTTATGTTGACTTGCAAAACTGGTCTGATCTATTTCACTCTGGCCCCAGCTACTTTCCACTCACTTTTTGTAGGGGAAAAAGATTGTTTTCTTCTCCTGAATGAAAACAAAAAATCAGAAATTTAGCAGTCAGGATTCACCTTTACTTTCAGGAGTCTATAGCCCTTAATTTGCATCTCTCTCTAACAATCAGATGCAAGAAAAGAAGCTCATCTCCCAACCATGCTATGCTCCTACCTTTGTACCTTTGCAATTTCTCTGATCAAAGTGACTTTTACATTTGTGGCTGTAGAATCCAGCTTCACCACAAGGCTCTAGAAACACTCAACAAAACAGAGCTAGCAAGAAAGGAGAAGCAATGGCTGGCAACTTTTTGGCTGTTGACTTCAACTCCTGAAGCATCTTTGAAGTAGTCTCAGAAATGGAGCAAGCAGTGACTACTCTTTGGTGCCCCTCAAGGATCATCTCACATAAGGATTTTTCTAAAACGTTTGCTTACCTCCTCTGTGATATCGATCTTCAGAACTGCCGTGGTACTGAAGGACGGGGAGCCCCGGTCTTTGGCCTGCACCACCACTGACCATATGCAGTCTTTGTTCTTTGTGATGTTGTGGATGGTGTCCAGGGAATGGATATAGGATTTCAGCTTAATTTCCCCAGTGCTTCGGTCTATATCAAACACGTTGGCTGGATCTGCTTGCATGATGGAATAATCTACAATGTTGTTGGGTTCTTCTGCATCTTGATCTATAGCCTGGTAGGGGAAGTGCAAAGAACAAAGATGTTATTGTTTGTATCTTTGCCTGAAGACAAAACCCTACAGGTTTCTGAGCATTCACTTCCGATAATATCCATGCTGTGAGATGACTGGGCTGTTTTTGTTTCATCTTGGAAACAATTTCCCCTTTTCTGGTATCAGCTATGCTACATTTTGTAGTGAAAACCAGCAGGACTAGGATTCTTTTTGTATAAGCGATTTCTATTTGAGATTAAATAAAATCAGAGGAAAAACTGAACCTATCTGTAGAATGCAAATGGTCCACTGCTGGGGAGTTTCTCACACAGCGTGGGGGACAGATGTGAAGTGAATAGAGAACAATGGGATTAGCGCCGCACTATAAACCATAGCTGCCTTCATTTTTGTGCTGTGGTGTTTATTCTGCTAACATTAAGTGTTGTGTAATCAGGCTTCACTATATGCATTCAAATATGTGTAACATAGGGTGTTCTGCTCCTTTCCCTGTGAATTGTTAGTGCATTTTTTTTACCTCCTGTTCCACACTGGAGCAATGAATACAATTCTGCAAAGCGAAGGGAAAGAAGTTGTGTGGTTGAGCCCAAAGGCGTGGCGGGAAGGTTAAGTATTCAAAACACTGTACTTTCATTCACTCGCCTTATTTGGGCTTCTTATGATCCAGGATCCTCCACCAGCTGATGGTTCAAATACTGTAACATAATTTCATCTTTTGCCTATAGAATTCATTTCTCCTTCCCAGCAGTCTGTAAATACTATCATTCCACGCTTTAATCCATTTGTTACATACAAATGGGTGTGCAAAATAAAGCCCGAGGAAAAGCCAACTTTCAGGCATGCGTCATGATCCCTGAGCGACAAACAGCAGAGCTGGGGCTTTTCCAAAGCACTCTGCTTTGTGACACACTCTGTCGACGCTCACCTCTATCTTCACCGGTGACCCGATGATCATCGTCTTTTCCTGGATGTTTTCATTGAACTCTGGAGAGTGGTCATTGACGTCTAGCACAGTGATGAACACTTCAGCCAAGCTGTATTTCCCATCTGTGTCCTCTGCCTTCACGTAGAAGTTATACTTTGAGTTCATTTCAGCATCTAATATAGCCCAGGGCTGGGAGTAAATTATACCTGTTGATGGGTGGATTAGGAACCTGGAAAAGAAGCATGGAAAGACCTTGGGATTTTTTGGTCAGTTAACGTGTGTTTACAGCCTGGGGCAAAGGTGGACTCTAAACATTGAAATGCTGTGCCCAAAGATTGGTACTCTTCACCTAACTCCTGTCTGGCTGATGTTTCCAAATCATTCACTCTACCTACTTTTGGCTAGTGCCTTTAGGCTTGAAAACCAGAGAACTACCAGTGTCTGGTGTTTTTCTATCTATTGTGCATCAGCCATTTTAGCTGCATTTTCTGTTAAAGCCTTTGTCCTCAGTAAATGCTCAGTGCGATGGCCTTCTCCCAGAGTGATTTCCTTGCGTTAAAACATTAAGGAACTGCCTATTTTTTTTTTTTTTTCAGTTTCTAAGTACAATGTATTAGATCATGTCCTGCATAAATTAAGATTGATTGATATCACCTCAATAGCTAAGGGAAGCGTGCTGCCTATCATATTTAAGCTCTTAGCTTCTCAGAATGGGTAAGAAAAATAGCTGCTCTCAGATCCCCCAAAGTGCAGGGCAAATTATGTCCTCCAAAAATAATCACTTTTCCATAGACTGGCACTGGGATGGAGTGGGTGTTCAGATTTATCTGTAGCAAGTTCAATTCTACACATTTGTAATTACTGAGACACTGTCAAAAGTGTCAGCCAAAAGCTTGGATTTATAGAGAAGATACCAACCCAGTGTCTTTTTAAAATGGACTGCCAGTGTAGGCTCCAAGCAGTAGGGTTTTTAACAGATGAAAGGTTTTATATACCCTTCAATTAATGTACAGGATAACAAAATACTTTGTGTATTGCAACTGTGAGTGCAATTGAGAGTCATTATAAAGGGGGCACTTAATAATCCAGAATCTTCAATTGTTTTCATTGCCCTGTTAAATACAAATACAAGTCTCGATGAAAGCCAAGACCTGGAGGTGGAAAGAGCTGTGCAAACTCTTGGTAGGAGTCGGTGCCTGTGCTGAGTGCCTCCTTAGCACCCAGCCCAGCCTAACCATGCAGAGAGGACTCTCATCACCCCCGTTTTAGTGGAAGAATAGAAGCACTGAGATGTGAAGAGATTACAGCAGTGTACCCCACTCCCACTGGCAGCTTGGATGTAGGATTACCAGCATAATGGTTTTATCTTCAACAGTTAACACTATTCCTCTTACTCCAGTACAACTCATTTTTCTGCCAATGCAACTGCATATCCACTAATGTAACCCCTGAGACAGAAAAAATCATGCCTCTAACTGAAACTCTCAAATCTGCATCAAACTGTGTGTTCAGCAGATCTGGTGGTCCCAGAGCTAGGAAATCAATTCAGCCTTGCAGAGTCATGCCATTCTGGCACAAGGAAAAGGGGAAAAAAAAAAAAATCGTACTTAAGAAGGAAAAAAAAAATTCTTCGCATCTTAATTTCCTCATTCAACAGCATAAGAACAGTGAGTCTGAACGTCCCCGTAACTCCCATCAGAATAAAGTTGCACTCACAGTTTTTTCTAAATCCTTTGTCAACAACCTTCACAAGCTTCTTTGCACGAGCTGCTACATTTTAAACCTAAGAGGTCTGCCTGCTTGACTTGACCTTTGCCTGCTTGCCTCTATGCAGTTAGCAGCTAGCTTAAGGACTTAGTGAAGAGCTCAAAATAATCCATCCTGGAAATGCTCCCATATGTGTATCCTTCTGGCTACAGAAGAGGTTCACCCTTAACATCTTGGATTTTGGGCTTTGATTGTGCCTCCTAAATGGCTTTGACCTTAACAAGAAGTGTTCAGCTTTAACTCCAGGTGGATAACGTACAGAGAAAAACGGATTCTGGGGATGAGTGCCTGAAAAGCTCGTTCATTTCCAATATTCTGCCCTGCAGCCCCACCATGTCCAGCAGGAGCTGCAGGTTCCAGCAGCAATATCTGTGATGGCCAGTGATGCTAGCCACGGCTGGGAGCCCCAACCAACGGGCCAGGGCAACTGCTGGGATGGAAGCAGTGCGGGAGAAACCAGTGTTTCAGGATGTTCTTACCCCAGCACTGTCCCCAAAGACAGGGAGAGGGAGGTAGGCATCGTTACAAAATCAAGTAAGCGTCAGATTCCCTTCTTCCCTGATGCAGGACTATGAGGTTTAAATATATAAAATGCTTTGAATACCCAATGCAGCTGGCCTCCAAAGCTAAAGTTTATATTCTTGGAAGTCTTGTCTTCTCTGATTTATTTTGACAAGGGTTGAAACTGAACTATTTGTACAGCTATATGGAAAGGGAAATAAAGAGCAAGGGATTTTTTTTTTCCCTCCAGAATTGACTTTTCACAACAACTAGACCAAAACCTCCTCTTTCTCTTACAAGTGTTTTTCAAATGGTGATTGAACAGATCCTGTGTGTTGGTACTTCAGCTGCCTTATGTCTCTTTGGGGGCTTGTGAGTAAAATTCCATGGGTTCATGAAGCAGATGTTTAATGATCACACTAGTTTTTCTGTTGTTGTTTTCACAGAACTCACAAAGAACATGGCACAAATGTCCTTGGAAATGAGCAGGTCAAGAATGAGCTGTTCCTTGTTTTTTTGTTTAATTCTTTTACAACTCTGCTTAGAGGTTATGTGGTTTTCTTTTTTTTTTTTTTTTACTTACAGATCTGCTCCTGTTCCATAAATAGAGTACTTGACTTCTCCCCAAAGCCCTGAATCTGGATCTGTAGCCTTAAAAAAAGAAAATAAGAGAGTCATCCTTTACTAAATTGCAAAAAGAAACATTTCATTTTTCTTTTAACAACAGGCCATGTAAAAACCCAAATGCTTTCCCCTCTTTTGGCCATCACATTTTTAGGGGGAAATCACATAAACAAATGTGCACCTGGAAAACTGCAAAATCTAACACAAGGAGATGTCACTGGCTGTCCCAGGGAAGCTGCCAAGATGCCGCCCGTCTCCTGGCCAGGCTGGTGCCCAGAGGCTCTAGCAGGCAGAAAGCCACTAGATGGCTCCATCTATTGACATTTAACACATCCTTCCCTTAACAGAGATGAAGCTAATCTCAACGACACGAACAAACTGCCCGCCCTCAAGCCTTCCTAATTATCAGTTAAATATTAATGTATATCCCCTAGACAAAATTATTTACTTTGTATAGAGTATTTTTTTAAGCCTCTGCTTGTTTAATTGATTCAATTTAAAGTAATGCATAACAAATGTTTCAATCTATACACGATA
This sequence comes from Pygoscelis adeliae, assembly GCF_000699105.1. Taxonomy (NCBI): domain Eukaryota; kingdom Metazoa; phylum Chordata; class Aves; order Sphenisciformes; family Spheniscidae; genus Pygoscelis; species Pygoscelis adeliae. The sequence goes on along the minus strand of NW_008824187.1, from coordinate 355,272 downwards.
TTTCAGCTTTGTTTATATTTTAATCACTCTTGTGCCTGTGTGACTTTTAGTAATGCAGATGCTACACTAGATGATAACTTTGTTCCGGACTCTCGTCGGCTTCCTTTCTTAGCTCAGGATTAGGAAAGCTATTGATTTGGTAACAGCTATTTCCATAAGCTCCTGCTTCTCTGATAGCTCTGAGGAGGTGTTACATTGCACCGTTGTATCTGGCCGTCAAAATTCATGGCGGCAGTGGCTGGTTCATTCATCTTCCTGTTTAAATATTTGAAAACTGGAACAATGTCTTTGATCCCTGCGTGGCTAACATAACACACCTGCAGCCCTACCAATAGGTGTTCTGTAGTTCTTTAACATGAGCTTGCCAGATTCTCTCACCCCATTATTTTGACCTCAGTCTACTTTTCGACTGCGTAACTTTCCCTAAAACATTTGCACCCCTGGGGCTTCTGCCAGGATTGTCATCCTGAGCACTTGGAGTATCGCAGTTTGTCAAGTATATTTGTGAATCTGGGTCAAGTACCGCGTTGACAGCACATGACAGTAAATTTTACATGGACTCCTCAGCTACGCTGTCCTGTGCACCTTGGCTCAGCATGGCTAGTTTTGTTGCTTTTGCAAACTTTTAAAAAACGTCTTTCTTTGCTGTCCACCTCCTAGAATTTTTTATTCCTTTTGCTGCAAAGATAGTGATGTTTGGGAGTCTCTGTTTGCTACAGCCTTCCTGTTAGTTTCCTCTAATAACCTTTTCTGTATAATGTTCCACTTCTTCTTTCATTCCTCCATCCCTAAGATTTGCCTTCAGCGCTTTATTATTCTGATTATTTAATTTTCTTTCTTACTTGCAGCCAGCCTGTGCCGGAGATCTCCGGCAACCTGCCGCCGTCATCCTTGCCCGCGAGGCTTCTGCAAGGTGACTCGCATCACCCGCCGAGCCCCAACGTGGCCAGGAGCTTTCTCGGCTTTGTGACGTGCGATCTCCTTCCAGTCCTAGCAGCTGCACTGGAGAGATACAGCTCGCACCGACGGCTGGAAGTGCTTCGCCAGCACATAGGGCCTGTGCAATACCCTGACTTTCTATGAAAATACGAGATACTGGAAAATCTATAGGCATATTTTTCCCCGCTGTGAGAAGATACTTACATAGGGATCTTTCTTTCCCAGCTCTCAGCATTTTAATGTTATATTCTTGCCTTCATTAACTGTCTAATTACGCATTTAGCAGCCAGATTCCTCCCAGGAGGAGGAGACTAATACCTACTAAGCAGCCATCTTGTTTTCTTTTCACTCATACTTAAGCAAGCAAATCCAGTAAATCCAAGCCCACCTAGTCATAACTGAATCTTCCTGCTGGACACTGATTTGACTGGGGCTTTCTTAGTACTCACAGGCCACGTGATTTGTCTTAAAAGCAGATGGCCCTTAATTAAAAACCAAAGTAAATTTGTTGTTCTGAAAATGTTTGCTTAAAACTTTATTTTTTGCAGAAGTGGGGTTTTTTTGTTGATTCTGGAAAGGAACTGGAGTTCCGTCTGGAAGCTGAATGGCAAGTAAGATTTGCTACTTGCCTCTGTCCACTATTTTTAAGGTACTTGAACTGTCTCCAAAGACACCTAGAAAAGAGAACATTTCTTCAGAGGTGAATGAAACTTACTGTAACAGCAACTACGTTTGAGCCCCCCGGCGAGTTCTCGGGGATCCTGGCAATGTAGTAGTCGGAGGAGAACTTCGGGATGTTGTCATTGGTATCCAGCAAGCGTATCACTACGTCAGCTGTCGAGCTGAATTTCTCCGGTGTGTTCACCTCTATTGCAAGAAGCTAAGAAGAGGAAACCAGGAAATTACTACAAAGCAGCTATTATTACCTCTTAAAGGAGCTTCCTTCCACTAACGATGGCACGTTGGTGCATTTTGGCCTGGTTGGACCAGACAGCTCAAAACCAGGGAGATGATGAGCTAGGTCAGTGTGCAGCCTAGGCTTGTTTGCGCATGCTTGCAAGGGGCAATCAAGCTGTGGGAAGAGGACTTCAAACCTGCGTATACGTATTAGACTTCACATGACAGATGTGATTGGTCATAACTAACCAACACAGCTCAAAAAGCCGTAACAGAAGCAAGGAAACACCCACCCCTGGACAGCTTCTAGAACTTAGGGAAACATAAGCACTGAATAATTTTGAATAATCACGTAAATTGAATCATGATCCTTTGCAGAGGAAGCACAAATTCTTCATCAGGAACTGTCAGGGCAATAAACTGCACCGAACAGGGTAAAGAGATGAGAGAACCGGTGCCCTGGAATGTTTGGGAGCAGCAGTACCCCCACCCCAAATGCAGGACGGTCAGGGATCAGACACGTACAGCAGAATCCCATTTCACAAAGTTTGTGAGAACTCCTACCACCAGGCTTCTTGGGACTCTACCCTCGCTGCCTCATGCTGATTAGGACTTTATCATATACCCACCGGGACTTTTGAATTGCCTCACTGTCTCTGAGGAGGAACAGAGAGCTCTGGCATAATACATTCTCATGGCTCTGCTCAGCTGGAAGGGCAGGCGACCACATACAGCGAGAGCAGGGATGGGGAGCAGCCAGCAGCACGGACGTTCTGGCTGGCTGTCAGCAGAGCTCGACACTAGTCCATGCCTGTCTCGTCCCTCAGCTGGGGGATGGCACTGCTGGGTTAGCAAGTTGGTTTCTCACATTGCCCCTTAATGCACAGCTAATTGATGCAGGGAAGAGCAGCCACCACAGAGAAGGAAGAGGATAACCCAGGCGTCTGGCGCGTGGCGGTTCTCAGTAGGCAGCAGGGAGCTCCCAGACGCCCGCTTTGGGAACAGACCTGAGCAAGTATTTGGTGAGTCACCTCCAAAGCCTCAGACAAGCATTTTTCCACAGGACTTCAGCTACTTAGCACCAAACGTTTTCTCTCTTATTCTTAGTCTAACACAAAACAGCCACAGTGTTCCTACTGTGTCTCTGTTTGCTCCTCAGTAGATTAGGGGAATGTGGGTCGGAAGCCTGAGCTGGTGCAGCAGCAAGCCTATTGCTCAGGTGGTGTGCGACTGCGCAAGGAAGAGCAGCGTCAGCAACAGATACTGAGAGACACCAAGCCCTGCACAGCCTCCAGCCCAGGTGTCTGGTCCCTGACGGGTGGCCGCATCACACAGAATCAGCACTAGGACATCAGCCTTGGGCTCCGTGGGGGCTGAACCCAAATGACTAACACAATGACCATTGGTCAACCATTTGGTTTTCATGCTTGGGCAGAGACCTAGTTAACACAAAGCAGGAGGGCTCTGGAAACCTACTGAGGACAGCACACCACTAATACGTGAGGAAAAATGTCTTTCCTGAAAGAGTGGTTAAACATTGGAACAGGCTGCCCAGGGAAGTGGTGGAGTCCCCATCCCTGGAGGTATTTAAAAGACGGGTAGATGAGGCGCTTAGGGACATGGTTTAGTGGGCATGGGGGTGTTGGGTTGACAGTTGGACTCGATGATCTTAGAGGTCTTTCCCAACCTTAATGATTCTGTGATTCTATAATAGACTAGTGAGCAGGCATTTAACTGAGATATGAGAGGCTCAGCTGGAAAATCTAGCTGCGTGGGTTTTAATTCTCAGTAGACGTATGTCCCAGGAGCTCCTTCAAAGAGGGTGAATGCTTAAGTGAGCTTTGAGCTTTGGAACGCGAAGCAGGGCTGCCACAGCGTCTCCTGCTCCCTTGGTGCAGCGCCTCGCAGAGACGAGGGCTGTGGGACCACATCCCTCCCGTGCCGCTCGCCGGGCGCTGGGCCTCTCTCCCGCCACGTCACGGCTCCCTGTGGGGCAGGCAGCACGAGATGCACACCAACGGTGGCACCGCTGACCGGCTGTGGGGCGCACACTGTGTTCAAGTCCCCGCTCTGCTAGATTCGGAGAAGTTTGTACCACCTAGAGGTGACAGGGTTTGGGGAGGGTGGGGAGCGGTTTAAGTAGACAGGGGAAAGGCTATCTCAGTATCACCTCCTGGAGCTGTTCCTACTGTGTGAACATTTGTGATGGTTGGAAATAAACAGTGAAATGGTTTTTGAAGAAATTAATCTCGAAGGATTGCTCGTAATTACTATAGGACACATCTGCTCTAAAAGGGGAGTTTGGTCACTGCATCTCTGTGCTATCTTTTGTGTTTGGGAGTCTCGGATGGTGTTAGAGCAAAAGAAATTTTTGAAGGGACAGTCATACAAACATCAGCAAAAACCTGCTCATGAGCGATCTCAGCTCCTAAAGCAGCACAGAGATAAAATCTTATTGCTTACCGTGCACGTGGAGCTATAACCAAATTATAACATCTGCAGTGAAATAATCTTTGCTGCTGGAATCAGCCCATCTTAGAATACCTTATAAGGGCTTAGTATTTTACTTTGTTTTCCACATTCATTTTTTATTCCCTCTCTTTTTAGCAGCTGTAGTCCAGCTCTGTCGACATGCTGACAACATCTTCCTTCAGGGAGGGATTTTTGTCAGCTTACTTGCCTGCAATGCCTTATGCAGAGCTGGACTGTTTGCTTTATGCAGAGAGAGAAAAAAAATAGCATAAAACTATTCCTTATAGTCCTTGTTGGACTACGTATCAACAATCAATACAAGTGCCAGAAGAGCAAACTGAGATATAATCTTAAAAGGTAAACTTTTAAAATAGAGTTTGATTTTGGCAACTGAAGATAATTGCAGCCTCATCCTGTCCCGTTCTGCAGGAGATGTGAGTGTCTGCAGAATGCGAGGGGTAGGTCCAGGCTCCTGTCAAGGCGGGATGTACTCTAAGCTGAAGGAGGTGGAGGCAGGAGGTTTGGCCCCCAAAGCGTGTCAGCTCATGACAAGGTGGGACAGCAACATCTGGCCCCTGTGGCAGAGGGACTTGGGATCTAAGAGGCCAGGCTGGAGGGGTACGAACTACCACAGCTGCCATAGCTTGGGAAACCCACTCCAGCTCTTGGACAGCTGAAAATGAAGGAGGTCCTGACTACCAACTGCATTTAAGAGCCAGCCCTAAACGGAAGATAGATTTTCTCCAGTAGCCTTTGCTTCAGGTAGTTTTTCAGTGCACGTCCCGGTCAAATTAGCTTTAATTCCTCTCTGGCATTTTACTGTTCAGTTACAAACCGGAGGAGAGGGATCATTGTTTACAGAAAAAAAAACCCTGAAAACAGCTTCTCAAAGCTGCTGTGGGCTACATGTTGTACAGAAATAAGAATGTATTTCATCCAAAATTCTAACCAGAATGACTACACTGGCAATTAAAACTGGGTGGGAAGCGATTTGAACTTTCCAGGGAAACAAAGACAGCAATGAGGTCTTTATAAAGTGTTTGCTGCCATATATTACTACCATATCATCCAGCTGCACCTTTTTCATTTGGAATCTAGACAAAGGCTCTGTATTTTTAGCAAAGCCTTATGGTCTTTCTCCAGTAGAAATAATTTCATCCAAAAAAAAAAAAAAGTGAATAACTGCTTAAGCTAAAAAAATATATAACCTTTTTCCTGGTAATTAATTCTTTCAGTGTTCATGGCAATCACATTAACTACTTTGATTTCTATTAGTATTCATGAGGAGGCCATGTGTAACTTCTTTACTGGTCTTTTGGTAGTTTAACCTGGATAAATGTACGCTTATTATAATTAGTTTCGGTAGCACTTTATAGCCCTTTCAGAATCTTCCATTTTAATACGGTAATGATGCCTCATATTTTTGTAGCATCTATAACCTATGAAGCTCAAAATGACTAAGGAACATTACAAGAGGAGACATGAAGCATACTGCACTGAAATGACTTGCTAAGGACACAAAGCAAACCACGTAACAAGGGTGAGAACAAAATCCAGGAGGTTGGCTTCTGGACTGTGCTAAAAATGCCACTTTCTGTACAAAACCAAAACTAGCGTATGTTAATACTCAGCCAGATAGTTTTGGCAATTTTTTTTTTAATGATTACAGGGATTGTCTACTCCATTCTTTGCAGTCAGAACTGAACCATCTATACTCATGTTCAGAGGCAGCTGACACAAAACCAGACTACTTAATTATCTTGTTGATGAGCCAATGAATCCATCAAGGAAGGGGATAATGCAAGGGTCCAGCTTCTGGATGAAAGCTGGTTCTTGTGTGGCTGGCGTGGAGCATGGGTGAGATAGCCTCAGGTCAGTCTGCAAAAGGCCGCAGAGATAGATACACTCTGACAAAGGCAGTGAGCAATTTTGGGAAATTATCTGCCAGTCAGCTGGGGTCTTCAGCCTGCTAACATTCAAAAGGATGATCATGAACCAAATTACTTAGGACTAAGCAGGTAAAGTTCCGGCTCCAGAGAAATTAGGATTTCATCCTGTGAATTTGTCATTGTAAGAGCAGAAATAACACCCTTAGGGTTCAGTATAGAATGACTCAGAGCCACCAACATGTGCAGTTTCCAGAGAGATAATACTCAACGCTTTGCACTGACTGGACTAAATTCATCCACAGATGCATCCATTAAACCTTTGGAAGTTGATGAACCATGGGCAGAAATGAGTTTCCCTCACATGGAATATAATGTCACTGACAATGCATCAGACAGCTCCGGGTGGATTAAGAACCTAAATCCCATCAGATACGTAAGCCATCATACACATACCACATACACAGGCAGAGAGGACCTGGAAAGCAGAAGTACCTTGAAGGCTAACACCTTGAATTTTTCATAGTCAATAGCAGCAGAATTTTCCACTATTATTGTAACCTGAGCCTCGTTCAGGACAGTCTGGGGAACCACTCGGAAGATGCCACCAGGTCCAACAAGACGGAGGTTGAATTTAGCATTGGCTCCCTGTGAATGAAAGCAGATACAGCATTGTTTTCAGTGAACGATGCATTTCTTACAGCCTAGATTGGCTCTGTTTCTTCACGCTGTATAAAATTAGAATGAGTGTTACTGCTTCGAGCCCTCTGCTCTCCATCCCCTGGGCAAGAGATTGCTAAGAAGCTTAGCTATATAATCCCTCCAGCCCTGGTCACAAGACGGACACAGCTTTTCTTAAAATAGATTGACAAGCTTGGTTGTTCTTTCAGTCATAATGAAAAAACCCTGCAGCAGGACTGGCTAAGAGAGGGACTCCTGTGGCGAGCAGCCTTGGGCTTCGCGCCACGCACAGTGAGCTACTGCAGGTGACAGAGATGACGCCACGTGCACATCGGCAGGCAAGTCCTGCCTCCTCCTGGCTCCTGCCGAGGAAAGACAACTGAACTGCCCAAGTCAGGACAAGGGACCCCTCAAAAACCCAGCCTGTGTCCTAAGCGCTCGCAGCCTGGGATGATGATGCAGAGCCACAAAGATAGGCAGTTTCCAAGCAGAGATGGTACTCCACGGTTTGCACTGACTGGGTTAAGCTAGCCCAGAGTCACAGCCACTAAACCTTTTGGAAGTTGATGCACTTGGGAGGAGAGAGGAGCTCCGCTTGTGCAGGATGAAAGATGACACACATTTGACAGCTCCAGGCGAAGTGAGAAGCCAAATCCCATGATACAGATAAACCTTCTAGCCAGAGAGGACATGGGAAGCAGCAGTATCTAGAAGGTTACCACCACTTGTGTGCGAGTTGGGAAGAGTGAGCCAGAGCCAGATGGACAGACCAATTCTTTTAAACCAAACCGGAGCATGGAAGAGAAAAGCTGAAATGGGGATTCTCATACTTCTGCCTTACCTGGGAGGCATGAAGATGAGCTCAGCCCCTTTAACCATCTCTCTGAGTTCATCAATTTCTCAAACAATGTCACAGTTACATTGTGACAGCCAGGCAGATCCGCTGCCTGGCCGGTGCCGTGTGCTCCCCCTAGCACGCATCTTGAGATGAAGAATTTCTAACAATAACTTTCATACAGGGTAACTCTACTTTCAGCTGTATCCCTGGAGGACTTGTTATGAGCAGTTCTTGCTGCAACCCTAGCTCATGTCAAAAGGAAAAGCATTCAGCACTACTCCCCCAAGGGAACCAGAATGATCTTGGATCCAAACTCAGTGGTCTGCGTTGTTTGGTCATACAAATCCCCACAGCTACAGAGATGACAACAGGCTCTCTTTTGCGGGGTAGTAAAGCCAAACACGCAGAGCCAGAGCTGCTGGACTATGGAAAATAGCGCTGATGGGGAAAAAGTGGACCGTCTGACCATATGAAGTCCTCTGCACTTGGGACTGTGCACGACTGGAGGGACGGTGGCATTGGCGGGGAGAGAACTGCCTCCTTCCAACGGCTGAGTGATTTCTGACAGCGATGTCCACTGAACCCAGATCTGCTCGGAGGAAGCCATGCTGCTGCCTGTCTCCAAGCAGACAGCCACGGGACACAGGAATGACCGAAGGAACAACAGCACTGAGCCTCAAGCTGTGTCTGTCGGTTGAAGAGGGCTGGGGGAGAAATTTCTGCATAATGTTCTTGCAAGTAAAGATGGCATTTCCATCAAACCGCAGGTCTAAAACAGACCTGGCCCACAGCTTCCTCCTCCTCACCAGTGCCATCCACTCCCCCAAAAGAAAGAGTCACTAACGGCTGCGACAGAAACAGACATATGTTTAATTTTCTTCCCTACATAGTCCTCTTGTGCAGAAGGGAAAACATTTCATTCTACGCCTTAAAAGAAAAGCAACGCAACCCCCCTAGAGTGATGTCTTACACTGTGCTAGGAAGCTTCTTGAGAAATCTATACGGTGTATTTAGCAATGTTTTCTGCTTATTTTATAGCCTAACTTGCAGCCTGAATATTTTGTCAGCCTACATATGATACGTATATATTTTGTCTCTAAATAGAAGAGATGGGTCTTGTTTCTTTCCTTCTGCAGCAACATCCCCTGTGACAACAGCAGGATAGACGTAGCACTGCTTTGAAAGCAGTCATTTATCTGCTTGCTGCAGAGCAGCAGGAGGGAGGGGGAAGAAGCTGGTGGCTTTGATAGAGTACAATACAGTCAAAACAGCACAATACCGAGCACAGTCATACAAGAGCGCTCTTTCCAATAGTGATACAGTTCTCAGGTGCATTAAGCTTTTCTCTTGTCACTACCTAACCTCAGGCTAACTCAGATGGATGCCATTCATACAGTATTTAGCTTAGGGATCCCCATAGCAACCATCACCATAGTATCTTACGGGCATCACAGGTCAGATAGCAGGCTGAGATGGAGGCAGTCTTCTTCCCTTTTCCTTTATCTGGTTAGAGTTAGTTTGGCTCTGGCATAATTTTTCAGGTTACCTAAAATATCACTCCAGTGGGAATGATTTATCAAAGCATGCACTGCAGACTCTGGCTGTAACATAAGGGCCCAGAAGGACAATATATTGTGATAAAATCAATGTAAGGGTATGGGCTGTACTGTTTCCAGCAGGGCCTGAGAAGATACAGACAACAATTGCACTTGAAGTTACTAAAGGGATTGGAAGCTCTAAGTAAATCTCCAAAGGCAGTACATTCTCGGACATTACACTGACAACAACTGAATGTGGCCAGTAGTTCGGGAAGTTCATAAGGAGTGTTCAACTTTCGTCGCCACAAGAACTGGGCTGCAGCTTTAGGACCACCCTTCTCGTCGACATAACAGTATATGGACACACTAAGTATACTTCTGGGTCCAAACTCTCTGTGGTAATGGACCCTACAACTACTTTGTCTGCCCTAGGCTTTTGGAGAATGCAGGTGAAATAGTTGAGTTCCTAAAATGACATTTCCCCATCTGACAGCTCTTTCTAATCTTTGGGAAAATAGGGCAGGAAAACTGAAGGTCCACATAGTTTCCACTTACCTGATCTGAATCACTGACTGTAATCTTCAATCCCCTCAAGATTTCACCCTCTGGGGGATGCTCGTACATGGTCAGTTCAAATCTGTTCTGGGGACCATTTTCTCCGTAGAACGTTGGTGGATGGTTGTTGAGGTCGACCACCCGTATAGTCACCACGGCAAAAGTGTACACTGAGATGTCATCTTCCTGACTGACTTCTGATGCCTGCAGCAGGCAGGAGAGAGAGAAGGATGATGAGGGCATACTCTCTTTCCTCAGTTCCATGTTCAGGTATTGTTCTGCACATACAAGTCACCCTAACACGCTAACTTGTACAAAGATTCACAGCTTTATATTTCTGTAGAAATCTCAGTCCATTTCACACTGAAGTTTATGATGATTAGAAGATTATGGTAATAAACCAGTCCCAATAAAGCCCCAGTGAAAAAATTCTCCTCCTCATTTGGTGAGCTTAGCACCTCACCCTAGGTGAAAACAGTTCTCTGAAGACAGATAATCTAACAGAGGCAGGATAATTGCTTGCCTAAAGTGTTAACAGAATAGAAAAGGAAGACAACCTTTAAATTTGCTGTGGTACTACAGGTAGTCGATTTTTATGTTGCATGCAAGGACCGCAGCCTTGAAAACTCTGCGAGAAAAACTGTACTTGAGGTATTTAGGCAAATACTTGAAAAAGAAAAATGACACACTTTTTTTGTTTGAGATTTAGCCTCTCATTTACAATTCTGCTTTGCTGTCTAGATGAGCTTAATTTAAGCTGGATATAGTTTGGACAGGCAAGCAAACCTAGTTGGCACTTTTCTGAACTGAAATATCAAATCTGCTGAGTTTCAGCAATGCCAACATGCAGCCTGATTCACTGGACTGCACCTAAGATGTTTCTTCTGTCAGGACAGAAACTCCGGCTGGTGTTTTTGTAACAAAACAGCTGTCTCTAACATGCTTTTTAGCTGAAAGGGCTCAAACCCAAAGGCACTAGACTGCTAAATTTCTCTGAAGATGCTAATCTGGTAACTGAGGCGCCTGTCACTGCCTCTGCTGGGTAGTACAACACTCTTTTGGTTCCTCAGGTAGATTTTGTAGCCTGCGTGAGCTCTGGGTCACCACAGGTATGACTTCAAGATCAGAAAAGCTTGCAAGGGCTTAACTAATCCTGTATCTGGGAAGCGCTAGCAGACTGCAGTAAACCAGAGAGAGTAGAGGAAGAAATGGTGCCTGAGTTTGACTCGGACCACGGGAACTCTATGATCTCCCAGGTTCAGCAAGCTGCTCGAGCCCACTAGCAAGCAAGCGCCCTTGGGGACGCTACGTCGGTTCTGGCAGTGTGCAAGGCCTCAAAGCTGCCTTTAGACAATATTGTCCTTACCATGACAAACTCTCGTGGTTGTAACATGCATTTGCTTGAAGAAAACTGATATAGCCTTCACAATTTAACTCTACATTTTTATACTCTTGGTCTTTAGAAACTGCTTAAAATAGTGCAGCCTGTCACACTGATACTAGCTCATCAAGGTGTTAGCTTACCAAGGTGTTAGCATGTATTTGTATGTGGCTGATCAATGCTTCAGCGGTGGATACTGATGTGACATTGCATGACCTACCCCAGTCCCATTACTAATCATAGATTTGACAGTTACCTGTCTCATCACATAGAGTTTACAAGATATTAATTCCCAGTTTAGCAATAAAATCTGAAAACACAGAGAACAGTTATCTACATATTGTAAGGGATGTTGATTCTCTAGACTCAGAGATGAAATTAGGACAAGTTGACTTCGTTTGAAAGAAGTAATCTGAGATACTAAATATCCCAAGGAACAAAAGCAGTTTGTTCTCTTTTATAGTCTCTGGCACTCTGCTCAAATACAGGAGCTAGTTTCTAAAACAGGTGAAGTCAGCTATAAATTGAGCTATTTTAGACAATCATGCCTACTCACGGCATTTAAGACCAACAGTCTTCAAGTGGCCACAGAACATACCTGAACTTTTAGTTCATACACTTCTTTCTTGAGCTGATTTGGGCTTTTTATAACAGAAATGGCTCCAGTTGTGTTGCTGATTTCGAATGAACCTTCACTTCCTGCAATAAAACCAAGATGCTCTAGTGACATGCCACACCTCCTTTTTCTGAACAAGCATGAGCAATCAACCCTACACTTCATTAAGCTTATCTTTGTCCATATGTGTATCCATATCTGTGAGTAGATCTGAAGCCGCTTTTCAGAAATGAAGCATTTCTATGCCTGGTCACAGTGAGAGGAAAACACAGATGAGGGCCAAAAAGGGTTTCCTCCCCTAGGAACGGCTCAGTGGAGCTCTGCCCGTATGGGCAGCTGCCCTCACTTTCCTCCTCCCACCCTGGTCAGGTTCCCTTCAAGCCTCAGCAACCAGGCATGCAAATTTGGTATTCATTTCTATTACCCTGTCTTCTTTATATGCTGGTTTAGACAAAAATAGACATTCCTTATTTTAATTAGCAAATGCATAATTAAGTCTCTGAGAAACAACAACATTTCTCTCACTAACATCAGCTAAGGTGAGAAGTCTGACAATCTGTCTGAAAGAAACATAGTCACTCTTTCTGCAGACACCATCTCTGGAGAAGCATCTTCTTGCCTTAGACGTTCAGTTGTTAAAAAACTCTCAGCCTCTTGCAAGGCCGTCCTGAACAAAAAGGGATTTTGGAGGATCTGGGGTAAAACACAGGCTTTTTTTCATCGAGGCAGAGTCTGACACAGGCAGGACAGGGCTGCAGGCTGACTTTGCCGCCCCCGACCTAACTTCCATTGATCTGAGCAGAAGATCAGTTACAGGGCCGTGATCCCCTGAGACCCGGTGAATTTGTGCTGAAGCAAATGCCAGCTTGCAGAGAGGCGTCGTCGTCTCATCACGTCTCGCCGTCACGGCCAAAAGCAGGCTGGTGCCTGGGGAGGGGACCAGACGGCGCCTCAGGGGGCCCTGCCCTGCTCTGCCAGGGGGCTATGGGCACCCCTGCATGCTACCACACATACGGTATTGGCCACTATCTACGCTTTCTACCACTGAAAGGAAAAGAGAGGAAAACCCTTACAATGAAGGAGACCAAGCCTTCCGAAATAAATGATGATGACCTGAAAGCCCAGTCATTTTTCTTTTTCTCTAACTCAGTTCCAGTGCTGATTTTTAAACCACCCGATAGTGTCCCGTTTTGCTAATACCTGCAATAACTGCAACTTCATTCAAGTACACTAGGCACAACATTGAACAGATATCAACTCACACAATGGTCAATTATTAAGATACATTGGCCTGGAAAGTACATCCTGACTGAGAAGAAGCTTAAGTCAATAGTGGTTTCAAGCCACCCATACTTCACGGTATTGTCTAGTTATCACAGGGAAATTGGTAACTCAGAGTATGTAGCATTACGTGTGTTCCTTCGTACAGCACGTTCAGAGGATTGGAGTATTTTCTAAAACTATCCCACACTCCCTGGATAAAAAATTCTTATAAAGAATAAATAATTTCCTATTTGGTCTTAGTATTTTGTTGTCCCTTGACAACTCAGCCTGCAGGTATTGGAATAACAGCTTGTCACGAGTAATGCCAGGGTCTGAGGTGCAGGGGGAGAAACCTGTTGTAATTTTTTTTCCCTATCTATTTCTTAAATTTTCTATGCACTGGAAGCATATTCCCTTCCCCTCTTTTCCATTTCATGCTAACAAAATCCCATGTTAATGTGCATGAGGAAAGCCTGCTCTCCATTAGTCATATTTTACGCTACTTATCTGTCATCCCCTTCCATCTTCGTTTTCCACTCTTTC